>NC_056526.1:134150661-134163325 GCF_019175285.1 Sceloporus undulatus | reverse complement strand
TGAAGGAAATAGGAAAAGAGGAAGACCATAACATATGTGTGAATTTACTCAGTCAGGGAAGCATGAGGTTGGAGGTCTGAAGTAGGGTCATTGATGAGGTCTCTCATTCATAAGGTTGCCATAAATCAAAACTGACTTGACAACACACAACAACAACAACCAACGTCTGGTTTTCATGGTCATTTGGGTCGTTTAAAGATTTGATTGGAGTAGGTGATGGAATTATACAGTATTGTATAGTTCTGAAAAAAGTCCAGGTAAAATGGACCATCTATGATGGAATTATACCATCTATGGAGTAGGTGATGGAATTATACAATTGTTGTATAGTTCAGAAAAGAGTACTGAGTACTGAGGCTTTTGTACTTTTGACATATCATGAGATGGTAAAATGGGGCATTTGGTGATCAACACTGAGAGAACTCATTTTAGCTTTGTTTTAAAGCTGGATCCATACATGGTAGAAGAAGTTTTTTGATGTTTGTATTACAGTAGGCAACCACTATATTCTTCATTCTGTTAAAGTATGGAACACAAGGGGCTGGAGTGTAGTGCACTCTCATGCATTACAATTAGGTTTATCCAAAGCCAAAATACTATTCAGGAAGGATTTTTTAGTGGAGAGGGGAGAGAGAAAGGGAGAAGAAGAGGGGGAAAAGTGGCAGAGGAAGAAGAGAAATGAGATATCTGAGAAAAAAATGTGTGGTTCACAGTCATCTTGACAGCACCATTCATTTTGCCTTCAGCACCACCCACTGCCAACTCCAATCCCATTCATCCTTGCTTCACAGCCCATGAGAAAATCCAGCTCTCAATATTTTTAAAAAAATCTCCATGCTCCCCGTCTATGTGGTGAATTACAGATATAATTATTTATGTATAATTTTTAATATCAGATCTCTCCCTCTACTCCGCACCTTCTATGTAATTAGGACATACCTTCCCTCAGCACTTTGTCACATCAGAACATGGCAGCAAAATTCAAACTGTGACACAGGCATATTGCAGTTTTAAGAAGTTTTACCAGTTTCATGTATCAAAAAGCTTGTGTGGCTTTTGACATGATAATGGTTGGAAAACCATAGAGGCTTTGTTCAACCTGTCTTCTATCTGATAAGAGAACAGTAGAAAGAAAGAAAGAGAAATTCCCAGCAGCAGCAAGTAATGTCAATGCAAAGAACATAGGTGGTACAGAGAAGAGGTAGAGAAGAAGAAATAAGCCCAAAACACTACTGCCATGGGAACGAATGAGAAGAACTGTGAATGTATGGATGTACTGTATAAGAGCTGAAAATCACAAGACAACCTTTTTTAATGGAAGAAATTAGCTGCTTGTGGAATGTATACTTTGAAGCATTTGCTTGGTCCATAACAAGTATCTTTGCTATTTTTAATATTGCAATCTACTTATCATTTACCTGTGGAGGAACTGTGGCATCTCTGCTGTTGCAAAACCTTTTGGTGTCTATATTGGAACCATCAGCTCTGACTGCTTTAGAACCAGTATAGACCAGCAAAATATGTTGGCTTCCCAGTGGTGTTGGTGCATGGCATATGGATACTGCATGCCCCAACACCACTCTGAAGCTGGTGTCATGCCCATCCGCTGCCCAGGAATAGCTTTTTGGCACTCTGGCAGTGTGGTGTTTAAATGCGGCATGCTACAGGGGTGCCGAAAAACCGTGGTGGTGGCGGTGGAAAGGGCGGCTTTTTCCCAGTCCAAAAAGGAGCGGCATTTTGCCACTTCTTTTTGGGCCAAAAAAACACCAGATTGGCCCATGGCATGTGGGCCATCTAGGGATTGGGGCCATGGATTGAGGCTGCAGCATGTGAGGTTGTAGCTTTAGGGCCATCTATTTCAGCCCTTACTACCCTGTTTTGTTGGAAACATTAATCATATTCCCAGAGAAAGTGCAGAGAATATATAAATGTTTGTTAGAAAACACTAAATTGGATGTTAATGAAGTTAAAATTGAATGGAACACAGTTAGATAGTCCTGTGTAAATTAACTAATAAAAATTGTTCTGGCTTCATTATCTAAAATCTCTTTAGACCTTTAGAACTATGTTTATTCCAACAAAAATAGATTTAATTGTACAGGACACGACTATACCTTTTTAGGAAGATACTGTTGATGATACACTATGCTTAAACAGTCCTTATGGCACATGATGGGTGTGTTTAGTACTTATTCCTTTTTGGTTGGCTGGATTTCAACATATAATTTTGTATTAGAAAAATCTTTGTCATTTGTAGATGCCCATATTCTTTTAAGGTGTAATCCTCTGGCATGGACTTTAACTGAGAAACAGTGCTGTTGGATTCTGTGTGCTTTTAGCTTTACAAAAATATTTATGCTGCAAGATGAAGAAAACAAACATTCATCCTCTATCATTTGATGTCATTGCTTTAACAATGCAAGAAAATGTATTCGATAAATGTCAGCTTCAAGAAATGTGGAAATATGGGCTTGCATCCTACCTTGCAATTACAGATTCGTAACCTAAAGTTATGGACCCAGAATTGTTCCACATTCAGAACTCTCCAATCCTTCTTCAGTTTGTGTATTCTGACTGCCTGAAGTTTGTGACTGGAACCTATGCCACTACTATATCAATTGCAGATGATGATGATGATGATGATGATTTCTGCTGTAAAAGTCTGTGGATAAATATACACTTCCTGCATGATATGACTGTGGGTTTTTTCTGTTCTTGAAGCTTTCAAGTACCTTGGAATCCATTTTCTGCTCAGCACAGCAGGAACGTTTTAGCTAGTCAACAATCATGAAATTCTTAAAGGGTCAGCAGAATGCAACTCATTTCCTCACAGTGCTCCACATGAGCTTTACTGCATCATCAAGAATGAAGATGCCTGCCTCACCTTCTAAGAGGACATGCTGCTCTCAGAATCTGATTGTTTCCTCAAATAGGCAGAGGAGTTCTGACTCAGAGGCACATGAACTCTGCACGAGTTCTATTTTTAGGGTTTAACTGCATTTTAGGATTTGACTGCAAAAACAGAGCTCTGAGTCAATAAACACTGTCAGAAGCTTTTTATTTCCTCCCTCCTTTCCATCCCACCACTTACAACCATGGCAACACTATGCCAGCATAATCCATGTGTGTTACATGTAAAAACCATACCCCAGAGTCTCACTCACTCTTCTTTACAATAAACAAATAAATAAACAATTTTTTCCAGAGCTGGAATAAAGGTCACATCTTCTCAAATTCTTTTCAAGTTTCATTGAACCCTTCTTCACGTGTGTTCCCACTTGGTTTTGTTCATTTCTAAAGTGGGTGTGTTGTTGTTGTTGTTGTTGTTTGTGCCTTTCAGAATGAGAATGAGGGGATTAATTTATGTTTACATTACATGGATATAGAGTGGTGGGAAAAGTCAAAAGGGTCTTTGCAGCAACATCTCTCATCTTTGATTAGATATTATTTGGCAGCACTTTACACTTGTCACTGCTATCCTTGAGAAAAAGCAAAGTCTTGTACATCAAACCAGGAAAAGATGCAAATTCACTGTGTCTCTAGTAGCCTACTCCATTGCTTTGAAGTATAACGAAAACATCAAATAATGTAGACGTGCCTTTGTGGCTAAAAATTAAGCCAATATATCAAATATACTGCAATAGCTATGGCAATAAAAATATGTCCAAGTCTCTTGATTGTTCCACCAAATGTTAAACCTTAGTGTTTACATGGGGGGGGGGGGAGAAATCAATCACCTCAGTGGAAAATTTTGCTTTCTGAACAAAGCCAAATGATTTTTTTCCTGGAAGAATGCACCACATCAAGTACTAGGCAGCAAAACCAATTTTGAATATTTCTGTTCATAAAAATTCCTGGACACATTGTGATCGTAGTTCTTTTACTGTTGCTTTGCTAGTTGTCTACTTAAGAGAGGTATATGTGTTTCCTGGTCCAATTAGATACCCTAAAGACACCAGGTCCTGCTTGAGCTTGGAAGCTAAGTAGGGTCAGTCCTGGTTAGTACTTGGATGAGAGACCATCAATGAATACCAAGTGATGTTGACTCAATTTCAGAAGAAGGAACTGGCCAATACACCTTTGCATATTCCTTGCCTAACGCCCTGTGTAATTGATAGGGTCTCCATAAGTTGACAGATGACTTGAAGGCTACTCAGAGGGCATTTTCTTCAGCTTCTCTCAAATTGTAGAATGATATGAAGGAGGAAGATCAGCTGGATATACTTTCTGAATTTAAAACAGCAGTAAATACCAGTCTTTTCTAGCAGGCCACTCAGATTAATTTTAAATTAATTATTTTAAAGTATATATTGATGGTTTTAAAAGGGAATTGATTT
The DNA here is from genome assembly GCF_019175285.1 of Sceloporus undulatus. Taxonomy (NCBI): domain Eukaryota; kingdom Metazoa; phylum Chordata; class Lepidosauria; order Squamata; family Phrynosomatidae; genus Sceloporus; species Sceloporus undulatus. The sequence continues at coordinate 134,158,988 of NC_056526.1, read as the reverse complement.
TATATGCTCTTTTAACTGGTCTCATGTCTCCAATCCATCATTGTTCTATGTCTAGCTCTTTAGGGAGAAACAAGTAAGATAATAATAATAATAATAATAATAATAATAATAATAATAATAATAATGTGGTTTGGAGGTGGTGAAAAATCTCACTCCTACCTCTATTTATTTTTCTTCATGGAGAAATATGAATGAAATTTTCATAGAATAAATGTTTAAGAAAGAAAGAAAATGGTGAAAATTTAATATGAAAAAAACCTTCACATTGTTCCAATGGACATTCCTAGTATATAATCACCTGCTCAGCCATGACCTGTGAAGACAGTAACTTAATGTCAGTAAACAACCTCCTTGCAAATGTTTATTTCAACTTTGCCTATGATTTAAGCCCTATTAAGTGCCCTTGTCGCATGGGAAAAGTATGTGACATTGCTACATGACATCTTTCAGTGCAAAACTGATGGCATCATTCTTAGCTCGAGCACATAAATGCTGTTTACAGTCCTTTATTATAAATGCTTTGCTGTGGTTCATTGCCCTTAAGCCATTAATTAACAGGTTCATCAGAAGCAAATCTTCTTAATTAGCTGTACGATTGGAAAAGCCAGTATACTCTGGAAAGGAATTCTCTGCTACCCAAGAGAGAAATTGCTTGCGAGTGGGAGGGAGACACAAGTCCACAGCAAATATACACTGGGAATATTGGATTCTGTGTTGCATTTCATAGCTCTTTGAGAAGCTTCTCAAATATAAATGAAGTAAGTAAATCTTATCTATATTATTTCTCTGTCTTTTCCCCAGCCCCCTAGTGATTTGCAGGTCTATGTATCTAACCATATTGACTTTTCTGATTTGGGAAGAAAAAACATTAAAAAGTTAGGTTACTAGTATCTGTAACTTCCTTTTCCATGTGAATGTTTTGCCAGTGAACAAAGTGAAAAAGGTGTCCAATAAAAGATATCTTTATACATGGCCTAAAGCAGTTAATGCAGAATAATAAACAGAGGGGAGAACATCCAAGGGAGAAAATATTGGTGTTTTCTTCATGTTTATTTGAAAATGCATGTCACTAAATCAGAATCAATGAGGGAAAATGCAAAATGCTGAATCTTCAACAGGTACTAGAAAAACAATTTAAAGTAAGGCAGGTGCATTTTTGCTCATGGAGCAAGTATTAAAAACAAACTTATTTTCCGTAATACAGAAAATATGTGTCATTAAATTAATAATAATGTGTAGGGCGCTGCTACGAAGGTCTACTGAGTTCAGCAAGTCTTTGAGTAAAGTATATATATGGCCATTGTCTTACAGCCAAATTCTATGTAGAGCCATTTCAATCTGGTTTCAGGCCTGGCCATGGAACAGAGACAGCCTTGGTCATCTTGGTGGTGACCTACACAGGGAACTGGACAAAAGGAGTTTGTCCCTGTTAATTCTGCTGGACCTCTCTGTGGCTTTCAGTACCATTGACCATGGTATCTTTCTGAGCCTGCTGTCTGGAGGTAGTGTTATAAAGTGGCTCCATTCCTTCCTCGATGGGAAGACCCAAAAGCTGGCATTGGAGGATTCCTGATCAACCCTTTGTCATTCATCTGTGGGGTTCCTCAGGGTTCTGTTTTGTCCCCTATGCTATTAAACATATACATGAAACAACAGAGAGAGGTTATCTAGAGTTTTGGGGTGAGCTTATGCGGTTATGTGGATGACACCTAACTCTACTACTTCTTTTCACCTCAATCCAAGGAAGCTATGCTGGTCCTAATCCAGTGTCTATCATTAGTAATTGACTGGAAACCAGACAAGACAGAAGTGTTCCAGGTCAGTGGGAAAGCAGATCAGGGAATATGGATTCAGCCTTTATTATATGGGATTACACTTCCCCTGAAGATGCATGTTCACAGTTTGGGGGTACTCAGCTTTCAACCTGGAGACCAAGGTTTCTGCAGTGATCAGGGAGTGCTTTTGCACATTTAAAACTTATGTGCCAACTGCACCTGTTCTTTGAGACTCCAGATCTGGCCACATTGGTCTTGGTGGACTACTGTAACATGCTCTACTTGGGACTACCTTTTTAGAGTGTTCAGAAATTTTAACTGGTCCAAAGAGCTGTAGCCACACTGTTAACTGGGGCAGGTTACAGAAACCACACAATGCCCTGTTTGAAATAGGTCCACTGGCTGACAGTTTGTTTCCAGGCAACAACAACAACAACAACAACAATAATAATAATAAATTTTATTTTTATACCGACCCTCTGTGCACCACAACCGGGGCGGCTTACAGCATTAAAATATATATTCCATATCTCCCACCCCACCCCCTTAAAATACAATTAAACAGTTAGCAAATTAAAAACATAACTTAAAATGCAAATCTACAGTGCTATGTAAATAAAGCATAACAACAACAACAACACAAACAGTGGCTTGCAGCAGAAATCAGGGTCAATGGTTTAGATATGCCTTTGGTGACTGGGCATCTATTCAGGAAAGGCCTGCCAGAAGAGATCCGTCTTAATAGCTTTTTCAAAGCTGTTTAAGATGGTAATATGATGGATGCTGGTTATAACCTATAAAGCCCTATATAGCTTGGGTTCAGGCTTTTTGGCAAACAGTATCTCCCTGTATGAGCCAGCCCAGGTTCTGAGATCCTCAGGAGAAGTCCTTCTCTCAGTCCCACCACCGCTGCAAGCACAGTTAGCAGAGACACAAGAGGGCCTTCTTGGTGGCTACCCCTAGACTCTGGATATTCCTTTTCATCCTTCTTGTCCTTCTGACAGCAGGCTAAGACAGTTTTATTCAGAGAGGCTTTTAAAACAGAATGTCTTTAAAGAATGGGCTGGTGTGTGTTGTACAGTTTTAAAGTGTATTTTTTTAAAAGCATGTTTACCTTTTTAAACTGTATTTTATTATTTGAATGAGTGATCTGTTTTATTATTATAATAGTTTAATTTTATTTTAATGCTCATTTTGTATGTTTTCAACTGTACTGTTATTTTAAATTGTAAGCTGCTTTGAATCTCAATTTTGGGGGAAATGACAGACATAAATAGAAGAAGAAGATGACAATGATGACGACAATGTTGTCTGCACTAAACAAGTCCCACCCAGCTCAGCTGGACTTCCTTACAAGTCAATGTGTATAAGATTGCTGCTCTAATTTCTACACATAATATTACTAAGAATGGTGTCATACCTTTTAATATTTCCCTTCATATTAGACACCCTTCCATTCTACAAGATTCCTTAAAATTTGGTAAATAGATGAGATAAAAGCATGAAACCCTTCAGTAATAATCATGTGGCTCTTTAGGATGTTCTTGCAGTAGACAATCCAGGTTATCAGCTTTTAATGATATATTAGCCTTTATTGCTCCTAATTTACCTCCCAGTCCTTATCAAATATCAGGAGTCCCCCTTCCATAGTCCAGTTCCCTAGATTCAGTCAGCTATATTTGGTAGTGGGAAAGCAGATCAGGGAATACGGATTCAGCCTTTGTTAGATGAGGCTGCACATATACATGCAGACCACATATAATTTCCAACCCAGAAGCACTATTTTCAAAACTGTTTTATATAGATAGAAAACAGAATGTTAGGTTTAATTCTTTGCTTGTAATGCAGGCATACACAACTTCAAAGCTGAACGTGTTTTGAACAGATTCTGGAGATTATTGCACCATTCTCTTATAGTGCTTCTGTACCATTTTTACTGCTCTGGCTGCCTCCTGGGGTTTGTAGTTCAGCAAGACCTAAGAGCTCTCTGGCTGAGAATTCTAAATGCCTTTCTCTAAATTGCAAATCCAAGAATGTCACACAAGGCAGCCAAAACAGTAAAAAATGGAATAGCAGCACTATAAGAGTCCAGTGCAGTAATCTCTCCATCTTTTAACCAACTTTTCTTCTCACAGAACTCCTGAGCCTTTAAGAGTGTAAAGAGAAACGACTATTCAGGAATAGGGATGACAGCATATCTTTTTGTTTTTGTTTTTTTAATTTAGCTCTAGCTGCATCTGCACTGCAGAAATAATGCAGTTTGATATCACTTTAACTGCCATGGATCCATGCTATTGAATCCTGAGATTTGTAGTTTATTTCTCTCTGACAGAGAAGGCTAAGTACAGTGGACTCTCATCCATTCCACACACACACCCTGAATAAGCCGAAAAATATGTATGCCTGAGCCCCATTCAACATAATGGGGCTTGTGTTCGCAGTGCAGCAGAGTGCGTGCACTACGGGTGTGTACACCATCCATTCCTTTGTAACATGGCTTCATCATAAGCTGAAAGCTGCATATAGTGTGTCCGCGTAGGATGCGGGCACATTGTATCTCACAAAATTATAAATCCCAGGATTCCATAGCATTGAGCTATGGCAGTTAAAGTGGTGTCAAACCACATTATTTCTGCACTGTAGATTCATCCTTTGAATGGCTAGCATCCTGTTTTTTAGTCCCAAATGGAATAGACCCAGGAAGGTATAAGGGAGAAAAAGAATAACCTAAAATGGTCCCTCTCTCATCCCTTTATCTAACATGAGCAGAATTTCACTGAACATAAATGTGGATAGAGTCCAGGTAAAATAACAAGAACAGTTCGTGTATTTTGCAAGGGAGGTTTAAAAATAAAGCTATAAACTGTAAGACATATAAACATTTGCTTGAAAGTCGGTCACCAGTGGGTACTAATAAATGAATGCATCATGGATTAAACTTGTTTGGTGGGCAGCTTGGAGCAACACAGGAGATGAAATGGAAATGAAGATTTCTGAGCTCACATTATTTCTCTAATTGTCTGCCTGTGGCTTCAGTCCTATGAGTCCTATTCCAAGTTTTCATTCTATAGTGTTTAGCAGCTGAGCTCCAGAATAGTGTAAGTCATTTAGCCCAGTAGTGAAGCTATAATGTCAAGACTCAGGCCAAAGCTCATCTTGAAATGTGTATAAAATAAAGTCCAAAAAAGGATAAGGGTTGAGATTTAAAAAAAAAAATCAAGGACAATTGAAACAAGAGGCAGATTGACCAGAATCAAACATGTAGACCAGTTGGTGCAACTAGCACTCATAAAGAACCAGACCAGTCCAGGACACATCAACAGAGTCCCTGGACAAGGCAAAATCTGAAACAGGCATTTAGGTTTGCACTTATGTGATTTTTGCACATTTAAACAAAACAAAACAGAACAAAAGCCTCTGGCTGGGTGACATTATGAGAATTTTACTAATCCATAGTTCAGTATTTTTCAATGAATGGGACTTTATAGTACAAATTTTGTAAACGTTTTCTTGTGCCATCCCTTTGTCAAGATCTGCTAAAACTGCCCATTCTATGTGTAGCAAACAAATATAACTTTATTCCAGAAGATGTTAACAGGAAGACATCAGAAGTCAGAAGTGCCATAATAATTAAAAAAAACATTGGCATAACCTCAACAATACCCCACCCATGAATTTTGTGGGCTTTTTCCTAATTTGCTTGCCAACCAAAACAGATCAGCATTTTGTCTGCTCTGTACCAGTATCCTCACCATTATCTGCTTTCCACCAGCAGCTCTGGGAAAGTACCCTCCACACACATCTGCAAATCCCAGCTTCAAAGACCAGGCATCCCTTTGACTTAGCAGCCCCCTACCCTTCCTTAGTATTGTACCTCCCATCATTTCCCTTACAACTCTAACAACTACGTGCTCTTTTATAACTGTTACAATATAGTTTCCAACCAAGCATATTTACACATGGCAGAAAATTCCAGATTCTGATATGCCCTTGGTTGTTGTTGTGTTTTTTTTAAAAAAAATACTAGTGTTTGTGCTTTTTCTTCTCTCCATACATAAATGATAATGGTGATGGCAACCACCACCACCACCACCACCACAAATGTGGAGAGGATAATCAAATAGTCTTTGCCTGAGTCTCATTTCTAGTTGGATGCAAAACACAGAAGTGAAACATTCAATCAAGTCCATTTCTCTATGCCTGTGTAAAAGCTTCCAGATGCAACCAGTACTGAAGGCAGGATACATAGGTGTGCATTGCAATCCTTGGTTTGCCATTTATTTTACTATACATTTTTCCCTAAAGAAAGGGGAAACCTTTTCATTAGACTTTAACAATTATATGAAAGAAGTATTTTGAATGAACAGCACAGCTATTCCCAATATTTTAAGAACAAATGCCTTTCTCTACCTGTGATATCACTTTGAACTTTATGGCATGGGCCCTAGAATGGGCCCATCGCATTCCAAAACGGAGTGTGACGAGAATGGGATGGGGCTAAGAACGGATCTTACTACACAGAGGAATTCTGCCTCTGCCACTGCCACCAGACATTCCCATCACGTTCTGTAGTTGGTTCAAAAGGGTTCTCAAAAATCGCCCCCTCTGGGATGGATATAGAACATGATGGGAACGTCCAGTAGCAGTGGCGGCATTCCTCTGTGCAGTAAGATTTGTTCTTAGCCCCATCCCATTCTTGTCACACACCCTTTTTGGAATGTGATTGGCCCATTCCAGTGCCTATGAGATAAAGTTCTTTCTTTCTATTTCAAGGGAGGGGGGATTCTAAGCGAGTTGTGTTTTAAATTGAGAATGAGACACACACACACACACACACACACACATACAGAGACAGACAGACAGACAGACAGAGTATTTAAAGATGTCTTATAGAAAAGGATCAAGTGCCTAGGTCATTTTGATCAATATTACATTTACTGAAAATTACATATATTTAAAATTCCATTTTAAGGAAACAATTGAATTGCCTTCCAATAGGTTTCATCTCTGTAATTTCCTGCTTCAATAGAGAATATAATGTTTGCAATCTCTGCTTATTCTGAGGACAGTGTTATGTTTACCCAAAGTCATATATGCACAACTTCCAAAATATAATTAAAAATGCCTGGGTTTTGCCTCCAACAGAATGCTTGTATGGGTATGAAAGACTAAAGAGTAGAACCCACCCCAGGCCTTAAAGAAGCCCTTGTTCTGCTCTGACAGTTGTTCAAAATATAGCTTGTGGAGATGAATATTTTCATCCAGACAAGCCAACCATGACATTTCTTCCCTTAGGTTTAGAGCTAGCAATGCTGACATGAATACCAAATCCATTGTTGTCGCTCAGCTGCACTATGCAGCTACCTTGTGATGAGCCCCTGTTCCTACAGGCCAATGAATACTGAAATCATTGTTTTTATCCTGCATTCCCACTCCACCACACTAGACACTAAAGTGAAATTTGCCCACTGGGTATATATTTCACAGGGTGGGGGGAATTGGATGTTTGTGTATGATGTGCTATTCAATATAATGAAAACAATATTCTTGTAACATGGCAATGGAGTGTAATAATGGCAAAGAGACAGTATACTGAATAGATAAGTCATAGTAGGAAGTGATAGATGTAACAATTGTTATACTCTAAGGTAGTTTCAAAGTTTTAATGGTCATGTTTTGTTACTGTAATGAGCTGGATAATGCCACTCTTTGTTTCCTAATTGTTTATATATTGCACACAAAAGGTGCATATTGATACATCATCCTTAAGCAATTGATTACATACCATGTACTTGTACTTCTTCACATAGGTCAGTTATGATGAACCATTGTGCGACCACATATTTTTGGTTATACCTCCCACACCTTCTTACCATCAAACATGCCAGATGGCTAGAATTCCTGGACTTTGAAGTCCAAAACACTTGCAGTTGCAAACCCTAACATAAAATTTCCAATCAAGGCAACACAGTGTTTTGGGACAGTTACACAAAAGCTATCCAGCAATCTAGTGATCAGCCAAGATTAAGACAAATCACCAATCATATATTTTTGTCTCATGGTTTCTATATCATTGTGTTAGAATAACTATGCTGAGATCATTTGAAAGACTCCCTGAACTGGCCACTGACTGGCCTAACCCAATTGCCCCTGAAAAAGTGTTATACGATTTGAAACACAATGGGATAAATAAAGGATTTTCAGGAACCAGGTCTACTCATCATGTACTTATTTGTGTACTGATCTCCTTTCTATTTTCCTTCCTTCTGACTTGCTCATTTTCCTTCTGGGTTGTGCTTGTGTGTTTGTGTGTGCATGTGCACACACACGCCTTCAGATTACCTGTCAGTTTATGGTGACCCCATGAATTTCATAGGTTTTTCTTAGGCAAGCAATACTCAGGGTTTTTTTTACAGACATCGTAAAACATTAGGCTTAGATGCCATTATGTTCTTATTGTCACAACCCTATTTGGTAATTCCATATTTCCTTTACAAATAAAAGAAAAACGTTTCATTATCTGAAGGAGAATTAGTGCTCTTTTCTCACTTA
>NC_056526.1:134089220-134150651 GCF_019175285.1 Sceloporus undulatus | reverse complement strand
GGTTCAGGACAGGATTTTGCAGAATGTTTTTTGAACAGAAATGGTTGACTCCTAAACATGATTCAGGATACCATTTTCTTCTATAAAGAATATGTGTTGCATTTTTTTTCTGGCTCCAAGGTAAAGAGTCAGGTTCCTTTGATCTTCTTATTGATTTAGGGAGATGGAAGGAATCATCCCTCCCATTTAGCAGACTGGGAGAATCAGCACAGGCAACAAATGCTGACAGTGGTGGCACTAGGGGAAGATGCAGTGGCCCAGCTCGCACCGGGTGAAACTGATGATTTGCCCATTCCTACTCAAGTATGGTGCTTGATATGATCTCATCCTCAGTGTAGAAGTAAAAGTCTACTGTCAATCCAATTACCATGAGTACCTGAAAAAAGGAAGGAGCAATATTTATCCTTCGCTTCAAGAAGCAGAATTAATTGAGCTAGTGCTGGAAAGAATTTAAGATGTCATGATCAGCATTGTTTTTGCTTAGGGATTGACCCCCCAAAACCTCTCTTGTCTTCCACATGCCATCTTCTTTTTTCCCCAAGGTAAATAGCAATAGCAATAACATTTACATTTCTATACCACTTTATATTGAACTCAGCACTCTCTAAGCAGTTTACAGTCTGTAAGCCGATTGCCTCCAACAAGCTGGATACTCATTTTACCCATCTACAAAAGGATGGAAGTCAACCTGGAGCCCTGTGAGATTGAGCCCACAAGATTGTGGCTGCAGTACCAGGGCCTTATGTTTCTTTGCTTAAAGGATTGTGTCAAAGACTAGTTGGGAAGGGGATATGCTTAACCAGATTGACTTTTTAGCTTCTAAAAAGGGTAGTTGTGGATTTAGCACCCACTGGAAAGCATGGAGGAAAGCAAATTAAATATCAAGAGGAGTGGACTTTCAGCCACTAGCATTTATATAACTACATATTTAGAAACAGATAGATCAGCATAACCAATAATAATAATAATAGTAATAATAATAATAATAATAATAATAATAATAATAATAATAATAGGATTTATTTATATACTGCCCAATCACTTATGCTCTTGACCTTGTTTTGCCCATTAATTTTGCTGTAACACAATCATTAATATAGACAATGATTTTCTCTTATTTGACAAAAACATTTGCTGAAGTGTCCGAGTTAATAGTGCGAAGTTTGGATTTACCTCAGCAGTAAGAGCAAAAGAGAACCAAGCCCTGAACTTGATATTTATTAGATTCCTTATATATACGTTTAACAGCACACATATGTTCTTTGCTTAATATATTTCAGAGCTAATCCTTAATTTATATTTGTTATGTAACACTGTATGCTCTTGGAATATATTCAAGATAATTATAGGTGTGATACATACCGCAAATAAGCGGCATACCAGTGCCTATTCTAGGGTTAGGGACTACGTGACAACTGCACGGTCCCTAACCCTAGTACGTGCAGGCGGTGTAACAATGGTGGCACCCTATGTACATGGGCACCGCCATGTTATGTAAGCAGGCACACAAATTCAAGTCATTTCTGATTTATGGCAACCTAAATGTAACCCTATCACAGGGTTTTCGGTACAATATTTGTTTAAAGTGGGCTTGCCCTTGACTTCCTCTGAGGTTGAGAGGGTATGACTTGTGCAAAGTCACCCAGTGGGTTTCTGTGGTCGAATGGGGATTTATTATTATTATTATTATTATTATTATTATTATTGTGCTTTATTTATATAATGCTATAAATTTGAACCCTGGTCCGCTTTCATGGCTGAGTGGAAATTTGAACCCCGTTATTCAGAGTAGTAGTCCAATGCTCAAACCACTACAACATAGTGGTTCTTATTCATTAAGAATCCTTACAGGATAAAAGTGTGTTTTTGCCTGTTACCACTAACCTTTTCAAAGTATGTGTCAGTGTAAAGCTCTAATGAAGCATATTCTATATTTTGTAGCTAACCTGCTCTGTTTTACAATGTAGTAAAATATTTTTATGAAGATATCCTATCTCTCAAAATTTTCTGTGATGATACCACAAAAAGAAAGGGGTACTTTATTCATGGGAAATTTCACATTGCCTAGTTAGATGAATAACTTATCACAGAGTTCAGAAGATGCACATCTTGATCTAATGGGTGATCAGAAGGATTTCTGATGCTCAGTTGTCCAACAACACCATCAAATTGTCTTGTCACCACCCTTAGTTGTGTTCCTGAAAAGAAGAACATTTTAGATAATCAGATTGGAATTCAAAGCGAAACGTTGTGAGCTCCATTCAGTTCTAGTACTCGCAACAGATTGCTGAATTCAGAATTCTTTAGTTTTCTATATATATTTCACCAGGCCTCAGTTGGTGGCTATTGTGTGTGTATTGTGTGCATTCAAGATTGGATATCCACCAAACTATGATTTAATTTTATCTAATATGTGTAAGAATCATGCATGGCTAAAAATCACCAAACAATGACAAATTGATAGAAATTTTGAACCAAATGTTTTGCAAGGTAAATATCAAATTGAAAAGCATGAACATTCCTTAAATATTATTTTGCAGTAAAGGAGGGTCAGTTCTGCTGCTAGATCATTATTTATTTTTTCATTCAGTCATGAAGAATACTTGATGTGGATAATTGTATTGTGTACTTTCCTCTGCTTCTCCTGTGATATCTTTGATATTATTGTCACTCTGTTCATGTGCAACCAGGTGTACTCTTCCACAGGTTGCATTGACACTTCTGTGCAAATTCATTGAGGCATTCTTGGTTGCCAAATGCATAACTATGTTTTATGCTGGCTACTGTAAGATGACTTTAGTTTGCTTCTGCAGTCACTGGCTTATGTCCAGTCCTTTGCAAACTGGTCCACACAAACTGAATGTGTTGCTAAGCCACTTGTGCATATCCACTGGGTTCACTCAAAATAACATTGTTATTTATAGACTAGCCTTTCTAAAGTAGGCTGCATACCAGGTCTTAAGAAAGAAAGAAAAGAAGTATTATTATTTGAAAGTGAAAGCCATAAGCATGCATTCTTTTTGCAGAAGTCAGAAAGTGCATTGCTGCTAGTGTGCAGCCTGCAAACCCAGGGTCAAACTAGGTTCAGTCTCTCAAAACAAATCCTGTTTTTAATTAACAGGATTTTTCAGTATTTTTTTTTTAGTTCAGTATTTCAGCAGTCCTTCTTCAAATGAAATGGACTTTGTTTAAAGCCATAAGTATTTTCATCCTCACATGGAAAATTAGAATGTGGGGTAATGGTGAACAGCATATTATCAAGATTTGGGAAATGGTGTTGCTGCTGTTGTTGTTGTTGTTGTTGTTGTGTGCCTTCAAGTCATTTCTGACTCAGGTAAACCTATCACATGGCCTTCTTGATAGAATCTGTTCATCTGAGACTGAGATAGTGTGACTTGCCCAAGGTCACACAATGGGTTTCCATCATCCATTTTAACCCTGGTCTCCCAGTGTCTTAGTTCAACACTCAAACCACTGCACCACATTGGCCACCAGTGGTAAAGGTGTACTACAAGATCAATTGCCTGGAAGGAGGATACAATGGGGTGTAGACAATTCATGAGCAGAGATGGATAGATCACTTGTTGGGCTGCATCTCTCAGGAATGGTTTCCTAACTTGTATGACTTGTCCTACTGGATACATTGATCTAAATGAGGGTGGCAGGTAGTAATCATTTGATTGACCTGGTGCAGTACTAGGCCTTAGTTGCCCCTTAACTGAGTTTCAAATCAGACATAATAATGCAATTTTTATGCACATAAAGTCCACCTGAAGGTCCTTATAGTTCTTCTAGGTTAGGGGTAGACATTAGCCAGGGAGGAGGTGGAGTAATTTAACAGACTAGGGAGATTAGAACACACTGGCTTTCATTCCCACACTAGATGCAAAATTAAAGGTCACAGGGATGGATCATATCCCATTCTTTAAGGTCCGAGAGAAGCCCAGATTGGGTATGGGATGAGTATGCCTGGGAATGGAGCTGTGCAATACAATATATCCCCATTCATTTACATCTGGCACCTAGCACAGGAATGAAAGCTGGTGCGCTAATCTCCTATAACTGTACATTATTATCCATGAAACAGTCTGATCACACACATGGCAGCAGCATACAGACTCATGGATTTCTGGATATAACTCCAGCAGCAACTGTCATCCAGCCCATGTGATTTGCTAACATATATGAGATACAGTCAGGTGTAAGAGATTCCCATACTTGTTCTGTCAACCTGTGAATTGTCTGTCAAGAGAGCTGTCTTCTGAGCAAGCTTTATATGACTGTGTTACAAATTTCTCAGACTTATTCTTCCAGATTCCCACTAGAGTTGCCTCCTGTAAGTTGAACTTGAATCATGAAACTGAACTCTTAACCTTCTTGTTGTGATTGTCTTCCCATTCTGAGCCACAAAACCATGGGCAGCATACTTGATGGGAGCATTTCTTGGCAGACTCTAATTTAAGGCCGCTTTCTCTTCAGAAAGACAAGGGTCTCTGATAGCTACATCTGCTGTTACCACCATATGAATATTCAAAGCTAGCCTAGAGATTTCAGGTGTTCTCTCTGCATCTCTTACACCTCATTTACCAAGATAGAAATTAACAAAAATGTAATTATTATAAATAATTTTAATAAAACAAATTGTATTTCAGTGGGACTTACATTTTCATTTACTTCTTTCTACTGAATACTGTATATAGAAAAATGCCAGAATCATTCCCAACCCAAACAGGCATTTTACAAATGAAGGCTGTCTGGTAAGCTGATGTAGGTGTGAGAATTCTGGCTGTAGCATAAATTTAGCAAGCTTGATTTGGAATCAAGACATTACAATAAATAGAACTTCATATCAACACTATAAAAATTAAAAATATTTCAGTATTTCTACTGTGAACTAAGCTTTCCTAATGTTATGGTGCTATGTTTAGCTACAGTGTTGTAAAATAATTAAATGGGCCAGTAGTATTAGCAATGAAAGTAATTATTCTGGTCATTTTAAATATTAGAATGTCAACAAGCAGAGACAGAATATCCAAGTGTACATTGTTAATTCAAAGCTATATAGAAGGCATGGCCAGTCCCAAATAATGTTAGTTTTTTTTTTTGTTTTTTTTTGATAAGACAGTAGTTTCAGAACCATTCTGAGCTTAATCGCCTGCCATATGTTGTTCCCTTGACAGGTAGCTTAGAATATCAATTTCCAGCAATGGTTGTTCTGATGATTGCCAAACATATGGCCAACAGGTTTGCTGAACACTTCTTATTTAGAACTAAATTGCTTTCTGATCGTTCTTCTGTTGGTCTTATTTTAGGAGGTGTTTGTGTAATTTAGTCACTGAAACCATGTACCCTCTTTTTTAACTAAATTAGATGTGGTTGTATGTCATTAGTTCATGTAATTCTCCCTTAGATTGTCTAATTTTCATGAGACTTTATATTTATGGAATAAATCTTGGTTGTTCCATTACAATGTTCTAACCTATCTACATTAGCCTAAACCGCATATGAGAAAAATAGTAGGTGGGCCAAGCCATTGTGACAGTGAGAAATGGAATATATAGAGCTATTACCATTTTCTTTTGACAATTAGCTCGACATGGCTGCAATCCCATAAATATCTATTCAGAAGTAAATCCCACTGAGTTTGATGGGTTTTACTGACAGGTAAATTGGTCCCAGATCATAGAACACAATGGAAACTGCAGTCAAGAAATCAGAAGATTAGCTATGAAAGAACTAGACAATATCTTAAAGTGTAAAGATATACAACTGAGCACTAAAGTCAGAATAATCTGAACCATGGTATTCCCCATCACTATGTATGGATGTGAGAGGTGGACAGTGAAGGAAACCAATAGAAAGAAAATAAACCCATTTGATATGAGGTGCTGGAAAAGAGTGCAGAGGATACTGTGGACAACTAAAAAGATAAACAAATGGATCCTATCAAAGATCAATTCTGAACTCTCCCTTAAAGCCAAATGAGTTTAGAACTAAATTGCTTTAAAACTGAGGCTGTTGTACTTTGGCCACATCATGAGAAGCCATGACTCATTAGAATAATGCTGGAAAAGGTGGAGGGCAGTACAAAGAAAGGAAGACCACATGCTAGATAGCTAGACTCAATCAGGGAGATCATGGGCCTAAAACTGCAGGACCTGAGCAGAGTAGTTCAAGTTAGGAGGTCTTGTAGATGTCTCATTCACAGGGCCACCAGGAATTGAGGCTAATTCAATTGCAGATTAAAGACTGCAGATTAAATTGAGTGAAATCACTAGGGATGTATGTTTAGGAATACAGTGGAGTCCTGATCCATAGTCAAGCACTCATTCTAGGGGGAAGTGAGATGACATTTTGGACAGGTATTACTAGGAAGAGTAGAGGTATCAATCATATCATACTCTAGTCATTCTTGGATCACACATCTCAGCATTCATCATCGTTTGCTATGCTGCCTAGGGCTGCTAAGACTTGTAGTCAAAAACATCTGGAGGTCCGCATGACTCCTGCCCCTAGAGTAATGTCTAGGTCTGCATTATGAAATGCATTGTTCTATCCTCACACTGCACTGGCAGGCAGGATTCCAGGAGGTCAGAAGCCAAAGAACCCAGCAGAATCCAACATCAATCAGTCCAAAGGTCAGGAGCTAAAAATCCTAAGCACAGTCCACAGTAATTGAAAACAAGTCAAGGAACAGTGCAAGGTCACAAATCATATAGTTAGGTCTCACTGTAAACACAGGTTTCAGTAATAAATCCACTTTGTTTCCAACAAACAGAGAAGGGAAGCATGCTAACTCTGCCCCAGACCATACCACCTTACAGCCCCTATTTCAAGAGGGCATTTCTTTGTGCATACATGTAGGCTTTCATTTCACCTGTGGTGGAGAGACTGGGTCTGTTCTAGATGATAAAGCCTTCTCCTTTCTGGGGGTGTCATCTCTCCTACCTCTCCTCCTGTAGATCACTAAAGTGGCTGTCAGACTAGGCTGGAGAAGGGCCCGTCCATGGCAACTCAGCTTCATTTGCAGAATCCAAACTTCTGAGAGGGGGCTGGTGGGTGGATCTGCTACATCCTCAGAAGCTGAACTCTCAAAGATGTGTATTACAGGTGTGCTCAACAATGCTGGATGAAAGGATCCTGAAGTCATCAGACTATGATGAAAACACGAATCATAACAAGCATATCATGATGTGCCCAAGCTGAATGTTGCTGTCTCATTCCAGTCACATGTTAAAATACTCACTGTGCAACCCAACCACCCCTTCCACTATTGACCCCCCCCCCCACCCTCCAACATTGTCCCTGCCAACCTCTACTATAATATATCATGAACAGATACAGGGAAGGAAACATTTACAATGCCTGTAGATATCTGTAAGGAAAGAAGAGTATTTGATGAAAATCTCCAAAATGTGACTAGTAGCCTTACCTTTAGGTACGTCTAACAGCCCTCAGAACTCCAGCCCTCATAGTATTGTTTGCTGTTGTTTTGCAAGTCTTTTCTAAAATCCTTACTAATTATCACATGGTCATTATTTCTTGTTTACATGACAGAAAAGGAAAATTTTTGAAATACTGCCAGCTAGCACACATGGTGAACTGAATGTGTCTCATATCATTAGTGATGTCAAGACTGGGCAACAGGTCCAATCTTTATATCTTAAGTTCTTGCATTACTGTTGCATTACTGTTGGTGGGCCAGGGCCAAGAAGGTGCACCTAGTGATTCCAAAGAGTTCCATTATGTTCTTTAATCCTGTCTCACTAACATAGTACACAGTATAATAGTGAGAAAGCTAACAAACCATAGTTTGGTGTTTTTTTAAGTGTTTTGGTCAAGCTATATTTATAGAGCAATCTATAAATATCAACTCAAATGTAAGTTTCACTTATTTCCATGAATTCTAATCTCAGAAAAGTGAGTATAGGATGGCAGCCTGCATGACTGGAGAAAAAGAAAAAAACAAGTTTAGTGGCATAAAGTGACAGCTGGCTATAGTTTAAAGCAAATAGATGGCCTTTTCCCTAAGGCTGATTTTAGAACAAATGTACAAAAGCAACATTCATATGGCTCTTCTGATGTTATTTTTCCTTTTGTTCAAACAGGCTTGTGATACGCTTGAGGGATCTGCAAGATGTAGTTTCCGTTCATTATGACGGATGGAAGGAATGTTCCCTATTCTTCTGTTGTTCCTTATGCTGCTTCTGACTATTCCTTAACACAGGGGTAGGCAACCTTTTTGAGCGGGGGCCCGGGGTTGCTGTCCCTCAGACAACTGGGGGCCGAAGCCAAAAAATAAATAATTAAATAGTTTTTTTTAAAATATATATATATATATAAATAAACCAGGACAAATGTAGGACAAAATTTTCAATGGAAGACACTTTTTTTAAAAAAAATGGAGGACACGCAAAAAAAAAAATTGTGATTTTTTAAAAAATGTAATATAAATGCATGTTTTCTGAGGCTTCTATAGACAATTGCCCTCAAGGGCCCTGGTGGCAATTGGCGGCAGGACCAGGCTGGGGTCGGTCCCAAGGCCCTGCCGGGCCGCATCCGGCCCGCAGCCCAAAGGTTGCCTACCCCTGCCTTAACAGATACTCTGAGGCAGAGATTCTTAACCTTGGATCCTCAAATGTTGCAGGATTCCAGCTCGAAGAACCTCCAGCCAACAAAGTCAACCCACAGCCTTCAACATTTGCAGAAGTGACCTTTGTTATTTTTATATGGCTTCAAGTTGACTCCAAATTATGGCAACCACATCCTAGGGGTTTCTTAGCAAGATTTATTATTCAGACAAGGTTTCCCATTGCCTTGCTTTAAGACTGAGAGAGAGAGTGAGTTAACCAAGATCACGCAGTAGATTTCCATGGCTGAATAAAGATTTGAGTCCTAATCTCCTGGAGTCTAACACTCAAATTACTACACCATGCTAACTCTTGGGAAATACTGCTCTAAGGGAAACAGAACCAAGTAGGAACTTGCTTGTGGCTGCTGAGAGAATAGAAGGATCAGTTTTGGAGTGCTAACACTTCTAGAAATGTGTTAGGTGAGACAATATAGAAAATATCATGGAGACTCTCTTCTAGCTGGTGATAAGAAAATCATTGGTTAGGTAGCAGACCATAAAGTATTTTATACATATCATTAGTCCACAATCAAGTGCCAGAAAATTATTTGTGATGCCAAAAATGAATATTATATCTAATTAAGTCAAGATTTTACTATAAAAGAGTTAAATTAGTGTGTATGTGTATATGCTGCTGAGTATATAGGATATTAGACCTTCACAAGTAATGGCACTTACTTGTTAAATACCATTTAAAAATATCTGAACACTGATAAACTCTAGCTAAAAGTATTGCCTTATTATTTTTACAGGCTATTCTGTAGGCTAAACCATAGCTAAGATTCATTCAGAGTGCAATCTGATACACATCCACTCAGAAAGAGGTCCCACCTCATCCAATCAAGCACAGTTCTGAGTAAGCTGTTATATGCTAAATGGTTACAGGTATATATTTGAAAAATAATATTACCACCACAAATACACTTTGATGCATTAGCCAAAAAGATACAGGTTTCATATAAAGGGTGTTTATCAAAGAGAATTTTGAATGTTGAGAAATCAGAGTTGTTGTTGTTGTTGTTGTGGAGTAAAATTAATTTGCTCATCAGTAAGAAATCCGTCTGGGTTTTTTGGCAGAACAGTCCTACTGACACTAAAGGACAAAAAAAAAAAAAAATGCAGATAGCTTTACAATACCACACTGTTCTTTCAAGGCTTATTTTCCATTTAGTGCATGAAGTCTATTTAAAAAGAAAAGTAGTATAGAGTGCTGTGTGAGAATATAACTTAACGTCCCTTAGTTGAAATATGCTTAAAATGTATTGCATTATATGCACCAAAAATAAATGATATTATAGAAGGTCCTTGGTATCTGCTGCTGTTTGGTTCCATGGGACATTGATACAAAAATCCATGGATGCTCAAGCCCCATTAAATACAATATCATAGTAAAATGGTGTCTCTTATATAAAATGGCAAAATCATGGTTTGTTTTTAAGAATTTATATATATTTAAAATATTGGATGTTTGAATCTAAGAAGAATCCATGGATAAGATGGTCCTACTGTTTTTCTTAAAGAGGTGTCTTCTTTAGCTACATGAGTGATGCTTGTTACGCCCAAAGTATCTATTCCTTACCAAGATCTAGTATCATTTCCTAATGTTTCATTAATGTTTTCTTTTGCATATTTTTTCTACCAACTTCAGCAACAGAAAAATAAGCCAGTGTACTAAGTACATATGCAGAAGGACTGGACAAGGTCTGTTTGACACTTCTTTCTAAATGTGTTAGTGCTAAAGAGCTCAGTTTTGACAACTAATGAGATAATGAAATGTTCATGAAACATTTATGGAAATTGCACTCTGATTGTAGATACAGTATGATAATATGAGCCCCAAAGGATTACTTACACCCCAACCTGCACAGGAAGGCAGGCAGATAGGGCTTTTTGTTTGTTTGTTTGTTTGTTTTGGAAAACCTGGATTTATTTTTTTTAAATATACATGAACAAATATTGGCCTTGCAAAATTCAGTCAGTCACTCTCCTGCTTCATTTCTTGATCTTAGGCCAAATTTTCATACAATATTTGATTCTGCTCTGTTTCCTGCTTTTTGCATTCCGATCACCTATGATTAACAACAAGTCCTGTTTTTAATTGCCTCCTGGATTTCACCATAGAATCTTTCAGTTAATAGTAATAATAATAATAATTTATTTATATTCCACCTTTTTGCAGAGGAAACAAGATGGATTACAGCAAAAAATATAATAAATACAAATAACAATAAAATCGCATTTCAAAATCAAAATATACATGATGTAAGGAGAATCATGTCCCTAGCCTAATATCCACTGCTGCTGGTAGGTGAAGTTATGAGGACAAGTGAGAGGGGGCTCCGCTAAATAAAGGAGTCCATATCGTAACAATCATATGTCACAGCCTCCCTTCACTACTGACATGTCACTGGTGCCTCTCTCACAGGCAAGCCTCCTCTCAAACAGCTGGTCTGGAGTGATGTTTCTGGGCTCAAAGGTCTGTGAGCCGGCTTTTAAAGGTGCCTCTCTCACAGGCATGCCTCCCCTCAAACAGCTGGGCTGGAGTGATGTTCCTCATCCATATTCTTCTGCTTCTGTAGTTGGAGCATAAAACTGAATTATATTGATGGGTTTTCCCTGAAGTCTTATTGAATTACATCCTTTGACAATTATTACTATATCTCTCCTCACTAATAATTCACTCTATTTCTTAGACATCATATGAACACATATTTAACAATTATCAGAATTCTCCATCAAACCAAGTTATTTCTGTTTACATTTCCTAACAAATAATCATGTCACCTTATCCATTTCCATGGCAATGTGATGTTATTTTTTTTTCAAAAGATGGTTCCATGTTCATTCATGTGTAGGATGCTAAGATCACAATTAAGAGGGTGAAACTTACACTAGCTTGTATTGGAAGCGGTCACAGGTAGGAGCCCTGGTGGCGCAGTGGTTAAATGCCTGTACTGCAGCCATTCATTCAAAACCATACGGTTGCGAATTCAAGACCATCAAAAGGGCTCAAGCTCGACTCAGGCTTGCATCCTTCTGAGGTAGCTAGAATGAGTACCCAGATTGTTAGGGGCAAATTAGCTTACAGCTGTAAACTGCTTAGGCTCTATGAAGCGGTATATAAATGAAGCTTGTTTGATTTAGGGGCAAAACAGACTGGCTAGACATCAGAGTGGAGTGTGGGCAAGGCAACTGCACACAGCATACCTCAACTCCACCCAGATGCCAACATCTTGCCACATGCCTGACCGCACAGCAGGGGAGATCACAGCGCTCCTTTGGTGCAGCATTTATGCACACTGCACCAAGAAATGCTGAAAAACTGCCACCACCGCTGCAAGGATACCTTTTTGCCAGCTCTAAAAGAAGCAGCATTTTGCTGTTCTTTTTAGAGCCAGCAAAGTGCCTGATCGGGGCGCGGCATACAGTTGCTGCAGCCTTGATCTGGAGCTGAAAGGGGCAGCAGGAAGCCATTCCTTTGGGGCCATCTGTCAAACCCCTTAGTCCTATTAATCAAGTAGTAATTGAGCTTTTTCTGTATTGTACCTAAAGCAGGTAAAAATTACTTTCCACCAGATATACTATTTTGTTATTTCATTATGATAGTAATACCCATGTCTAATTATGTCACATTCAGAGTATGATAACCAAGTGTAAATTCTATGTCACATAATACTCTTTGATTTTTCTTATAGAGAAACCACCCAGAGTGATATTTTCATGGGAAAGACTTAATGGAACAGTTGTTGTGCTTCAGAATGAAAATGGAGGTCTCTGAGTTCAGTTATTATTGTATTACAAAGAGAATCTGCAAGGCAAAGCATTATAAAAGGCCTCAACAATGTGGCTTCACTTTAATTTAAACTTTTGAAAGGACTCTTGAATTTTGCTAAAGTCACTTGAAACAGTTTAGGAACAACTCAATTAGAAAATGTGATTTCTTTCCAGTGAAGAGAAGGAAGTAGGCACTTAGAGGCAGTTTTCAACCATTTCATATATAATACAATAACATTACTTGGGCATTTTGATTTACTGAACACAAATAATAGGAATAAAGTACAGAATTGTCAGTAGATCAAGGAAGGAACCTTTCAAAATATCTGACAAATATAACTAAAAGGAATAAATGGAATTAATATGGTGAGTTTCCATAATTTGTTAATACTAATTAATCAATATTACAAAGGCTTTAATTATATCAAACCATTGAGCTATATATTCTGAAGTATTACATACATTAATCACTGTAGTCAACAAATCACAAGAACAGTACCAGAGAGGTGCTGGTGCAGAAATACCTTGAAAACTAGAACTGCTCTGATTTGTTGTGCTACATTCCACTTCACTTTAGCCAGAAGGTTAAGTGTGTGTGTGTGTGTGTGTGTGTGTGTACTAAGAGACATATGTTTTGCACTACAATGCATTTGAACATCCCCATCACTAACTTGTTGAACGCGAATGATCCAAAGGCAAAGGATGGATGGCCAGAAATTATGTCATTAGATCTCATTGACTGAGGGGAAAGGACACTAATTATGGAGTCACCATCAATCCCAGAGAGCAGCTTCACAATATCATTACATCAAAATACAAAGGCTGCAAACCAGATAATGGTAAATGTAAAGGTTTTCCCTTGAAAAGATTGTCTAGTCATGTCCGACTGTAGGGCAAAGTGCTCGTCTTCTTTATTAAGGGAGGCGGTATTGTTGTGTGGTAAGCATGATTACATGGAACACTGTTACCTTCCCCCCAAAGTGGTACTTATTTGTCTGTTTGCACTTGTATATGGTATCGAAGTGCTAGGTGGGTAGACGTTGGGACTAGTGATTGGTGCATACCCTGTCACATAATGCTTGAGCCTCGCACTGCCCACCTGCTGACCTTGCAATCGTCAGAGTCATTGTTTTAACTTCTGAATCTCTGTATCCCTTCAAACCAGATATATCTCCTAAAATGGCCATATTTCCCAGGTTATTTTTTGAAAAGGCTAAGGCGGGATATAAACCGCCATATAGTACGTATTGTATACGTACTAGGGTTAGGAAGGGGCGGTGCTTCCGCACCCCCTAACCCTAGTACGTATACAATACGTACAAGATGGCGGCAGCCCTTCCACATGGGCGCCGCCATCTTTACGTACTGGACGCATAGCGTCCAGACGTGTCGCAGCACCTATGATGTCGCGAATGCGCCAGCGGCGCTTCGCGATGTCATCAGTGCGCCGCAAGAAGAAGCTCCGAAATGGAGCTTCTTTTTTGCTCCATGCGAGAGCCGCGCGGTTTGGCTGCTGCACTCCCGCGCGGAGCAAATGGCGCCGGCGGGGAAGCGCCGCAAAGCGGCGGTTTGTATCCCGCCTAAGTTAATAAATATTTGGCCTTTAAATGTCACCATCAACACATTCCTTCAAGCTTCAAATTCAGATCTTAGAAAAGTTGTGGATTTATTTATTTATTTGGAATTCAGCTCCTGAACTCCCACATCATGCCAGCTACAGGATTCTGGATATATGGTCCTAAAAAAGTAACATTTATAAGCTCTCTTCAAATTAATTTTGACTCGACTTGCTCTCACCAAGGCTGCATTTGCAATGCAGAAATAATGCAGTTTGATACCACTCTAACTGCCATGGCCCTATGCTATGGAAATGTGGGATTTCCAGTTATGTGAGATATTTAGCCTTCTCTATCAGGGAAGTCTGGTGCTGAAACAAACTACGCATCCCAGGATTCCATAGCATTGGGCCATGGCAGTTAAAGCAGAGTCAAACTGCATTAATTCTGCATTGCAGATTCAGCCCAAGTCAGTTCCATTTTATGTACACATGTTCCGTATTTTCCGGCATATAAGACGACCGGGTGTATAAGACAACCCCCAGCTTTTTAAACAAAAATCTAAGGTTTAGCCTATACTCAACGTATAAGGCTACCCCTCCTCCTGAGAAACCAGCAGCCAGCCATGCACACGCGCGCCGGCTTCTAAAGGGCCTCCGAAGGCCCCTTAGAAGCCGGCGCGGGGCTGTAGGCTTCCCAGGCCTCCAGAGGCCTGAGAACCTGGCAGCCCCAGAGCACGTGCGCTGGCTTCCCAGGCCTCCAGAGGCCTGAGAAGCCGGCAGCCCCACAGCGCACATGCCGACTTCCCAGGCTTTCGAAGGCCCCTTAGAAGCTGACGCGGGGCTGCAGGCTTTCCCAGGCCTCTGGAGGCCTGAGAAACCATCGGCCCCAGAGTGTGCGCGCTGGCTTCTAAGGGGCCTCCGAAGGCCCCTTAGAAGCCGGTGCGGGGCTCCCACCTTCCCAGGCCTCCGGAGGCCTGAGAAACCGGTGACCCCCAGAGCGCACGCGCGCAGGGCCCCCGGGCTCAACCTGGCATATAAGACGGCGTATAAGGGTCAAAAAGTCATCTTATACGCCGGAAAATACGGTACATAAGTGTCTTTATATAGCATTGGAATAGATACAGGTTTAAACATTTGGCAGACCTTCAAGGATCTGTCGGTCTTGCATGCCTAAGATGTGTGCATCCAACTGCCTTCAAATGATAAGTGTTTTTCTTCCTCATTTATATTGCTTCTTTACATGCTTAGAAATGTGCATAGGAGAAGGTAACACAAGAAGCTTTTTGTCATTCTGCATCTTTGAGTATTTTCTTGTATTAAGCAAGAATGTTGTTAGGAAGCACCTCAGAATATTAGGCTTTTGTTTTTAAAGCTATGGCTACAAATAAATCACTCTTGTCTTCAAGCACTACCATATTTTGTGATGTCAAATGTTTTTGCATTGTAAGCTGACAGACATAGCATGAAAACCAGGCATCTGTTCTCCTGCTTTCTTTGCTCTCTCGACATCTGTCACAATCTGCCAATACACCTAGATTGCCTGTGTGGAGGGACCAAGAGATCTTTTTGCTTAGGAGGGACATTCTGTGGATGGAGATTGGGACAAGAATTCATCATTCAAAACCCCTCTTTTCTTTGGAAGGGAATGGTAATTGAGTCCAAATTGGAAGCAATGGAAGAAACAGAGGATCCAAGATAGAGATTGGTGAATAGGAACTAGTCACTTTTATTGTCCATGCTACAGCTGGGTTGGTACTAGCATTCGAAGTCCTAAGAGCTTAATTCACCAACTCTGAGTGATTGGAGGCAACTAGCACGTTAGGACTGTAAAGAACACTTCTAAATTTCCTTATCATAAAGGAGAAAGGGTGTCTCACCACATCAAGACACCTTGTCAAAATGGCTAACTGTTTGCCCCAGGATCTGTCATATTTCAGGAGGGGTTTGTTTTGTAGGGGAGTGCAAAATGTTCATTTATATTTTAAAAAATTGTGCAAAAAGGTTAAAACAAAATCAAATAGTTTGCATAAAAACAATATGGTATATGCATATTCATATTCATATATACAGACTGTCCTTGGCCAGATGATGATATCTGCAGCAGTCAAGCTTTGCAAATTACAGGTCCTGGCACAGACCACATCTGTTTCAGAACATGTCTTGTCAGTCTCCCTATTCTTTTACAATAGGTCCTTTCATACTTTTATCATTAGACTTCCCCTTGCGATAACAATAATTGTTGTTTGCCACTCATTTCTTTAACTGATGGGGAATGCAGCTTGCTTGGAGGCATTTCTGCTGAGACAATAATGCTGAACATTTACTACCAGCAGAAAGGACTGATTCATAATGCCAAAAAGCTACTGGAAATGGAAATGGTTCATCTACTGAAGCAAGATAATAATAATAATAATAATAATAATAATAATAATAATAATAATAATAATAATAATAATAATAATAATAATAATAATAGGATTTATTTATATGCCGCCCAATCACTGGGAATCTGGGCGGCTTACAAAAGAGGGGATAATAGACGATTCCCTGCCCTCAGGCTTACAATCTAAAAAGACATGACACAAAAGGAGAAAGGAATGGTGAGAGGGGAAGGGATCAGGTCCAGCATTCTTCTCTCCCTCTGAGGCCTGGACCAAGGCAGATGGACTGGAGGGAGGGCTCTTCTTCTTCTTCAGGCTAGCCCTGATGGAGCTGGGTCTGCCTGGTCAACTCCCTTGCAGGCCGGAAGATGACAGTTATGGAGGAAGGAGTCTCTTCTTATAACTCATTGTGTGTGCACCAGAGGCAAACAAAACTGGACATGCCACATAGAAGCATCCTTTCGTCCTGTCCTGTATGAAAACCGTGACATGAGCCTTGATTAGCGTAACTAATAGCTCTTCTGGTATACTAATGGAACAACTGCAGGCATCCCCTGCTTTTTGACTATCCACTTTTCAGTGTTCTACTCTTTCAACAGTAACCAACTCTCCAAACCTCACCTACTCAGAAATATCCTCATAGGAAGTGGAGTGGATCACTGTTGTTAGCACTGTTCTGAAATTCATTCAGGAGCTTCCACCCCCATCCATGTCTCACTCCTTCTCCCATTCCTTCTAACCATGCATGTCAGAGTCTCACACTCATAGCATCCTTGCCACTGCCCCAACCATCTTAAAAATTGGGTTGCACATTTTGACACTTTCTAGATTTTTGACAATTCTCTGGTCCCTAATTAGCAGGGGGTGGCTGTATTTCTAATGCATCATGGTTAGGAACTGGCAATCAGGTCAGTACCTGTCCTGTAGCCAAGCATGTGTCTTCTTAGACTGGCTGAGTGTTGAAATCTGAGGGAGGAATCTCTATTCCAGTACATTTTGTGAAATACTGTCCACAGTGCTGGTATTACTGAATGATGCTAATCCAGTGGGAGATCAAGGCAGTGAAAAATGTAAGCCCAGCTCAGAAATCTTGCCAGAGTCTAGTATGAGACTCTTAGGGGGTGTTCTCACTTGGCAGATAAAACAGATTATATTGTCGCAGTTCTGATTCAGATTATGTTCCGGGAATAATTCAAATTTTTTCTATCGTTTCCATTACCAAAAGGGGCAAATTACTTCGATTCATTTAGACCCTGTTTTTGTTCCCATTTATTTTAAATTGCTTTATTTTAAAGTGATTAACTTGCTCCGCGTTCCCATTTGTGTCCACAAGCTGTCAGTCAAGCGTGTAGGCTTCAGATGTCACAAGTCTTGGGTTTTTTGGGGGGGCAGCCAATGAAAATAGGCTGCATCCAAGGCTCTTCTGTTGTGTCTCCCCAGACTAGAAGGAGGCTTGGCAAATCGGACCAAGGAGGAGAAGGCAGCAGGCTTCATTATTGGGGAGAGAATCTTTGGGGAAGAGAGAAGATAAGGCTCGATCTCCCCCCTCAGATCCCAGTGCATCCAGGCTCTCCATTCCCCAAAATTGCTTTGCCTCCCCCATTGCTCACTAGGCTGTCTGTGGGGCGATCAAGCAGGCATGTACTGCAAAGCCCATCTACTGCTCAGGCAGAGGTGAAAAAAGAAAAAAAATAGTTTAAAATTGCGTTCAATGGCTATCCTCACACTTCTTCAGTCTATGAATGAGGCGCAGAGGGGAGGTTGCAATCCACTGGGGGAAAGTCTATGCGAATTGAAGAAAATGGCACTGGCGATGCAGAAAGAGAACAAAGAGGGTGACACCCCCAGGCCAGCCCCTTGAGTGCTGCTCCTCCCATCTCCAGGTTCCCGAATCAGACACCCTTTTGTTCCCATTCGGATACAGTGAATTGTAACCCACTTTCAAAAATAACCCGCGTTATAAACTAGTATTATTTTAAACTGAATTATAGGCTGATAATCTGGTTTAAACATTTTAATTCTATTCTGATTGGAAATGCAGTGGGAATGAATGAGGGGTAAGGGAGATTTAATTTGGGCTTTTGTGGGAACGATGCACCGTAAATTCGGATCATGACCCACTTTATAGGTAAGTGGGAACGACCCCCAAGTCAGGATTCTGTCTCTGCCTTCTTTTCAGCATGGACAGGACAGGAAAAGGGATCCCTGCCTGAGCATGAGAGCTGATTTTTGTATCATCTATATTCTATAATATCCTTTGTTTCAGTTCTGTTTGTATCCTCTTCCTCTTGCTTTCTTTTTTCCTTTTTGTTTTTCTATCTTGTACAGTTTTTTCATGTTACATTTTTGTGTCCTCATTTCCCTCCCATTTTCTCAATATTCTCTTTTTCATATTTTCTCTTGAAACATCTGATTTATTGATTTTCATGTTCCCATGCCCTTTTTGTGTTGTATTGAAAATCCTGCACAATGTTTAATTGGATAAAGTACTGAGCTCATAAACATAACAATATAAAAACAATTCTACTTGCCTTTTTATTCTGTTAATTACTCAGAGCCAGAGAAAGATGCTTTTTTTGGACTACAGTGGCCATGTAGCCTAGTCATGTCAGCGGGGGGATTCTGGGGGCAAAAAAACCTCCAAAAAAAACCCCCACCTTTACTAATATATAATATGCATTTTCTCCAGAACAGCTTAGAAAACTAACATAGTGCAGGTTCAAAGGTGGAATGTGCATACATTCAGTCAATACTGTTGATTTATAATAGTTCAGTTTAAAAAAAAAATGAGAGAAAGAACAAGCACAGAGAAACTACAAATAACAAAGCAGTTTCCTGTTCTTTGACATCACAATGTAGAAAACCATTAACTGATATAAAAATCACATGCTTTTAAGTCAACAGAGCTAAGTGTGTGTTGTATATGAAATGAAACTGCAAAGTAGTGAATGCAAAGAAAAGCACTGGCTGCATTTCTCATTTCTCCTTTTACTCTCATTTCCTTTCTGCCTAGCAGGCTACAGAAGAACAGAAAGATCATTTTTGTGGGTTTTTCGGGCTATGTGGCCATGTCCTAGAAGAGTTTATTCCTGACGTTTTGCCAGTATCTGTGGCTGGCATCTTCAGAGATGCTGGCGAAACGTCAGGAATAAACTCTTCTTGAACATGGCCACATAGCCTGAAAAAAACACAAAAAACTAGGGATGCTGGCCATGAAAGCCTTCAACTTCACAACAGAAAGATCATTATTTCCAGAGATTTAAATTGATCACTTACAGAGAACTTTAGAAATTGAGCCAAGGGTCACATGTATTTTAAGGGTACAAGCTGCTTACCCAACTGCAAATGTAGACTTAGCGCAGCATAGTTATTAGATGACTGAACATATGTATTAAAGACAGATTTAAGCTATTGTTCTGCTCCTTTCCACCTGATTTTAAGGAAATCGTTTTGTTGCTAAACTTTAAAGAACTGGTGATTCCTATACATGTCCTGGTGATACTCAGCTATATCTCTCCTTTCCATCTAATTCTAAGGACATTGTTTTGTTGCTAAACTTGTCTCTATTATCAGTAATGAACTGGATGAGGGTGAATAAACTGAAGCTTGTTCCAGACAAGACAGTTGTTATTGTTGTTATGTGCCTTGAAATCATTTTTAGCATATGGCAACCTTAAAGCGAAGTTATTATGGGTTTTTCTTGGAAGAACTGGTTAAGAGGGAGTTTGTCTTTGCCTTCTTCTGAGACTGAGAGAGTGTGCTTTGCCCAAAGTCATCCAGTAGGTTTCCATGCCGCCCTCCCTCCTCAAATAAAATAAATGGACATGGAGGCAACAATAAACAGCAAAACTGATCAAAGCCCAGGGAGAGGTTGTGAGAAGTCATGATTCTTTAAACCATATTGAAATAGTCCAGAGTTAGTCCCTTTAATCAAATACTGGTTTTTAAACTTCAGTTTCCTTGATGTCTGAGGTCTGAATGTTATTTGAAAAAAGCAATACTATATTCCACTTACTCTGATGGATCAGTCTGTTTTATGTTTTTTTTTTAAAATAACACTGCTAGTGTAATATTGCACCTGTTTACTCTGAAGTAAATCTCATCCTGCTCCAAAAGGATGTCCATGTATGTGGATGTAGAATTTCAGCCACGTTCAGGGTTTTTATGTTTTCAAATGCTTCTGGTTATACGATCTTTGAGTTATCTGTTTTCATAGCATGCCACTTTTTTAACATTTTCAGAGACTGATTTTAAGAAGGGGTGATACAGTCTTGAAGTAAAGGCACTCATTTATGCAGTATTTATAGGGCTATCCTTCAGTTGTTGAACACACTTGATTTTATTGGCAGTAGTGTTTCCAGGAGTGAAAAGAGTTATGATCTGAAGAATTTACTGATGTATTTTGATACTCGGAATGTCTTTGACTTTTTAGTGAAATGCAAGGAAATTTGACAGATAACTGTTGTGGAAAGAATTCAGCAAGAATGGTCTAAAAAAAATAGCAAATGTCAGATGGCCCTTACCAATGCATGATTTCAGAGGAATATAGATGAGTCCAAACATTCAGAGTACTGAAAAACATTTCATAAACTACCTTTAACATGTTTACATTTTGGAGTTCCCAAACATGTCAGAACAGAACATTTTGAGTGCTGGGATTTCCAGTTCATTATATTGTCTTTTAAACTGTTTAAGACACAAGTTGAACATGAGTGAACAGTGTGATGCGGCAGCTAAAAAGGCCAATGCAATTTTAGGCTGCATCAATAAAAGTATAGTGTCTAGATCAAAAGAAGTA
Source organism: Sceloporus undulatus (assembly GCF_019175285.1). NCBI lineage: Eukaryota > Metazoa > Chordata > Lepidosauria > Squamata > Phrynosomatidae > Sceloporus > Sceloporus undulatus. The sequence goes on along the minus strand of NC_056526.1, from coordinate 134,129,508 downwards.
ATAGTGCCACTGTATTCTACTTTGGTCAGGCCCCACCTGGAATATTGTGTCCAGTTCTGGGCGCCACAATTCAGAAAGAACATTGAGAAACTGGAGCGTTTCCAAAGGAGGGCGACAAAAATGGTGAAGGGTCTGGAAACCATGCCCTATGAGGAACGACTTAGGGAGCTGGGGATGTTTAGTCTGGAGAAAAGAAGGTTAAGAGGTGATATGATAGCCCTGTTTAAATATTTGAAGGGATGTCATGTTGAAGAGGGAGCAAGCTTGTTTTCTGCTGCTCCAGAGAACAGGACCCGGAACAATGGTTGCAAGCTACAGGAAAAGAGATTCCACCTGAACATTAGGAGGAACTTCCTGACAGTAAGGGCTGTTCAACAGTGGAATGCACTCCCTCGGAGGGTGATAGAGTCTCCTTCCTTGGAGGTCTTTAAACAGAGGCTGGATGGCCATCTGTCAGGGATGCTTGGATTTGGATTTCCTGCATGGCAGGGGGTTGGACTGGATGGCCCTTGTGGTCTCTTCCAACTCTACGATTCTATGATTCTATGAAGATAGAAGCGTGTTCCTCAAACAGTGCATCAATCTGGATCATAGAGCAATATCCTGCAACTGCTCAGTTATAGATGACTTCAGCATGTCATTATATCCATTCTTTTTAAAAGTAACTTTTTAAAGCTCTGCATCATGCTATTGCAAAAAAAAAAAGACAGGTACCAAAGTCAAGAACTATGACTTTCATGTTATGATTACTGGAACCCTGAATCTTTGATAAACTTTGATAAAACTTATGCCTATTCATCCTCAAAAGAAAACAAAAGCCTTCCTGGCAAATAAATATTGGATTCTGTTTCATGTAAACAGGAGATACTGACCATTTAAAGAATAAAAATCTCACAACAAAAATGTCTAAAGAATTGCAATACTTTATTTTGGCTTTTAAATCCTCTTCTACCCAAATTCATTCTAAGGGCAAGATATCCCCCCCCCCTTTATGTGCTTAGATCATTTTTTCTCGAAAGAAGGAAAGAAGGAAAGAGGGAAGGCAAGAAAGGGAAGGGAACAAATATTAAGAATAATATGTAGTGATATTTGTAGGAAATGAAATTCTTTGACTAGCATAGCTACCATGTAAGAACAATAAAGTCCCTACCTTAAAATAACCTAATATGCATGAACAATAAAGATATATTTACAGTCTAAAAATTATTTATTTATATATGTTATTTCGTGCTACCTTTCTTCCAAAAAGGGACCCAAGGCAGCTCACAAGATAAAAACACATTTAAAACATTTAAAACAACATGTAAAATAACCCAGTTAAAACATTCAATTTAAATCTTCAATTTAAAAATCCCAAAAGTGGGTTTTTGTTTTTGTTTTAGTCATTTGGTTTAAACCAACCCGGTTTAAACCAGATTGCCCTGATACCATTCAGCAGAGTGTAGAAATAGTATTTTTCTGTGTGTGTGAGAGACTACAAATACTGCAAGTGGCAGCCACTTAAAGTCCATCCACATTGCAGCAATATCAGCAGAGCTCTGGTGCCGCAACAAACTACCATTCCCAGAATTCCGTAGCCTGGCACCATGGCAGTTAAAGAGGCCTCAACCTGCAGTATTCCTGCAATTTGGATATAGCCTTAGTTTGGTTCTCTGGGGCTCCATCTGCACTGCAAAAATTATCCAGTTTGACACCACTTTAACTGCCAAAGGTCAATGCTATGGATTTCTGCAAAGGGTAGTTTGTTGTGGCACCAGAGCTCTCTGACAGAGAAGGCTAAATGTCACAAAAAACTATAATTCCCAGAATTCCATAGCACGAAGCCATGACATTTAAAAGCAGTGTCAAACTGGAAGATTTCTGCACAGCCTGGTGTAACTATCCACCCAGTTCCTAGGACACTTCAGAATAAAGCATTATCTGCACATGGTGTAAAAAGAGCTCTAATGGCCTTTCTCCTGCTGTGGCAAGAGCAGGAGCAAGCCAATGATCAAGTACAGTTCTTGAGAAAGCCCAGGAGGCCCAAATACCTTTCTCTGATGGGTTCTTCTTCTTCAAAATAGGGATATAATTCTTTATTAATTATATTACCAAAGGAATCAATGAGTAATTTTGGTGATCTTTATTTTGCTACAAGAAAGCCTTTGCAGTTGTTAAAGACAATTCACAATTCAGGACTACACAACTTTTGCATGTGTTTATTTGCACAGCATTTTCAGAACAAAAAAAACAGAAAATAGTATTTCTCCATAAAAAGATTATTTCCTATGCAGAAAATGCTGTAGTTGAGGACTAATTCTGCACAAAATATGCATGTGTTTGCAGGGGGGCTTTGCACACAAACAGCATTCATGACGTAGGAGTTATCACACTACACAGTGTTGCTATTCCACGTTAACTGCTCTGAGTGCCTCCTGTTGCATTTTGGGGATTGCAGTTCAGTGAGTACTAAGAGTTCTCTGGAATATTCTAAATGCCCCTTCCTAAAATGAAAATCCCAAAATGCAGCAGGAGGTAGCCAGAGCAGTTGAAGTGGAATAGCAAAGCTTTAAGAGTGTAGTATGAAAATATCCATAGAAAATAACATTTTTGTATTTCCTGTTCAGAGCATCCTATTTCTTGCACAAAAAAGGCTGTTTTCTGCACAGAAAAAGTGCAAATAGTGCATTTTTTAAAAAAAAAAATCCTATCTCAGTGTGAAATAGTATTTATTATTATTATTATTATTATTATTATTATTATTATTATTATTACCCCTCTCTTCAGCCAAAGCAACTGCAGTGGCCAGTCAGTCTTCATAGCTATCCCATCCATAATACCTCCCTGTACCACAGGACCTCCCTCCTTCCTCCAAAAAGCAAAGCACTGAAAAAGAAGACAACACAAAAGGAGATGAGGAAGAGTTATGCACTCTCTGAGTTCAGACTACAGGACATAATGGATGCCACCTATTTGAATTCCCATTGTCCAAATTTTAATATCACATCCAGTCCCTCAAATTCCTAATCACTAGTTTCTTCTAGACTAGAATATAAGTTTCAGTCCATCTACCCGCACACATTGGTTATAGGTGATTTAAAATATTCTTCACCCTGGCTCTTAATCGGAGAATATTTTCATGATGTGGTCTGAAAAGTGATACAGCCTTTGAAAAATTAATTAGTCCAGGGAGAGGATGGTCGTCACTCCCGACTGTTTCATTGAAACACATGTTCAATACACAGTGGAGGTCAGAAAATCTAAAATGCAGTTAGTCAGTATTTAGAGTGACATTTTATAACCTGTTAACTGACTTCACAGATGTTACAGTTCAGACTGTCCATCTGCTTAAAAATAATAGCAGAGAACAAAAAATAAACCTAATCTGTAATGAACTGATCAAACTAATCAAGGAGAACAGCAGGGAGAAACAGTAAAAAGTAACAAACGGAAAATTTAAATGCTTTGAAATGCTCTTGCGTAAAGATATCCTATGCAGGACTTGGTATTATGATGTAGCAGATGAGACTTAGGACTTTATCTGATGAGCCTCTTTCTCAGCTCAGTGTCACAGCAGTCACGTTACTAAAAGAGAATGAGAACATACCAGATTTGGAGCTTTCATTACTATATCTCTCCCCAATAGTGCAACGGGGCTTTTAGTGCCATCAAAGGTCCCAGTGCACTCTCTTCCACATTTTCCCTTGACTCCCTGCCTTATGATCTATCCAGCATGCCTTCTCTGCCCTTCATCCTGCCAAAGGGAAAATGACAGCCCCTCCTTATGAGTAGACTCTAATATTTCTCATTTCGTATACTGGGGGGGGGGGGGGGGGGGGGGTAAGGAGAAAGGAAAGTTTTTAAAAAACCAGCATGCACTGGAATAGGTAGCAAGAAGGGGAAGGGAGGAGACACTGATACCACATGTCTGCCCAGTATGAGAAATGCCAGTTGAGGAGTTATTACACTTGAGGAGAGGTGGTACAGGAGCATTTGGGGAACCTTATTCACAGATGTTCCCCATCAATGAAAAGGAGTGCTCTAGCAGCAAAGCAGCAATGAAATTACCATGACATCATTCAATAATTAGTGCCATAAACACAATTTTCTAGTTTTAATGGCAGATTTAAAATCTCATGTGATAATGTCTATAGTTATGAATGCAGAACTATGAGGTCCTGATCCAACCCCTTAAACCGACCTCTAAAATCTGATACTGTTCTGAGCAATGGAAGTATGCTCTGCTTTAAGTGCAGCTTGGATGTATTTTCAGCTGCCTACCACTATGTGAGCTATAGGCCTGTTACAGACTGCCAAAATAAAGCTGCTTCGGGTCTCTTTGGAGGTATGCTATTTAAATGATGCATGAGTCCTAAGAGTCCGGAGGTCGCGCCAAAGCCACATTCCATTCCTAAGCACTGGAGTGCAGCTTCCGGATTCTTAGGATGCATGCATCATTTAAATAGCATACCTCCAAAGAGACCTGAAGCCGCTTTATTTTGGCAGTCTGTAACAGGCCATAGTGTAACAAGAAGTTGTGTCAGAGTCTTGCAGTTCTGCATCTGATTATCACACTATAAGCAGGACAAGCTGGAAATGGCATTCTGCTTAACCCTGATCACCAGCAGAATAGACTTTCATCACTTCATGTGTGTGCTGGCTGTTAGGTTGGGAGGGCATTGCCATAGTGGCAACACTGCCACAATCAGAAACATTAAGATCAAGCAGCTACAAATTCATATAGCTAGTTTATCCATTCATTTATGCTCAACAGGATGCCAGCTGAGGAACATAACTGATTTTATGGGGAAACAAAGGCCCAGTGCAGACTGGGACAAAGTGCCAGCCTGTGGGGAGAGCCACAGTGGAGCATTCGCACATTTGACACAATGACTCCAACCCCTCACGCCATGATGCCACACACCATTCTAGATGGTGCATGGCATCATGGCATGACCCTGGTGCTGAGTCTAGATGATGCAGCACCAAAAAGATGTCACAAAGCTGTACCGCCACGGCTGTGACACCCTTTAGCAGGCGCAAAAAGGAGCTGCAAAAGGCAAAAGGGACTTAGGGTTGCCATAATTCTCTACTAAAAACCAGGACAAAATGTAGGACAAAATTTAGACCAAAATATAGGACAATTGTAAGATAAAATTTAGCCCAAAATGTAAGACATGTAAGGTCCTCCGTTTTTCTTAAATTTTCTACATTTGGGACTAAATTTTATCTTACAATTGTCCTATATTTTGGTCTAAATTTTGTCCTACATTTTGTCCCGGTTTTTAGTAGAGAATTATGGCAACCCTAACCCCACCCCACATGATGTAGTAAAGTAATAAAAATATTTTGTATGTTTAGTGTGCATATTTTCATTAACATTTTATAAGGAAACAGTTATCTTCTTTCTCCTCTCTAAAACAGAGGCTCCAAGCACCTTCCTTTCCTTTCTCTTCCCCTTCAGGACAGAAGAGGTTCGGGAAGTGGAGAAGGATGAGGAGAAGGAAGAGTAAGGGGCCTCCTGTTCTTGCGTTGAGCAACTCTCCTGCCCCACAATTTGAGAACTGCTGGACTAGAAACAAGGTGCACACACAGAGGATAGGGACATTACATATGCCTTTGCAATATGTATGGACAGTACTTACTTATCCTATGCAGTTGTATGTGTATATTCATTATAGCAACTACTTTCCTGTGACGCTTACATAGCCTTACCATTGGTGTGTGTGGGGGTATTTTTTGCACACTTCCAATAACTGTGGTAGAAGCTGAAAGATGTTTCAACAAGCTGCCATTTTTAAACACCCAGGGCTCAAGATTGTTTACCCCATCTAGCTACTTTGCTTATCAAGTGTGAACTTGAAAACAAAATGGATTTGGGGAGATAATTTATTGATTTTTCAATTTAAAAGAGCATTTACAGGTTTACAGTAACCGTACCTTGCCTGCAACTACATAAACAATCAGTGTTGTACAGAAGTTAGAGTACAGGATTAGAACTGAGGAGACTCAGGTCACAAAGCTAAACTTGGGTGAGTCCTTCTCTTTTAATCTAATTTATTTCAAAGGATTTTATGAGGATAAAGTGTGAAGAAAGTGAAACAAGATATACCACATGGAGTTCCTTGGATGAAACTTCTGTTATAAATGTAGACTGCTAGTTGTTGGTCAGTCCCAACTAGAGTAGATCCATTCAGTCAGTGAGTGAGTCAACATGTACATGAATCCAACAGATTCACTGGGTCTAGTCTAGTCAGATTTGTTGTTTGTTTTTTACAAAAATCAAAATATCAACAAGATAATCTCCCTATTTCAAGTAACCCAATAACCAGAAAACCTAAGGGATTCTTATTTAGCTGAGATGCTGTGTTAATCAAAAAGATTAATTTGTGGACTTGGGGCATAGGAAAGCCCCAGTGTGAGCCATGCCTGGGATATGACTTCATACATGTAAAAAAAGGAGAAAAAAGTAATTTCAGCATTTTTAACAACTTCCATAAATCAAAAGATTGCATGTCAGGGACAGGATCATGGATGAGAGAAGGAGGAGGTATGTTATGAGACACTAGAATGAGTTATGGTTACATTAATTGGAAACTTTTTTCTGAACAGACATGAATAGGATCCCACAGGACTTTGCAGAGCTATTCTCGTGGTGATCAAATTGTTGGACCCAGAAGATCAGGTTCTTAGACCCTCAGTTAAAATTACTGGATCAACCATAAAACTCGTGGAATTATTCAGGGTCAGCAACTATCTCCCAGTCTAGTTTACCTCGAAACATGGCCAATAAGAATAATAGATTTACCTATGGCTGCTGAACTGTAGCAGTGGTATGAGAACACAATCATAAGAGCACCATTGCTTGAATACATGCAGATGGAAATCAAGACAAGCACAGTCTACCTTGAGAGATCCCATTGTAACAGTTCTGCTTTCACAGACCTGTTATTCTGTTTCAACAAATGTAAAGATGATAAGGTAGTGGCTGGCATAAGATCTGTAGGAGACAGGAGGTGCCAATTTTTTGATCCTGTGGACTGAGTTTGCAATACAAAACCAATTCCTGCTACTAAATAACACTGATATTGTCATGTAGAGCTGAAGCCAATCCACCAGGCCTCTGATTAGTGCAGCTGTAAGTAAAAATTGTTCGCACTTTCGGAGATTATGCTGTTTGTATTTTCCAGTCATAAGTGGTGCATTAATTGCCCTAAGGAGGAGAGGAGCTCTTTCACCTCCTTGGAGGAACTCTAGTTCACTTGCTATCTCATCCTTCTTCTCCATGATGAGGAGTTAGCATTGATGGGCTGTTTGAGTGTTCCTTTTGTATGCTCAAGAAAACACTCAAATAGTTCCAAGAATTCAACAGGAGTGCTCTAAGGTCCCACTTGTATAAGGGGAACAACCAGGAAGCTGTTTGCTAATATTAGTATCCTTAAATCTTTGATGCAAGAGCCCACTACAAAAGTAATTAACCTGCAATAAAATTAATAGCATTGACACCTATCTATTCCATTGCCTTTGAAAGATGTATGAATATTAGTAATTGAACCATGCAATTTTTGTACAGAAAACAGCGGCACTGACATATATGGACACAAGGAACTGTACAGAGGGCATGCTGTCATCCCTGAATTATTTTATTTAAGAACATTTGCCTGGTAATCTCCCCAACCTGCCAAACCACAATGTCAGTTGCATTATAGCAACAAGATACATATCAAGAGGTTGACTTTCAAAGTGGGTGAATCATTTTAAAATGTCTTCTACTTGGACCGAAGTCAATATTTTTCAGATTCTGAAATTCCTGGAAAATGAATATGTGGCTGCCAGCTCATTAGCAAAGTGCAGATGAAGACATCCTTTCTCTAAAACTGTCATCTTGAAAGATCATAGAGGTACAGAAGCACATAATTGTGGTTTTTTTCTAGTTTCTGGTAGGAAAAAAAATCTACCTTCCATCTAGTTCTATACCTCAAAAACTATGGTCTTAGTACTTTTATCCACAATAGAACTAGGCTCCTAGCACTAGTAAGACCGACTCATAATAGAAGCATACTGCAAGTATAGCAGAACATTTATTGTTGTTTTGCGATTTCAAGTCAATTCTGACTTATAGTATGCTGGCCCTATTGTGGTGTCCAGAATTGTGGTGCAGACTAGAATCATATTGGCTTTTTTAGCTGCTGCACACACTGTTGACTTATGTTCATCTTCTGATCTATTAAGACTCCTAGATCCTTTTCATGTGTACTGATGTCAAGCCCCTTGTCCTCCATCCTATAACTGTGCATTTCATTTTTTTCTCCCCAGTTGTAGTACCTTACATTTCTTTGTTTTCTTGTTGTTGTTGTTGTTGTGTGCCTTCAATTCATTTCCAACTTATGATGACACTAAGGCTAACCTATCACAATATTTACTTATCAAGTTTCTTTAGTGGGGGTTTACCACTGCCATCCTCTGAGGCTGAGGATGAGACTTGCCCAAGTCTTATGTGTCTTCAGAAGTAAGTTCCCACTGAGTTCATTGAGGCTTTCTGCATAATAAACCCACATGTTCAATCTGTACAATGTGCAGCATCAGTGAAAGACATCATTAAACTCCAGGTAGCCTAAGGAGTTTATCCTTAGTAATAATAAAACCATTATTTGTTTATGAGATTTTTTAGGGCCCCTCTAAAAAAAATTATATTATATAAACAGCTGGGAAAATCTGACCAGCATACTGTGGGGGCTTTATGCTTGATTAACTGATTATCTGAATACCTGGTTGAATTTTTTACTGGCTTCCACAAGGCATTTTTCAAGACCTCCTTACACAAGGGATCTCTTGCACTACACAGCAGTCAAGATTTCAGAATGACATGTTGGTGTATTCCCTGTGCAGAAATAATCCAGTTTGACACTAATTTAACTGCCATTGCTGATGCTATGATGGAATTCTGGGAATTGTAGTTTTGTGAAATATTTAGCCTTCTCAGAGAGCTCTCTAGTGCCACAACAAACTACAGTTCCCAGAATTCCACAGCATTGAGCCACAGCTGTTAAAGTGTGTCAAACTGGATTGTTTCTGTATTGTCGATGCAGCAATAAACAGAGCTCTGCCCTTTTCCTATCAGCCACATTGCTTCCCTCCATAATCTCATAAATTTATAGCAATTATAGTTTGCAGATTCTCGACATAATCTCAACCGCTATCCGTTTCACTTTCTTTTACATTCATTTTTTTCCAATGCCCAGTTCCTTCCATTATTTATGACATTTGTAATTTTTGTCAATGATTTAGTCATCCACCTACCAAGAAATACTATATATTCCTATTGGTGATTGTTCTTACCTTCTTTGCTTTTGTTATTCCTCTATGTATTAAAATATATCATATAAGGAACCCTGGTGGCATAGTGGTTAAGTGCCAGTACTGCGGCTACAACATTATGAGTTCAATCCCAGGCCTCCAAGGTTGACTCAGCATTCCATCCTTTCATAGACTGTTAAAATGAGTACCCAGCTTGTTGAGGGCAATTGGCGGCATAGAAATGTAAATGCTATTGCTAAATGCTATCCTCTTACTTTACTTCATGTTTCTGATAAAGTAAGCAAAGGGCTATGAAAGCACATGCCACGATCAATCACCCTTTAAAGTTATATTTTGTCTTTTTACTGCTAAAAACCTACACAAAATGCCTCTGGAATTCATAAGAAATACATAGCAACAGAGTTTTTGTGAACTAGAATGATAATGTATAGGTGATGAAATCCATACCCACTCAGTGTGTGCTCCTGTAAAATGTTTTTGGTCACAAAAATGGTTTGTTATAATCATAGTGAAATTAACAGCCAAAAGGTCAATACTAATTGTGGTTCACAGTCATGGTTCATTGCACCATACTGACTGCATTTCTTCACAGAGCTAATTCAATAATGGTACATTTAATTTGCTCGAGCCTTAATCCTAGCTATTATATTAATTCTGAAATAAAAATGTAGAGCACTTATGCTTTATAGAAGCACAGCATGGGAAAGGATCATGGTGATTTTAAAATGGCTGTATTTTTTATTTTTTTTGGACTTGGATCAGGACTTGGCCATATTTAGTGTAGAACCACTGAAATTAATGGGACATAATTATTGCTAATTTGTTGTAATAGCTGGCGATATGAAGTGGATCTGGAAAACATAGGCAAGAGCTTTAGCCATTCTTAATTAAGAGAAAATACAAATAAGATTAAAGATTTCCTTGGAAAACCAAGGAAATAAACATAAACTTCAGCAGTTTATTTATTTATTTATTTATTTAGAGAACATCACTGTCTTCATCTTTATCTGTCTTTGTGGCACAGTTCATGGTCTAAGATGGAGTGGAAAACTTTGTCAGATCCAGTGGCCATTTATACATGGACCTTAAAACTAAATAAATTAAAAACTAATAGTCCGACTGCAGAAACAGTGAAAAGAGTCTGCTTGGTTTATGGCAACAAGTGGGAAATGAATAAATTTATGAAATCATTCTTTCTAGAAGTGTAATTAATCTTTGGTCCCTATTAGAAAGAAACAATGATATCATAAAATTAGCATGTGTTAAGATAAAAATTATCATTACATAGGCTTATTGAAATTGGTGTCCTTAAAATACTTCTTGCAGGGCCATGTATGCATATTTGCATATTTAAATTTCTTGTACTCAGTAAGGATAGCACTAATTGCCAAAAGTCCAACATTCGAACATAATTCTAATTAACCATATATCATGCTTAATTAATCAAATCAGGATATGCTCGCAAATTCTTATGAATACAGCTCTAGAAATTCAGTAGAGACAAAACTTAATGATGTTTCTCTGTGAGGCATTCTTGGAATATTAATTTTGGCTAACTGCTTGTGTTAGATCCCATCACTTTTTCCTCCTGCCACTTTAAGGTAGCTGTGACATTAAAGTTTGGCCTGAGCTGGCTCAGAAAATGAACTTCACTTGCTCTCCAGCATTACAAATTACACACAAATTTCACACTTTTCTTCGGCTAGAATTTAAATATGAGCATCCATGTCTCCCTCTTCCCTTCTTTCTGTGACTTCTGTTGACTTCCATGTCAGTGGAGCTGGGTGTCCAGATTATAGTGTAAACTTTAAAGGAACTACCAAAAGAGCTTAATTTTACCAAGTAGACCCAGGGCTGTTTTTAAAGTGGTTGGCTCAACATAATAATAACGATTATTTTTGTTCCTGCTTGCAGCTAATTTTTTTTTTAAAACAAAGCAATTAAAATGCACAATGTGTTACATTTAAAAACATCACCACCACCTGAAGGAGTAAACAATTGACTACCATGAAGACAATGGCAAAATAACAAATGAAATATTATAAAACTGGATAAATAAAAATGCAATTAATATATCAAGCAAAGAGGGGAAATATGTAAGACCCTATTAGCTGAATGCAAAGATGTGTATAAGCTCTCTGCATATGTTCTATCTGCCCAAAACTCCTTTTATTTATTTTACCAGATGGAATAATTTAGTTTGGCAAATAATTCAGTTTGGCAAATCTAGTTGCTAACCAACCCAAGAAACATTTGTCCATCTCTAGTTTAATCTCCATGTGGAAGCTAGATACTCTCTTGCTGAACAACCATGAAATAATGAGACCAGAAACAAATAAGTGGATTAAACAAGGGCAATTTTATTGACCTAAGAAAACTATTTAACTGTTTGAGGCCTGGGAGTAAGTGCACAGATAAGCAAAGGGGGAGGAATCTGGTCCAGCTGAGGCCCAGATGCCGACCTCCAACATCTTCCCAGCTATCCCTTGGGCAAAACACCAGACTCTGAGGGCAAATCAAAGAGACTGGTAGCTACCTTGATAACTACCTCAGATATTCATCTTTAAAACCTGGAGATCTCCATCCCAAGCCCCATCACTTTATAAGAGAGACTAAACCTCAGATCAGCCTCAAGAGCCATCTTCTTCCCACACACCCCTGTCTCATGCCTCATGGAGGTAATTCCAGAGACCAACCCTCCATCACAAAGGGGTGCGAAGGTGTACACCAATCTAACATCCTTTCCTTCTGTTTCCTGCCAGGTAGAAGCCTATTTATCAAAACCACTTCAAGCCAGTTGTCCAATTCTCAACAGATACAGTATGGGGTAGGTGAACTAGGCAACTAGCTATGCTCACACTGCACTGTGGGATGGTTGGATTGCAGAATTGCAAAAGGTGCCAAGCTAGGGGACAGTATAGCCTCTATAGTTGTGCCCTATCACATGGCAGAGCTTGGCAAATCAAGCCAAGCTGACATCTTCATCTAGTCTCCCTTCAAGGAGACCACCAAACAGAGCACCTCTCCTGCAGCAGCTTTGCTGTATAGATTGGTGATCTAATATATTGACACTATGAAAAAGGGGGAAATCTCAAGGTGGTGCTTTTTTGTTCCTTAAGCTAAGAATCATAAAAAGGCTACTGTATGTTTCCTAAAGCCCTAATTTCCTATTTTCTCTATTGTTTTTGTCTCTCCTACTTTCTTTGCCAGTGGACTCAACAGGTCAGCTAAATCTCTGCAAAGGGTAATTTGTCTTTAAAATGTTTTGTGGAGTAAACCTGTTATTTGTTCTGTTTGGATTAACAAGAAGACGTAAAAGAGCTATCTACCTTTTTTTAAAAAATCGAGTATCTGCTGTAATAGCTCAGTTCATGCCATTCAATTTAAAGACTTCTCATTGCCAAAGTGGACATCACAGTCATCTGCAGACAGAGCTTGAAAAGTTACTTTTAAAAAAGAAAAAGATAATCTATTCCTTTTACTGGTTGCACTATTTGAAAAGTAACCAATTGTCTTTGCTCTTTATGTAACGTATGTGTAAGTATGTGATATAACATTTCAGAAGAGAATGGTATAAAACTAGAACAAAATCTACTTATTCCATTCTTTGCATTACTTCATGGATACATTATATTGCAGCAAGTTAGAACTTCAGTTGAAAAACAGTTCAGGAATCCAAAGGAATGTGGCAAGCAAAGTTCCCAAGGGAATGAGAATATAGCAAATATAATCATTTTAAGTGTGGATGATTTTCAGTGCAATGCTAGAAATTTAAGAACTGAAGGAAAAATTCCTTTGTGGCACAAGATTCTTATTGGGGAGACCATGCTCTCAAATGCCCCTGTAGCTGTACGCCCACTATGTCACCTTGGTATTTGAAAGGCACTACCTATGACTGGTGGCTGAGCAGTTAAGACCTCAACTCTGACAAGGCACAGAAATTACCTTAGAATCATAGTATTAGAAGAGATCTCAAGGGCCATTAAATCCAATCCCCTGCCATGCAGGAATACACAGTCAAAGCACCCCCAACAGATGGCCATCCATACCATATTTCAAGGGAAATATTTATATGAGTCTAGTTCTGGATGATAATAATGGCAGTGCTGTGATGATGATGACAACAATGACTCATGCAATAATTACTGATGGAATCAGGATGAATGCTGCAGTCTCACAGGATGAAAGAGTGCTGAATTTGTTCAACACAGAACATGATAATACAGGATATAAAAGAACAGGCATTTTCTCTTTTAGACAGAGGAGATAGCTTAGAATAAGGATTCAGACAGGCTGAAGTTGGAGAATAAAAGTCTTCATACTACATAGAGTGATCGGTCCTGTTCATGCTTTGCAGTCTGATGGCTGGTGGGCTCTGAATTACTATTCATCTAGTTACCTTCATGGGATGTTCTTGGTCTGAAAAGAAAAGGAAAGGAAAGCAACAACCCCAAAACCAAAAAATGTAATGAGATTGAACAATAACTGATTCTGATGTTCCATTTATCTTATTGTTCACATCAGTGTGTAATCTAAGTAATCAGCATGCTCCAGAAGAGCCAATCTCATCAGCAGAAAAAAAAGATAACAAAACAATGGATGCTTTTTTCATTTTCTTGTTATGTTTTAAACTTTTCATCTGAAGAAATAAAGCCTTTCAAAATACTGCATCTTCTTCCCCAATCTCTATTCCTTCAGGAAATATTTCTGAATGAAGATTTAGGAATATTCTCTAAGGTAACAGAAAAAATAGGGGAAAAACATGATTTAATTTTAACAGCTTTAATTTCAGTATAGGAGAAGATAAGGCAGGTGCTTCTCTAGTGTTCAGATGAAAAGGGTGGCAGTAACATCATTTTTTTTTTCATTGCATGGATAGTTTTACATTTCCTTCTGTCATTAACTAAGCACCATCATACTTTTTTTAATATATTGTAGTTACTGTACATTCTAGTTCATATACAACAGGGAGCTGCAGAGCAATGGCCTATTAGGCAGAGACCATGTGTCCATGCATGAATAACAAATGATGCACTATAGCTAGGATTGGGGTGGAACAGAATAACAGTTCCCCAATTGTATTTGGCTGGGTTGCTTGAAATTCACAATGTAGAGTACACAGACAAAGAGATGTTTTTATCAATGGTATTCTCCAGTTGAATGGAACAGATGGGTTTAACTTCTATTTGAAATGCAAAATACGGTATGTATTTATTTATGTATTTATTTATTTCAACTTGAGTGAATACTAGTTAGACACATCTGTCTGTCTGCCTGTCTATCACCACTTTCAAAGAAGAATATAAATCCTACCCAGAGTATGCTCTCCTTCCAAAATATGCTGAGAAATAGTCCTTCTAGGCATTGCTAGCTAAATAAGAGTAAAAGATGTCCCTAAATTTCAGCTGCTTGCCATTTGTACTTTTCTTTCTGTAAGCAAAAGCATAACTAGAAGAATTGGGACTTAATATGTTGATAACAAAACAAAAAGAAACCCACTTTCTAAAATCTATAGATATATAGACTGTTAACTCCTGCTTTCCTTTGTTACATTTTGCTGTCTTCTCCACACAATGGCCAGACTATTTTCTTCTTCTTCCTTTTGGTATGGATGTAACAAACAAACAAAAATCCCTTTCTGTCGTTCTTAACCTCTCTAAACAAGTCTGAGCTTGTTCTGCTCTTTAGTTTTTCTGACTTTCCTCCTACACATGCTATTTGTTTGTATTTCTCTTTAGTGATTTCCCCCTTTCCATTTCTTATATATGTTCCTTTTAAAACTTAGCATGTTGAAATTTCTTTAGTCATCCACCCTGGTTTCTTAAGACAGTGACAAAGTAAAAGATGCCCCCCTCAAACTCACAGCTCACTTGCTGCTCTCTACTCTGAGACTAAGGAACCTATCGCATGGGGTTAAAACAGCAGCTTACCTTTCTCGAATTCAGTGCTAATTCGAGAAGCAGCCACATTCTATCACACAGAAATTGCCACTGAATTGCTGGCCAGGTCCATTTCAGATGCAGCCTGGGTCTAAGCTGCTTCCGCAGCCATTTTTAGAAGTCAGAATCATCCTTTTTCAAAAAGGGGCCATGGAAGCACCTTAAACGATCTGGGCTGCATCTGGGATGAACCCGGGAGGTAATTCAGCAGCGATTTCTGTGTGTTAGGATGCGGCTCCTCCCAAATTAGCAATGAATTTGGGAAAAGTAAGCTGCTGTTTTAGCCCCATGCAATAGGGTTCTACATTTGTGCCTTAATGTTCTGCCATCTCCTACCCACATCTCACATAACCGGCTGCCAAAGATTGTAGAAAATGGTTGTGGAAAATGCAGTAAAGGAATATCATCACATTGAAATATGAGGCAAATTTTAAAAGATCTTTTATCAGTGGAAACAAAACATTCAGTCACTGTTTGGAGGAGAAGCAGTTCATTTCCTGTATCCTCTAGTGCTGTCAGTTCTTAAGTTGTAAATTTATACAGTATGGTCCAGTACAGGCTTTGCGCCAGCCTGGGACCAAAAGCAGGGCTTGGGAAAGGAGAGCGTCTGCATGCTCCCGAGCCCTAACGCACACTGCGGGCACCATCTCGGTGCACTACTGTTTACACAGTGCACGTGATGATGATGTGGCTCATGCACCACATCCATATGGTTCAGCACACAAGGGATGTCACAGCACCACTCTGAGGTGCTCATGGCTCCTTGGAAGCGGTGGAGAAAGGAGCCACGTTTCACAGCTCCTTTTTCCCAGAACATTGTTGCTGCACCGTTTGGTTGGCGCAGCCATGATCCGAGAATAAAGAAATATCACCACATATTTTCAAGTACATCTCCCAGTCTAATCTTCAATTAACACATATGTAGATCTTTTAAAATAAGTGCCCTTGATTTATTTGAAAAATGCATAAAGTAATCCATAAAGCAATTTCATAAGCAGTGACCCACAGCTGACTGACCTGCACTTGTTTGTGTGGTTAGGAATTTCCCTCCTTAATCTCATCAGAAGATAACAATAATTTCAGAAATTGTACAGCATTACAGTATGAAATAGTTTACTGCAGGATTTAGAAAGGTTTCTGGAGTATGTGCTGATTAGAAAAGCCTGGATCTAAATTTGGTTCTGTTACTTCCTGCCCTTTTCTTTTATTCTATTAATAAGTCATGTAGCTGAGTACCTTGAAATAGTTCATTTAATTTTAACCTGAGTCTACAATCTATGCTGACCAATAATACTTGATATAGTTGGCTAGTCATATCTCAATTGATAAATTATTGTTGTCTAGCCATGCTTTCCAGCCCTTGGCATTTTTAGATAGAAAATCAAGAGAACACAGTTATATTTTTAGATGCATTTTTTTTAAAAAGTAAACCCTCCCTCAGGAAAGCTGGTACATCAGACAGCAGGTACAACATGACAGTGTTGAAGATGTGGACAGAAACCAAATACTGACAAAAGCCTGAACAATGTGGGAGTGTAGGTTTCCTGTATACAATCTTGGTGGTTTTGTCTCCAGTATCAAGGAAGAATTTGTTGAAGAATCAGAATTCTGAATTGTGAAAGAAGCCAGATAACTTGAGCAAGTTAAGCATTTGGATTACAGCTGGACAGTAATATGTTAAAATTCAGTAGAAAGTATGATCTGCAAAAAAGGCACCACAGAGTTCAGGCTCATTAGCACCCCAGGTTATCATTCATATTGCTATGATAGTATTTATTTACCATATTTATATAAGCTACTTCTGGGTAGCCCACAGTCCAAGCAGGGAGGACATCCCATCCTATTGTGTGAAGTCAGGCACATATCTTTTTGGACCACAATCCAGTAGTAAAATATGATTTATAACATTGTATTCTGTATGTTTACTACTATACTACTTTGGATGCACAGTGGTCCCTTCTTTTACGTGGGGGATCCGTTCCCGCTGCCCCATCCCCCGCATAAAATAAATTCCGCGTATGCTTGTGCCCCATTAAAAGTTCCCTTCAGCCACCATCTTGAGGGGGAGTGAGGCAGGCAAGCTCCAGCTGCCTGCCTGTAAGAAGAAAAGCCCTCCCTTCAGCCACCATCTTGGGGGGAGAGAGGCAAGCAAGCTCCAACTGCCTGCGTGAAAGAAGAAAAAGCCCTCCTTCCGACCACCATCTTGAGGGGGAGAGAGGCCTGTTATGTTTTTTTTACTTTGTATTGTACTTCCTGTTGTACACCGCTTTGATCTAATTTGGAAAAGCGGTATATAAATAAACATTATTATTATTATTATTATTATTATTATTATTAATGGGGCTCATGCTTGCGGTGCCATTGCTCCTTCCGGTGCATGGCACCGCTTCTTCCGTTGCTGCTTTCAGCATATGCTGAAAGCAGCGTATAATGCACCCGTGTATGATGCGGGCACATTGTATTTAGTCTTAACCTGACTTTGAAAGCTAGGCAATGTCAGGCTTAATTATTCCAATGAGAGATAAAGGTGCAAGGTCCACTCATTGTCTCTTGTATTCAAGAAGAAAAAAGACTTGACCATCAAGACTGCCCCCATCCAAAATTGGTCAAGAGCAAAGAGATTTTTCCATGTTTAGCATTCTTTATGAAGACTCTGCTTCTGCAAAAAACAATTACACAAAAAATGTGTAAAAGTCATTTTTAAATGAATATTTTTACAAGAATGTCCTGAAATGCAAAAGGGAGAGACAAAGAAAGAAAGAAAATGTGTAAAAAAAATTGTAATCTTGACTAACAGAGTGAAAACTTGTCTGCAGAACTTTGCAAATTTGTATAGTTGATTAACAATTTAAATATTTAATGTTTAAGCGAAGCCAGTGTTGGTCCAGTAATTAAAGTAAAGTGTCAGAATGCCAGGCTCAAAAGCTTGCTCAACCATAACATTTAATAACTGGTAGCTTTGAACTTGTTACTTTGTCCTCAATTACAGTGATATTATAATGAGATAGAGCTACTTTAATTCCTTGGAGAAAAGGTGTGACACAAATGTAAGAAGGAATAGTCAGTTTGCATATTTGTCTTGTATGTATTTCATCTCATTTCTGTCACTCTGCTCCATGAAGTAATTACATTAATCCTGCATTATTTTGCTTTGTACTGCAACTTTTTCCAGTGTGGTCATCAGGTGTTTTCATCAGGTCATAGTTGTGCCCTTCCCTTGGATATGAAGAAGAAAAGGAAGAGGAAGAGGAAGTGCAGAAAATCATTTGTCTTCTACCTTTTGTTGAAAATAACTGAACTAACCTGTTTCAGTTTTTCATAAGTAATCACTACAAAAAACACTACCCATAGACAGTATTTGATATCCTGGTCTATCAGAACCCAATTCGGCTTACTCCTTAATCTTAATCCCAGGCAACTAAAATATACATATAATTGCATGGGGGGAAACACCATTTGATACTAATCTATATTTGTTTTGTTTTATTTTAGTTTGGTTTATTTATGGAATTTATATCCTGCCTTTCTCCCAAAATGGGATTCAAGACATCTGTTCCAAAGTTATGCCATCATTGCAAGATTACACATGCCTTTGCAGCAGTTTCAGAGGAATTCAGCCTGAAACTAATCACTTCATCATGAACCTGGTGTAACTTTCTCTCCATCTGCACTTCAGAAACAATCCAGTTTGACACCAGTTTAATAGCCATGGTTCAATACAATGGAATTTCTGGGATTTGTAGTTTTGTGAGATATTTCGCTTTCTCTGTCAGAGAGCTCTGGTGCCATAACAAACTACAGTTCCCAGAATTTCATAGCATTGAGCCATGGCAGTTCAAGCAATGTCAAATTGTATTATTTCTTGTTGCAAGTTTTCGAAGCTCTGTGGGCTACTTCATCAGGCAAGATGTTACACACCAAACAGGTCATATTGTGTATTTTGGTTGGTCAATAAAGGTATCACTGAATGGGTTTTGTTTATATTTGTTAAGTGGCCAGCACAGCTACCCCAGCATATTTTCTGTATTGTGAGATACCGCATTGTAGCTGCAACAAGGAAACCATGAAGAGTGGCTTGTGGACTGGGACTTCAACAAGGTAAAATATTTTTTTCTTCTTAAATTTGGACTAAATTTGCATGCTTTACCTCTACATTAGCAAAATGTTCCTGATGCAAAAACATGGAGACTTCTTGAGGAATCATTGTTCTCTGCCTACAAAGAGGCCTGTGACCTCACTGGAATGGAGACATATTGCGTTGTAAAAGAGGGGTCCCTGTTGAGATGCAAATAAGCTTTAAATTTCCTGGGCTTTGAAAATCTCCCTATTGCTACATGGCCAGGAGGAGGAGCCTGGCTGCAAAAGATACCCTCCCCATCATAACATATTTACTAAGGACTGAAACAACATGCAGGCATCTGACTAACATCTCCAATTATTTTTTCTTCTTCTCTGTTTGGTTTGTAACATCTTGCCTGATGAAGAAGCCCATGGAGCTTTGAAAGCTTGTAACAAGTATACTATGCATTTTGGTTGGCCTATAAAGATATCACTGATGGATTTTTGTATGTTTTTGTTAAATGGCCAACACAGCTCCCCCAGTATGTTTTCTGGATTATTTCTGTAATTCATATGCAGGCACAGTCAACAGTGCTGCAGCTGCTCATACTCTGCATACTTGACTATAATGAAAGATGGCAGAAGGGTTCATCAGAGAACATTCGTTGACCCTAGCCTCCTCTGGCTGGATTCTTTTGCTCCTCCTTAATTTGATAATTTTTTAGGTATTAGCCTTTTTGCATTAGGATTTCCAGTCAGCTTCAGTCAAGAAATCAGAGAAACATTTATGCATGTGAATTATGCAAGTTGTCAATATGGAAGTGAAATAGATAACACCGTTGTCTAATGCATGAATTAAGAAAGTGTCATGTCTGTTCTGTAATTTGCATAGCAAGAACTG
This sequence comes from Sceloporus undulatus, assembly GCF_019175285.1. NCBI lineage: Eukaryota > Metazoa > Chordata > Lepidosauria > Squamata > Phrynosomatidae > Sceloporus > Sceloporus undulatus. Next base: position 134,109,312 of record NC_056526.1, on the reverse strand, counting down.
TTTTGTCTAGATGAAGAACACCTTTGCATATTTCATGAAAACTACCTTGTTTAAGGCAGATCAAAATCTCTTTTTTGTTTGTCAGGTAGGTAACACTGCTGCTCAAACAAAGAGAGAAAAGTCTTCCTAATTTTTGGACCTGCACAATTGAAGTGGGGCATCAGCTTATTTTACTATATATAAATACTTTAACTTAAAATTATGTGGTAATAAAAATCCTTCATGAATTAAATGATCATAATCTGTAAATGTCTTGAACTGGATGAAACATTTTGTGCCTTAATTGACTGAATAAATATTATTCTGTTCACAAGCATTTCACAAACTAGTCAGTTTGTGGTGCATAAAGAAAAGAAACTATCCATTTCATGCAGAGCATCGAAGTAAATGGTTACTAGTATGTGTTACTTCTAATTAATTATAATTTCTCCCCAACAACCAAGATGTGATTATATTATATTAAAATTGCAGTATAATGAGAAATTACACAAGCCCCTTTTGGTATGGTTGCAATTGTTTCGGTTATTTTGTAGATACAGGAGTGTGGTCTCACTACTTGGGTGGTTTAATACTACAAGCTAACAGCAGTCTGGTGTGTGTGTTTAAGTAACTATCTTATTTACTTTGAAATAATGCAACGTAAATTAGACAGAAGGAGCTCTTACTGGTAATAATAATAATAATAATAATAATAATAATAATAATAATAATAATAATAATAAAATTTTATTTATATACCACCTTTCCAAAGATCAAGGCGGTTTTACAGCATCATTAGAAACATCCATAATACAATTAAAAAAAAACGACAATACAAACAAGATGAAACAAAAAATTACATTTCCCCCCAAGAAATAAAAATCTCAAACCAGCTTCCAATATACTGTTGAGAGGTGAGGTGAGGGGGGAGTACTTCAGGGGTCAGGGGTATGCCTGCTGGAATAAATATGTCTTCAACCCCTTTTTTAAATTGGTCTAGCGAGGTGGCCAAGTGGAGCTTGCTGGGAAGCAAGTTCCAGAGCTTAGGGGCTGAGATAGAAAAGGCCCTCTGGATGGTAGTAGTATATCTAGCTTCTGGAACCCTTAACAATTGCTTCCCCGCTGACCTAAAACAGTATTTGCTAGCTATCTGCAGGAAAGGCTCTCTGAACCTCATGCCCTTAGATGTGAGGCAAAGCCCATCTTATCCTACCACTATTGGAAGTCAGAGGCTGAGATAAGACAAGGACTTCTCTGCAGTGGTGCCCTGACTCTGGAATACCCTCCCCAACAGTATGTTTGGTACTAACATTACTGGCATTTTAATGCCAGGCTAATATCTATTTCTTCTTCAAGACCTAATTGTGACTAGATTCTGCACACTTGTCTCTCTGCTGATTGTTATTGGTTCAATAATATGTGTTATGCTCTTTGTAAAGAAAATATTGTTTATTGTATTTGACTTTTTAACTGTTACCTTCCCTGAGATTTATATTATGATTTCAAAAAATTAAAACAATATTTCAAAAAAGATGATATTAGAAATATGAGTAATAAAGTGCAGTCAAAATGGACTGTACTAAAAATAGTAATTCTAGTATTCTGCAGACTATTACTTCTACATTCCTATCTTTAAAAAGTTTTACAGTCAAAACCTATTGTTAGAAATATTTGATTACATTTCAGAACTCCCTAAAAGGCTTGAAAGATAACACTAATCTCTATGTAAATAACCCCATTTTTTTTTCTAGAAATGAACTGGAGTGGTTGCCTTATCTATCCCATCCCACAAGACTCTTATTTGCATAACCTTTCCTATTTAAGAGGTAATACCATATTGGCTTGATTTTCTTTTTCATGAGAAGGGCCTGTATTTCAATGCTGTATTACTTTGCTCAAAAATCAATTAAAATGGATACAGATATTTTATTATGTATTGTTGTGCAGAGACTGCAAATGTCAGCACTAAACCAATAAACTCAAGTGGAACCAATCTAATTTTTAATTGAAGACCATAGTCTGAAATGGATTTACTACAACTCAGTGGTGTTGTTTTTCTAGAGTTTTAGCACTGTGTGTAAGCCTGCAGAACATTTAGCTTGTTCTTTAATGTGAAGCAACATTTGGAAACCTAATGGTAAGAATTAAGCCTTCAGTAAGCAGCATGAACGTGGAAAATGATCTTGGCTGGCAAAAGAACTATAGCTGGTTTAGCTACAGTTGTAAACATTTTTAAGTCAAATACAGCTCATTTATGCATCAATGAAGTTGATGAGAATATTTCTATTGACTTTTACAGAGACTGGAGAAGGATTTTACAGACCTGCCAGGTCACTTAACATGCCAATATTAATTTTAGGCATTCAGATGCAAAATAGGGCTTATGATGTTTAACAAATGTGACACTCTTAAAACTCTAGTTTCACAAATACTATTTCAGGGACTGACTCTTTCATTTGAGTATAAAACTAAAAGAAAAGAAAAGCTCACATAGGAGTTTATCACATGGGGAAAATTGGAAGCTTAAAATGGTAAGCACAGGTTATTAACTCACAATTGCACAAATGTTTTTCATATACAAAGCTCTGTTATCTCATGCAGAATCTAAGACCAATCTGCACTTGTGTGTAAATGCGCAAATGGTTTTCATACAACAGGACCAAATGTGCCTCCTTCCCGATAATGATAAAAGCACATGAATCCCAAAAAAGCAATCAAATGTGCAAATGATTTTCACACATAGACTGGGACAAATCTGTGACAAATCTTCCTTCCCTCAGCAGTTGTTCCTTTAAAAGCCCTGACTATGGAGGCTGAAGCTGGAGACAGACACACACAGGAAAGAATGAGGGGAAACTCAGCCTTTTCTCTATCTTGCTTGCTCTTCCCTGCCTTTGCCTCAGTAGCTATTTCTTTAAGAACTCTGGTTTGGAGGGAAAGCTGAAGTGATCCCCGAACTGTCTCCTTTAAGGGATTTTGGACTTCAGCTCCCAGTAGGCTCAGCTATGTTGGCCAATAGTCTTGGAGTCTGGGAGCAGAAGTCCAAAATCCCTTAAAGGGGGCAGTTTGGGGATCGCTGTGGCTGAAGTAGGAGACACACACACAGAGAGAGAAGGGAGAACCTACTGGGACTCAGAGAAGCTTTCTGAGGCAAGCATTCATTCACCTCTCTCTCGCTCTCTGCCCTTACATCAGCTGTTTGTTCTAAAAGCTTTGGCTATGAAAAAGGGTAGGTACTTATTTTACTTATTCCTCGGCACTGAAAGTAAACTCGCCCAAAGAACCACGGGAAACAAAAACAGGGAGAATCCCTTGAATAAACTGCAAGCAGCTTTCACACTACAACGTTGCACAAATTCGTGAATGAAATAGAAATGACTTTCCAATATTTTCCCAAAAATGCTTATTTCCTGGTTCATGTCACTTTCTTGTTGGATTCTAAGCAGTTTGTGCACAACGTCATGTGAAAAACCATTTGCACAATTGTGCCTAATATGCTGGATAACCACGGTTTCTGACCCTTCTAAACTTCCAATTTCCCCTGTGTGATAACCTCCACCAACTTCATTAGGACTGATTTCTGGCAGGTGTTTTGCATGTGTTTGAAACCCATTAGTTCCACTTACCCAACTTCCATATTATTTTGCTTTCTTCTAACATTTTATTCTCTCTGCCCCACAGTTACCTCCCTCTCTTTTTGTGTTTTAACTGTTTAATGAGTTTGGGTCACTACAGAAGGAAAGATCAGATGGAGGTTTCTAGAGGAACTCTGGAGAAATTGATACCTCACTTCAGACTGCAGTGTCATCTTTAAGGAAATTTATGGTAGTCTCCATCAAGTGACTGAAGATAGTATTTCAGGCTACAGAAAGATTTTAATTCATTCATTCTAACAAAAAAAAAATTCAGATTCCAAATCTTAATCCATAAGAGGAGTATATTTTCTTGCTTCAACCAAATGAAACCTGGATTCTTTTACCAGATTGTGTTTCCTCATTCTGTTGTCTTATCGAAGTGCATAACTATAACATGGTTTAGCAGTAGCAATCCTAGGTAATACATCTCCTATCAGTGAAGTTCTTTGTGCAGGTAATTATGGTTGGCTACTGATGTAAACAACAAACAAGCATGGCTTAACTCATGGTAGGACTCCTCTTATAATACAGAAACACCAATTGTTTTAGGTGATAGAGAATCAGGGCAAGGCCATAGGCACTCCATTTATCTGATATTGGTGCTAGGCACTCCATCTTTCAGATCTGGATGTACACCTGAAAGAGAAAGTTAAAGTATGGTAATTTGGAAGGAAAGTTGTAAGCAACCACAGTTGGTAACATTGTGAAACATCTTCCCTGCACAGTCTGTTTCTTAAAGTACATCAGTCTTAGCTCAACCTTTCTAGCTTTTTTAAGCATGAATCAACCTGATATAGCTTCCAAATTTGATTTTCAAGAGAGCTTTAAAAAAAATCACTGGATGCCCAATCAAAAGCTTGCATCTTGACATGACTCACCCATACCATGATGTTACATGCCTAGTTCACCTACAAAAAACGGTTTCTGAGTTCTTTGCATTATACACAACAAACTTCTATATGTAAAATACTGTTCTTTTGTGATTGTGTGTTATCCCCCTAGCAGTAAATAATGGATTTAAAAGAACCATCTGCAGATATGCTGCATTATTAGGCTGCTTCTTAAAAATAATTATTTTTGCAATGTGCTCCCCAGAGCATTTTCAACTGCAGCAATCAGTACCCTGCTCCCAATTTCATTAGAGGTAAAATTCTACACTGCCTTTTCCTTCTCAGTCTAATGATAAACAGCCCAAAGCGATAGAATCACAAATGGTGGTGATTAAGAAAGGGTTTGGGTGGTTCTTTCTTTTATTTTTTCCAGGAGAATGCATTGGGATTACATGAATTTTAGTAGATTAATTCTTCTTAATTTGCATAAAGTTTATTCCCAGTTTACTGAGTTTATCTCAGTTTCACAGTGTACAATAATAGTTAGGAAAATACAGGGTGCATTAAGTAGAACCATTCCTTGATTCACAGAATCATAGGGTTGGATGCAAACTAAAGGGTCACCCCCCCCCCCCCCCCCCCCCCCCCCCCCCCAACCAAAAACATTTCCCGGACACTTTGCCACCTGGTTTATCCTTTAAGTTTCAAGTAACAGAGAGCATGCTTTCAAGGCCATCTATTTCACAGTCAAACAGCACTTGCCATCAGAAAGTTCTTCTTAATGTGTAATTGGAATCTTCTTTCTTGTAGTTTAAGACCATTGGTTTGAGCATTATTCCATATAACAGCCAAAAAACAAAACAGAACGATTCACTCTATCTTTCACATGGCAGAATTTCAGATGTTTAAATACTGTATATACTGTTTAAAAGTCTAGAAATTTTAGTGAAAAATTGACTCCAAAAACCTGAGTCAACTTATCCACGGGTCAATGTAAATACTGCACTTTCATTCTTATAAAAAGAGGAACCATCTCCTGGTGAAAGGCAAGAGTGTAATCTTCCCTGGAAACACTAACACACACGCACATGCCACTCTCTCATCCATCCTGCCTTTAGTGTGACCACAAACAATTACGTATTTTTTCTAAGTTCTTTGGCATTGTTTTCCTTTGCTTTTCTCCTGGAAACTTTGCTTTGTTACATGCCCCAAAGTTTTAACCTCAACTTATCCATGGGTCATATCAAAATCCATGATTTTGGTCCCAAAATCTGCCCTCGACTTATACATGAAGTCGATTTATAGTTGAGTATATATGGTAAACTGTACCATCTTTTATTACTCCACAGCCTTTGCTTCTCCAGGTTAAAGAATACCTGGCTTACTCATAGGTCATTCATTCTGGTGGCCTTCCTGTGAACACATTCCATCTTGTAAATACATTTCTTAAATTTTGTTGTCCAAAATTGGCACAGTAGCCCAGGCAAGAAGTGTAATAGTGTAATACTATTACTGGTCACTATAGTTCTGTTGAAGCAGCCAATAACTGCAATGGCTTTTTTGCTACCACATGATACTGGTGATTCATGTCAAGATTGTAGTCTATCAAGATGTTGAGATCCTTTTCACATATACTGCTTTCAAATCCAGGTGTCATGTTTTCTATATGTGGGCATCTGATTTTTCCTACAAAAACCTTACATTTATCCCTGTTAAATTTCATTTTGTCAGTCTTACCCTAGTTCTTCAATCTGTTAATGCCAATTTAGACCCTGATTCTGTTTACTGCACTAACAGGCGTTTGATATTGCATAGCATGCCCTTTTCTTTCATTCAAGTAATTTGTAAAGCTATTGAACAACAGTGGGGTCAGAACTGAATCCTTCAACACTCATAATTTCTCTCTAGGATAATGAAGAATAATGATGACAAGGTTCTAATGACATAACTTCATTGAAAAAGTTGCCTTTATTAATTGTGCAGACCTTCCTAATCCAGTAATGTAATCAAAAAGGAATTGACATTTAAATTGAGATTTATATGGTTCTGAGTATTGAATGGTTCATATGTATGAAGGATGCTTTGATATTGTCTAGTCCAGGGGCCAGAGCAAAGCTTCCACTTACCAAAGGTACCCTGTTCCATATTAAAGAGCTCCTCCTTTCTTGTTACTTCCTTGGCCCACATCACAGTCTGTTCAACAGAATGTCCACCCCTCTTTTTTGACTATCCCCTTTTCTGTCATGTCCTTTAAGATTGTAAGATTTCATACTTTTTTGACTGAGTCCCATCCCAAGAGAAAAGTGTGATATAAAATGAATGAATGAATGGTGTGTAAATTGTTCCAGAAGACTTTTTATCTGAGGAGCAGGAATGATAATGATGATCATGATCATGATCATCATGATGCTTCTTTCAGCATTGGCTCTGTTATCTGGAGAGGTAGGTTTTACCAGCTAACCTTCTGCTTTCTGGGCTGAAATTTTCAGGGAGGGGGGGACTTCATTACTAACCACCTGAAGGCTATTAAAATGTTTTCTTAACATTCAGATTCAGACATTAATCTACTGTGAATGTTTGACAATTAATTTGCTGTGATTCATGGAGCTATGCTACCTTTCTGGCAAGATGTGTTAGGAGCAGATGAAGCAAAGGGCAATATTTTTTGTAAGGCTGTCCTTTGGCATCGTCCTTGAATCACAGCAATACATTTTAAAACATGGTTTCTGAAGGCCATTTTGCTGGCCACAGGCCTAATAACCTGTAGTTTAATTAACCTAGCACATCATCAGAATTCTAAACATTTACATGAAAAAAGTCTAAGTGTATCTTTTTTTTTTTTAATTTCTTTTGGTTTAATGCTGACTGTAACCTAGGAGTAATCTGCACTGTAGAAATAATGCAATTTGACAACGTTTTATCTCAGTGCTATGGAATGCTAGGATTTCAGTTTCTTGTGGCACCAGAACTCTCAGACAAAGAAGGCCAGATATCTCACAAAGGCCGGTTACACACCGGCACTTTAGTGTGTGACAAGCACGCACTAGGGTTACAAAAGGGCGGTGCTTCCGCACCGCCCTAACCCTAGTGCGTGCTCGTCACACACTAAACGGCGGCGGCCCTTCCATATGGCCGCCGCCGTGAGGACGTCACGGCCACGCCGCCTCTAGACGGGGCGGCGCAGACGTGACGTCCTCAATCCGCGGCAGGGCGCCTAGAGCGCCCTTTCCACGGACCAGGAACGGAGTTCCTTCCTGGTCCGCGGCGCCGCTTTGCTTCGCTGGGCACAGCCTTCAGATGGCTGCGCCCAGTGAAGCAAGGGAGAAAGGGGCCAAGCAGCCCCTTTCTCCCCCTCCCCACCGCCACGGGGTGTCCTTGGGGCTTGAAGCCCCAAGGACATCCCTTTTTAGGCTGCGGGGAAGCGGCGTTTTGCTGCTTCCCTGCAGCCTGAAAAGCGGCAGATCGGGGCCTCAGCAGCTGCCGTTCTGGCAGCTGAGGCCCCAATCCAGTGGGGAAAGGGGCGGGTGCAGCCCGCCTCAAAGAGGCGGTCAGTAACCCGCCAAAACTACAAATCCCAGAATTCCATTGTACTGAGCAATGGCAGTTAAAGCTATGTCAAACTGCATTGTTTCAGCAGTGCTGATTAGACCCTAATACGCACTGTCTAGAGAAAAAATGGTTATTGAAGTTTTTCTTTAGTAACTGAATTTACATCCAGCATACCTTGGGAGACCAAGGTTCAAATCCTCACTCAGTCATGGAAACCCACTGGGTAACCTTAGACAAATCATACTTTCAATCCGTCAAAGGAAGAGAAAAGCCAAGAATCTCCTGATAGTAAAAGCTGTTCAGCTGCCATGGAGTGTAGTGGAGTCTCCCTCTTTAGAGGTTCTTTTTGGAGGTTTTTAAACTGAAGCCGGATGGCCATCTGTTCCAGATATTTTGATTGTACATTGTTTGTTGTATGTTGGACTGGATGGCCCTTGTGGTCTCTTCCAACTCTACGATTCTATGATTCTATATTATTATTATTCTTGCAGAATTTTCTGATAACATTCAAAAACATCCATTAAGAGATGTGAAAAAATTAGCCCTGTCATCCATCCATCCATCCATCCTTTCTTACTTGATGTAAAATGGACAGCTAAAGTTGATTTTAAGTACCACTTTAAAGCACACAGGTTGACAGAGTGGTAAACAACCTCAGGCTTCAACTTCAAATCTCCACTAGCATTGAAACCAAGTAACACAAACAATCTGTCTTTTGCAACTTTGAAGCCAGAGGTATGGGTTCAAAATATATGTTCGATGGCAGGCATTTCTGGTATAGCCCTGTTTCATCAACATCGAATATCTGATCCAACCTGTAGCCTTCTCCTTCAATTATTATTTTTTATTAAAGAAGGGAATTTTTCTTTGCATTTTCGTCACCTGTTCTTGCAGCTGCACCGCACAACTCATGAAAAGTATCTTGAATCCAGCAAACCAACTACTATTAGCACAAAATGATGGCACATCTCTAGGATTTCTGATTTCTTCTTAAGGTCATTGCAAATAGCTAATACTTTCTCTTTTTATTTTTAGATACATGGTCCCAGATCACATTTTTGTTTGCCCTTCAATCCACACACTGTGGTGCGTTACAGACCGCCCCTTTGGGGCGGCCTGTAGGCTCCCCTTTCCCTGGTGTATCGGGCCCTCAGCTGCCACAACGGCAGCCTCCGAAACCCCGATCCGCCACTTTCCAGGCTGTGAGGAAGCGGCAAAAGGCCACTTCCCTACGGCCTGGAAAGGGGTGTCCTTGGGGCTTCAAGCCCCAAGGACACCCCTTTCTCCTCTGTGTCGCTGGTGCAGCCATCTAAAGGCTGCACCCAGTGATGCAAAGCTGGAAGGACTCAAACAGAGCGCCTTCCGGGGCCGCAGAAAGGGCGCACTAGGTGCCTCGCACGGCCCCACTACGTCACAACTGCCCACCTCATTGGAGGCGGCGGCGGTCGTGATGTCCATGGCGGCGCCGTGTGGAATGGCCGCCACATTTTCTACACGCAGAGCATTATTAGGGTTAGGGGCATCCGGAAAGGACGCCACTTCTAACCCTAGTGCGCGCTCGTCACGTACTACAGCGCCCATTTGTAACGGGCCTTAGCACCTTTTCCTCGCTCCTGTCTCTGCGGCAGTCTAGAAGAATGCTGCACTCAGCTTAGTCCCTTCAGTAAAACTTTTCTTAATTTTCTCTGTTTACTCTAAAGTGGCAATGTGGTTCCTTATCCCATTGCACAATGCCACATGCAAGTTCATTTGTTCAAAAATTTGTCACATCAAGCTTCTCTGTATGGTTTTTTTTGTGATCACCGCAGACATTTTAATCATCAAGGCATTTCTTTAAGACTCTACATCCCCATACAGACAGGCCAAAATAAAGCTGTTCGGGTCACTTGGGGGTATGCTATTTAAATGATGCATGGACTAAGAGTTCGGAAGCGCACCAAAGCCACGATCCAGTCCTAAGGACTAGAGTGCAGCTTTGGCGCAGCATCCGACTCTTAGTACACATGCATCATTTAAATAGCATAACTCCAAAGTGACGCAAAGCAGCTTTATTTTGGCCTGTCTGTATGGGGCCTTAATTACCAATTTATCCGTGAAGCAGTGAAATTAAAAAAAAAAACACACAGTGAAAAGCACTTCTGAACAACTTCCCAAGCCCATGCAACTGATAACAGCTAAGATGAGCCAATGTAGGGTTGCCACTTAATGGCTGAGATGTGAAGAGGCACCAATTTTCCCAATTTTTGATTCTCAAGATAGAATTACACTGGCGGGATACATGCCTCCATTTTGTAGCGTAGCGGCAGCAGTAGGGTTAGGGAGTATGCACCATTGACACGCTCCCTAACCCTAGTATGTACTGGGAACAAAAAATGGCGGCACCCTGTCTACATGGGCACCACCATTTTGATGTGACAGATGCCTAGCGTCTTGTGATGCTGCAAGTGCACCATTGGCGCATTGCGGCATCACAAGCCTGCCGCAAGATTCCGCGATGGAGCCACGCAGTTTGGCTGCTGCGCCTCCCTCACATAGTGAATCAGGATGGTGGGAGACCACCCTTTTTGGGCGGTCTGTATCCCTCCACTATATCCAATTATGAGTTCCTGTTCTGCATATAGTATACATCAGTTAATGAATTAACTGTGTCATTGTCAATTTGCACGGTATAAATATGCAATAGCAGAACTTATATCCTTACATTCCTGATGCACATGCATGCACACATATGCATACACACTTACTAAACTGCTGTTAAGCCAAATATTCTACTTCCCTCTGCAAGATTTGCCATTTACTAAATTAACATGGCAAGTTTGCCTCTTAGCAAATTAAGGTATTCATCTCTCCTCTTCTTTTGTCATCTTGGCTGCGAGGTATTCAAAGTTGTAGGTAAACAAGAAATTGTCTTAATCACTGCTTTGACATTTATTGGTAAGATGTTGTGGGAGTGGGATTGGTATTTCAAGAGAAAGGTAGTCATTACAGATGCTGATCAAAATGGCTAGACAACTCATTTTAGAAATGCTTCAAAGAAAATAAAATCCTATAATGTATGCACAAATAACACTTTTATTTTTAATAAGTCAAGTAAAAGTACCAAGGGAAGCACAGGAGATTCATCTAACTTGGAAATAAGCACCACTGAAAACAATCAGTGACAGTTGCATCTGAATAGACACCATTTATATTGTACTGTTACATGTATTTCAATTCACTAGCGCCCATAAAAGTTTTTAATATAACAAGTATGTGATAAACATTGAGAGAAAGGTAAACTTGGTTCACCTTCATTTGCTTAAGAAACAAATAGCTGATGGGGACCTTCTAGAATTTTATAAAGTTGCATAAATCAGTAGTGGGAATCATGGCAGAATCCTGGTGACTAGTCCCAACTAGAAAAGAATCATTCAATCAATAGGTGAAGGCTGAGTGAGCATGTATGTAAATTCAACTCATTCATTGTTTTGCTAAAGTCAGGGCTAACAATAGAATTTAATCTATGTGTCCCACTGGTGCCACAACAAACTACAAATCTCAGGATTCCATAGCATTGAACCATGGCAGTTAAAGTGGTGACAAACTGCATTACTTCTGCAGTGCAAACGCACCCTGAAACTGCTGTATAGTACAAACCTGAGGGCAGAGATGGATGACTACATTAATTTATAGTCAGCACTTTAACCTCAAGTTCTCTCTATTGAATTTATGGAGAATTCTATAAATTTAAAAAGTTCTAATGTAATAGGTACAGCTAATCCCTGCTGTGTTGGGTGGATTTGTAAAATAGAATTATAGATCTGTAAGTGCTCTTCATTCAGTAAGAGTATTTAGTGTTACTGTAGGACTGAATAAATCTTACTCCTCAAGTCCACCTTCAAAGTCTAGACTAGTGTGAGAATGTTAGACAGAACAGTGGACAGAAATGGACAAAGGACTCACACTGAGGCCTAAGGGCAATAGTTACTGAACCTGCAAGGAGTGGGGGATGACTGCAGCAAAAAGGGTAATAATAATAATAAATAATAAATTTTATTTATATACCGCTTTTCCACAGATCAAAGCGGTGTACAAACAATTACAACCATACAGGCATTTCATAAAAGGATAAAATCCCATAATAAAACCCTACAATTACAGAACTCTAAGCACAATCATTCGCCTTCAAGGGTAAGCAGGGAATCGATGGCAACAGGGTAGATAACAGGGTACTTTTAGGGGTGAAATTTATACCTTTAAAGCCAACCCCAACTCAGAGTTTCTGTAGGAATCCAAATGTTTGTTTGCCCCTCAATGAACCTGAGAAGGTTTCCAAAGTAAAGAGTTTGTTTTTATATTGGTGAGATGATAGGGTTTGATTTTGATCTACGATGCTTCATGGACTTTACAACACTTAAATCTGGAGTCCCATGGGATGTGAGGGCAGGAAAAGAGTCTAAGAATAAATAAGAAATGAAAGGGGGATTCCAGTCTAGAATTGTCCTTCAAAATTGGCTGCTGCGGGACAGATGGGGACTCCCGGAGGCATCGGTGGCATTCTCCCATGCGATAACATACATTCCCCCCCCCATTCTGTTCCCTTCCCGTTCCTTTCCATTCTGCTCCATTCCCGTTCTCCAAGTCCCATGCAATAAACTTACAAGTCTGCTAATGCTGGTGCCTAATTAAACCACAGCTAGGTTGGTAAATATATTAGCAGATGTTCTGATGTTTACAGTTCCCAGGAACCGGGTTCTGACTCTGACACAGATAGGAAAGCAAAAGGACAGGGGTTTGTACCTCCTTCAGAATATGACACAGATGGAAATAGAAGGACAGGGTGATATGCAGACAGTGACAAACCCAGCAGCCACAACACAGAGACATGGACTCAATAATAACTACCATAACTACCATAGCGGAACATAGGTAACAGAGGGAGGGTTTGAGATGCTCAGACTGTTTATAGAGGAAACACTAATTAATCAGGCAACAGCTGCAAGAAGCTGCCAGGTCATAAATAATTCAGCAGCTCCCTTGGAATATCATTGCTGACAACTGATCATTCAGGTGGAAGCAACATTCTAGTCTCTTGATTCCTGGCTAGTATTTCGGAAGTACCTTGGATCTTGCATCATAAACTGACAACGTTACCAGATGCTCCCTTGGACTGACACCTTGGCTTTCTTGCTGTATGTTTATGATTTGGACTGCCTGACTCTGAGAACTGTAACTGGCTGATAAGTTTCTGTACACAACTGAGTCTGCTACTGTCTCATCTCTTAAGGATATTACTTAGTACTTTTACTCTAACTGACCTCCAACACAGGACATAAATATCCCAGCTTCCAAAACCTTGATTTGTTTCTATTTCTCACACATTTAAGCTTTTTAAAGATCTCAAATTATTTATGTCAGATTTATGAGAAAATTTGTGAATTTTGGAAATTATTTGTCAAGAAGTAAAATTAGGAGCCATCCCTATCTGGCTATAGGATCAGAATCCTTTTGATGCACTTTGCTAGTGGTGGGCAGATGCCTGCAGCCTTTCTTCTCCAGCCACTACTGCTGTAATATCACAACAATGTTCTATGCCACATCTCCTGTAGAGTCTGTCTGCATGATCAAAGAGAATTTACACAAATAAAAAGAGGTTACTATCTTCAGACATTTGCCCTAAGCATAAGGAAGGCAACGGGAGTGGTGTCAGAGAGGAATGGATCCAGCATGCTAATTCTCACTTTTCCTTCTCCTTGTGGATCAATTTAAGTTTCTGAAGACCTGAACAGGGTTAACTACACTTCAGTACATAATGCTCAGGAAGATCTATAGAGAATCCCCTTGAGTTCTACAGATTTGACTGGTTATTCTCTCCCTTCTTCCCCATCCTGATGGTTTTAAAAGAGCAAAAGTTTGATATCATTTAGAAAGGCTACCAAGGCATCGCTGTTCCAAAAAATGGGAAAATATTATTCAGATTGTCAGGCAGAAACCATGATTTTCAGTTTTAGTTCTCAGTTGTGTCCCAAAGTGTGTGTGTGCATGCCACTTAATTCTAGACATGCAGTATAATGCATTGTGACTGATGCAAGCTGATGGTACCCTTCACAACACAATGCTTCATAATGGATTATGTCATGAGGACACATTTTTTTAGAAAGATGTAACAAATGGAAACATAAAGCTCTTCTGCTCTTGGCATAACAGAAAAATATTTTGAAGAGAACTGACCTTCCATAGGAGCCTTTGTATACATATTCCAGCACTTATTGGCAAAGAAAAGTCTAACAATATATAATAGATAACTGTGAGTCAATTTATGTTGACATTTGAAGCCTAATTAGGTGTAAGATCACACCTCAGTATGTGGTCAAACATAAATTTCATTTATAATACCTAATCAATTTGCATTTTTAAAAAGGGATTGTATGAAAATTGACATTTAAATAACATAAGTTGGAATTCTGTATCAGCTGCTTAGTTAAGTATAACGAATTAACCTCTCCTGGTGTGACCCCCACCCCACCCCAAAAAACCCTGATTGAATTGTCATTCCTCAATGCTCTGATTGCTGGCAGAATGGAATTCCTTCTCCCCATGCAACTGATGCTGAGTAAAATAAATTGGGACAGAGTTATGATTGTGGCAATAGTATCACAATTATGACTAGGGTCCAAAATACAATGCAGAATATAATGCAGTTTGAGACCACTTTAACAGTCCTTGCTCATTGCTAGGGAATTCTGGGAACTATAGTTTTGTAAGACATTTAGCCTTATCTGTCAGAGAGCTCTGGTACCACAATGAACTACAATCCCCAGGATTCCCTAGCAGTGAGCCAGGGCAGTTAAATCAGTCTCAAACTGGATAATTTCTTCAGTGTGTTTTGTACCTAAATGATAATCGTGACTATGAGACAGTTACCTAGATTTATTTATCTATAACTATTTGCATTAACAGAAGTTTGCATTAATGCAATGCCTCTTCAATGACAGTACAATAGTACTGCAATCTGAAAGCCTTTTGTGGGATCACAGTCAAAGATGGGGTGAGGATGGGGGAGTGATCCCTTCCTTATCCCATCTGTGTGTGATAATCTCCTTAGTCGTGATTGTGACACAATTGCCGCAAAGGGAGATCAATTCTATCTGCAATTGGAGCAGGGGTTTTTGACGATAGGGGGGGGGGTGGGTTGGGGCCAGGAGAAGTTACTTAGCTAAGCATAATGTAACTATACTAAGTGGCTGATACAGAATTGCAGTCATATAATATATAGTTATACCTCTCAAACACATGTTTTAAACCAACTTTCTTTTAAAATACACATTCCTATACATTTTCTCTACTGGAATTTTTTTCTCTATGCCTTTAATGTATTTAGAATTTTTAAAGTAAAGAGCCTAAAACATTTGGCAAATGCATACCTTGGATCTATGTGTTTCAGTCAACACATTAGTCTGGGAGGCAAGGATCAGGTCAGTTTATGTCATACTTTTCAAAGACTGCATTACTTTAAATAATTTAAAACATTAAAGTCTTCCAAAGTTTTCAGACCCGTGTTTTACCAGAGCTGTCCTTGAGGAAGCAGCTGCTCCTTTCTTTTGTCTGACGCACTTCAAATGCAGGCTGTACTACTTAGTCTCCTCTACCAAAAATAAAATTTAACCATTACTTTCATCAACTGGAAAACCTTTTTTCTAGCTGGCTTATTATTATTATTTTTTACATTGTAATTTGGTGAGATCATTTTTATTTTTGTAATTTAATATTACCCAGTCAATCTGATGGCCTTTTGCTCATTAATAAAGTTTGTTCATAACATCTTCCAACAAAATATGACTTCTTTTTTAAAGTCTATTTTTAAAGCTACCTTGAGTTCCAGTATTTAGAAAAAAAGAATAGTATAACATGAGAATATTGATGATTACATTGGAGAAGCCACTATTAATATTTTCCTAGATATATGTTCTTGGCTTTGGTTAAATACCATGCCCTTGTAGAAAGTTTGGGTATTAGGTTTCCTTAAATGAAAGATACAGATATAACCATAGGCGATAGAATGGATCAAGCAGCATGGGATCATCATCCTAACTGTATGCTTTGGTGTTTAAATATCTATTCATCTTTTTTCATTTTCATACAGGTCTTTAATATTGCCAAAACTTTGACAGATACAAAGGCAATGGGACTGTGTGAGCATCAAATTACACTATCACACACATAAGGTCCCTGCCACACCTTACCTGCCTCTAACTTTCCCAATTCTCTGACCTTGGCCTTACTGCTGCCTTACTGCTGCCTTGCTGCCTTATTCCCCACTCTGTCACAGGTTGTTTTACTTGCTAGCTTACTGGTCTATTATCCTACCCACCCACCTTATTGTATTCTTTGAGTAGCACTTTAGCTCATAGCTGCTACCACTTGCTTTCTTGCACATAGGCCTACTTCCCTGCCCCCTATGTTAAGAAGCACATGATACAGAAACCAGTGTTTTGGTATGTTTTCATTTGTTGTTTTTTAACTGTATTTTGACAATCCACGATTAGAGAAGCAGTGCAACAAAATATATTTTCATATTTGGAGGAAGAAAATTTCTCCTGTATTTCTAAAATGCATCTTCTCACTAGCTGTCAAGTATATAAAGTAAATATTGATCAAAATAGAAGTTTGGCTTCAATCTTAAAAATATTAATTTTCTGTTAAAATTATTAGGCATTTAGTTGTCATCGCTAACTTCTTCTCAGATAATTCAAAATATGATTAACACTTTCCATCCTGTATCTGCTTCTCTGTTCCCCCTTCTTTAACAACAACAACAACAACAACAACAACCAAACACTGTGCAAGATATATTGCCTTGTCACTTGAAATGATAAATAGTACCAGTGCTATTTCTTCAAAAGCTGATAAATGTCAAATGTTAAGCCATGAAAGCAATTTGAAAAAGCAACAATTCTCTTTGTTTTTAAGAACGATCCCAACTTTTATATATTGAATGAGCTAGTGGTTGAAGTGATGAAATGTATTTTCATCAGAACCTTGGCAGGTAAAATAATTTACCTTGGCAGGTAAAATAAATGTAAAGAACTCTGAAACTGTACTGAAAGGATACATGAGCTGTTAAATTGTGAGAGAGTTTGTAAGGAATTTATGGAGAGTATAATATAAATTAATCACAGTGTATAGGCATGACCAATTCTCTGCACCCCTCCCTGGTGGATTCATAAATAGATGTATGGATAGACAGATAATTTCAACCCAGAGCTCTGAATTTTGTAATGAATGCAGGGAAGAATTATGGATTTGGAATTGTTATAGAACAGCCTGAACAGAAATACAGTTAGCCTAGTATATTCATAATTATTTAATCAGATATCTTTGATTAGATATCTATGGGCCACAAGCATGCTCACTTTTTTTTCCTGTGCAGATGAAAGAGCTGGAAATATAGTACACTTATAAACAATCCTGATGAGGAAATCTTTAACATGAATCCTGAAGGAATGGGTGATTTTATTTGAAAAGATATTGGGACAATAGCATCAATAGGACAAGAACTCAGTAATGGTCTGTGGGGAAAGAATTGATTTTTTTTTTTTAAATTGTAAGTTTTAAATGATAAATTTTAAATGTGGATCGTTTTACTATGTATACATTGTATTTGTCCTTTTAAAAATATGTATGCTTTAACTGGTGTGTTTTAACTGATGTTGTTTGTTAATTGTTGTTGTCCCTCACCTCAAAGCATGGGAAGAGGTGGATTGTTGGATGTTGTTTTGTTGAGGTTGTTGAGGTTGTTGTTGTTGTTGTTACTATTAGGCAAATGGAGGCAATGACTCATTGTTTCAGATGTCTGTATAATAATGCACAGAGCATGGATGACTTTAAACACTTAACACAGGAAAGCATATATGATTTAGTAGGCAGTAGTAGACCATGATTTGGTGTATGGAAGACAATTTGAGAGCATTTTTACATAATGTATAGGAGGTGGTAGAACTATACCTACATATTTTAAATGGATGTAACTATCCCAGGCCAGACAAACCATTTCCAAGTATACTAAAAGAGCTTGCAAATATTATTTCTGAGACTCTGTTTCTAATATTTGAGAATTCTTGGAGAACAGGTGAGGTCCCTGTTGACTGGAGTTGGGCAAATGTTGTCACTGTTTTCTAAATAGGCAAAGGATGACCCAATTCCGGCCTTGAAGAAGTGAAAAGGCAGGTCCAACTCCATCAGGGCTAGCTTGAAGTAGAAGAGCCCTTCATGCCAACTGTCATCATCCAGTCTGGGAGGGAGGGAAAATGCAGACCCAACTCCATCAGATCTAGCCTCAAGAAGAAGAGCCCTCTCTCCATGGCATCTGACACCATCCGGCCTCAAGGAAGTGAAAAGGCAGGGCCAGCTCCATCGGGCCTGGCATCGATTAAGAATAAGAGCCCTCTCTCCAGTCCATCTGCTTTGGTCCAGGTCTCAGAGGGCGAGAAGAAATGCTGGACCTGATCCCCACCACCATTCCCTTCTCCTTTTGTGTTGTGCCTTTTTAGATTGTAAGTCTGAGAGCAGGGAACTGTCTAATTAAAAAGATGGCATGTACAGCACTGTGTATAATTACATTGCTTTAGAAATAAAGTTTAATAATAATAATAATAATACAGCACTGTGTAAATTTGCAGCGCTATATAAAAAAAGTCTAATAATAACAACAACAATACAACCACTGACTCTGATATCAGGAAGGGATCTAAATAATATTGATCTGTGAGCATTTATTACATAGTTCTATGACTACTAAATCAGCATGAGATTCTCAAAAACAAATTATGCCAGACTAATTATCCATCTTCTGCAGACAAGCTGGTAAAACATGGGCTACACAATGTTACCATTAGGTGGATTAGTAGCTTGTTGAATTACAAAACCAAAGAGTACTTAACAATAATTTCTAATCTTTCTGGAGAAAAATGGTAGGTGAATAATTTATTTCTGCTTTCCTCCTTGACAATGTCCCTGCTTTCAGTCCAGAGATCTGCTGTCTCTTGGTCAATCAGACTTAATACTCCAAATCATCATCATCATCTTCTCCTTGTGGAAACAATATACTTCTTACTTCCAGGAATAGTATTCTGCTTGGAAATCACCTTGCAAAGTGTTGAAGAGCTTGGAACTGATACTAGTGGTATTAACTTGACCACGCTGTCTCCTTCTCCTTCTCCAGTCCTGAGACTTCTTTGACACTGTGTTTCTAATTGTTTTAAACCCTGCAAGCAGATTTATGCAAAGATAATTACTAAGCTGTGTG
This sequence comes from Sceloporus undulatus, assembly GCF_019175285.1. Lineage (NCBI taxonomy): Eukaryota > Metazoa > Chordata > Lepidosauria > Squamata > Phrynosomatidae > Sceloporus > Sceloporus undulatus. The sequence goes on along the minus strand of NC_056526.1, from coordinate 134,090,035 downwards.
TTACATTGTAAGACTTAGTATATAACTGGTCTGGGTTTCCTGTCTATGCACTTCATGTATGCTGACTAAAAACAGAGATGTTGACGCTTCACTAGTATGTTATAAAGGTGGAACAAGGTGAAGGCAGAACACAGTGAGGGTAATAAATGCAGCTCTCCCTTTCTCCAAAGCATCTGGCTGATGGTGAGAAAACAATGCATAACTACACTGTGGGTTGTGATTGCCATAGAAACACGTAAGATCTACTGTTCAAAAAATCAGAAGAGTGAAGGTTTAACACTTGTAAATGCCACAACTTTTCATAGCATCAGTTTTGCAATTGTTTACTTCAATTTACGAAGTAAGGATTTCATTAAACACATATTTTTATGAAGAGAAAGGCACAGATAAAGATGCAACTCTAATATCATAGCTTCGATATGTTACTTTTTTTCAGCAACTACTTCCAGATTTCCATTGGTCATGCTGGCTGGATGACTTTAGCAACTTTTAAATGGTAATGCAGCAAAGAGAACCCAGGAATTTTACTTATACAGTCAGCCCTTATTATCTGTAGATTTGCCATCTGTGGATTCAACCATCTACAGATGGCAAGCCCATGTTGTCCCCAATGGTGGTGCATGCACATGGTTGCACAACCATTAGGGACAGCCCCCGTCATTCCCAAAATGGCAGGAAGGCTGTCCCTAATGATGGCATGGCCACATGCACCTGCCACCATTGGAGACAATAGAACCCGAGCATCCATAAATTTTGGTATTCTTGGGGGAATCTAGAACAGATTCCCCATGGATACCCAGGGCTGACTGTAGGAA
>NC_056526.1:134011658-134089210 GCF_019175285.1 Sceloporus undulatus | reverse complement strand
ATATCCTCTGCTGTGTAGCTATAGATCTGACCCAGAGCTAATCAACTATCATTTGTCTATCCACCACTTTTTTCGAATAAAGTGTGAATGTACAGGTGATAAATGGGTTGTGTGCATTAGCATTCTCTGGACATCATAGTACTATTCTGTTTGCAAGTGTGTGTATCTTCCTACAATGCTCCTCACAATGAACATGCAGAAAACTGGACTCCAGTATTCATTTGGGCCTAAATCCAATAGCTGGTTCTGACTAGATAAGGTTCAGTGAGTCAATGTGACATACAATAAAGCTGACTTAGCATTTAGCAGTCAATTCAATGGGACTAACAACTGGATTTATGCTCAAATAAGCAGAGCAGTCCATGGGCACCATACTATCCATATAGTATCTATGTAAAAATAAAACCCACCAATTGTAACCATCCCAAAACTACATCGTGACATCCTTCTTTCTTTCCCAAGAAACACTGTTGTTGTTGTTGTTGTTGTTGTTGTTGTTGTGCACTTTCAAGTTATATCCAATTTATGATGACTCCAAGGATTTATTGGCAACATTTGTTCAGAGGTTGTTTGCTGACGCAGAATGTGACTTGCCATGGTCACCCAGTAAGCTTCCATGGCAGAGTAGGGATTCAAATCCTGGTCTCCCGAAATCCCAGCCCAGCACTCAAATCACTATACCACTATACCATGCAGCTAGCTAGTCCATCTGGTCCTCTGTGGGACTAGTTCTGCCAGGCATCTCACTTTTGTAAACCATCCGATTAGCTTCAGCAAAGGGAAAGATTGGAAGCAAGACCATTCACCAGCTTTTGTAAAGGGTCAACTCAGTTTGACTTCTTATCTTCTATTTTATATGAATATGACATCACTTCTGGATCAAACCAAAACCTATCTAAGGATTTGATTGTCACAGTGCCCCGAGATGATTATTAAAAGCCCAGATCACCCTTCATCCCATGTTCCCTGCCATACTAGCCTGACATTCATCTAATCCCTTGCCTGGATTTGTTTGATCTCCCTTCTTATTCATTTTGATTTTGTACTATCTGTTTTAGATTGTAAATCTCTCAGTAGGAACTGTCTTTTTTTATTGAGCACACTGAATTCATCCTTCTGAACTGAGGAGTAAGGAGTACAGTAATTCTCTCCCATTTAACTCCTCTTTCAATATGAATCAACAAATTTGTTAAAATCAAGTGATGAAGACCTGCTAAAAGCTCCCCTTTGCAGGAGATATTATAGAGATCAGCGAGAGAGGTGAGATGTGGCAGCCCTTTTCCTATTGCAATTCCAAAAACTGAGGAAGGTTTCCTCAAAACACATCAACAAATGCTGTAATTTTTAAAGAAAGTGTTGCAAGGTTTGTATTTAAACCCTAATCCAGGCATTTTTTTTTAAAAAAAAGTCCATTGAAGGGTCTTATTCTGGGAAATTTTCTGACCCCAGTGAGAATTCGAATCTATTACAGGGTATTAAGAGTCCCCATGCCTATTAGACAGTTTTTAGGTGTAAGAACAAGGATTTTCTGCAATACTTAAACACCTAGAGCCAGAAACTGCATGTTCACATGAAGTGGAATTTTTGTTTCGAGTAGCTGTCAGACTTCTTTGTTTGCAAACAGAAAGAGAAAAGAAAAGAGAAAAGGAAAAAGAAAACAAATAAGATAAGTGGCCAACACAAATATTGGGGAGCATTTTTTCCAACTTTCATGTTTGCCTCTCCGTATGTATTTAAAAAATACATAGCAAGTGGCTGAAACTCACAGATATATTTAGAATTCTTCAGGTGTCAGTGTTATAAAATGGACCTTCTTCTGTGTGAACTTTGAATGAAAACCTGACTTATGAGAAAATAAATTGTTCTAACTGCCCAGGCTGCCGGGAAAGAGCAAAGGAAAGTAAACTATGGCGGGATACAGACCAGGCCTTTGCGCTGCATCAGGCTGCTTGTGGTGGTGTAACAGCGGTGCCGGAAGGAGCTCCGAAATGGAGCTCCTTCTTGGGGAGCGCCTCGTTCCTGCAGCCACCAAACAGCTGCAGGAATGAAGCCAGGGGAAAGGGGCTGAGCGGCCCCTTTCTCTCCTGGCAGCGGCTCCCCGAGGTGTCCTGGGGCATGAAGCCCCAAGGACACCCCTTTTCGGGACCAGGGAGGAGCAGCATTTTGCCACTTCTCCCTGGTCCCGAAAAGCACCGCATTGGGGCCTCTGGGCTGCTGCTGTGGCTGCCCTGGCCCCAATATGTAGCACAAAGGGACAGCTGCAGGCCACCCCAAATGGGCTCCCACCCCAAGTGGGAACCTATAATACAAATTAAAGTGGGGGGGGGGGGTAACTTTAGAACTGTAGGTAAGCCAGGCCAAAGTTATATTCTCCAGTATTCCTAGGCTGCATCTGGCCTGCAGAAATAATCCAGTTTGACACCACTTTAACTACCATGGCTCAATGCTACGGACCTCTGGGAAATGTAGTTTATTGCGTCACCAGAGCTCTCTAACAGTGAAGGCTAAATGTCTCATAAAACTCCAGTTCCCAGAATTCCATAGCACTGAACCATGACAGTTAAAGTGGTATCAAACTGGATTATTTCTGCAGTGTGGATGCAGCCCTACTGGAGTATATTACTTTGGCCTAGCTTATCTACAGTCCTAAAACTACCTCCCACTCTAATTTATGAATGAGGTCTATTAAAACTCATTCACTTCTGCCAATCAGAGCTCTTCCATTCATTACATTTACTTTACTGGAATTATTTCTGTACAATTGGATTGTTAACTTCCCACTTTGCAATAAGCTACTTGCTTGAAAAAGTAGTATTTGCATTAAAATGAAATGAACTGAAGCCTTAGATTATGTATTGTCATCTGTTTGAAAGCATTGTTCGCATCATCAGCACATTCAGAGTGTAGCAGCTGGGGGAGCAGACTCCTCACTTACCTTGAAACAACATTTAATATTAATTAGTGTCAGCAGACTGGGCAAACTTTGTAAAAACAGTACCTCTCATTTCTTTTTAGCAATGGAATGACTAATATACTAGGATGGGTCTATTTATGCAAAGCAACAACATACTGCACCATCTATTCCAAAGGGAAAAAATTGTGTGTCATTTGGGGAATTTTAAATGCCATAAGATTTTGTGAAGCCAAGATCGTGGGGAAAAGAGGCTCCCTGGAGATTTCTCTTGCAATTTCCAAAGCCATCATCACTTTTTGTTCTGTTCGGCACACTGTTCCTCAATACTTATAAGACCCTCAGGTTTTAGACCATTTGTATTAACCATGCTATGTGTATTTTCTTTTAAGTTTGGAATGCTGATCTGTACCAATGAATGAATGCCAGAATCATGTATTATTTCTGAAATGGGCTTCATTATTGCAATTTTCAAAGAGATAACCACATTAGTCTACTTCAACATAAATCGGAGAATAAATAAAGAAAAGGGGAATCTAGCAGCACTTTTGAGGCTGATTGGTTCATTTTAGTATGAGCTTTTCTTGATATCACTCCACTTCTTCAGATGCACTGATATGCACTTCTTCAAGTGTGTCTGAGAAAGGGATTGTTATGCAGGAAAGCTAGTGATAAAATAAATCTGTCTCAAAAGTGCTGCTAGACTTCCCCAGCACCACCTTTCTTTGTTTCTTTTTCAAAAGTATGGCAAGATTTCCTTTAACACTATCCCCAGGTCCCGGGCAATCATGGGCAGATATAGCTGGTGCAGACACTCTGAACAATAAGCTTCACCCCAGCTAGAGCAGATACATGCCAAGGAAGAGCCACCTTCAGTTGCTGAAAGACTTTGAGGCAAATAGAAGCACAAGAGGAACCAACACCATTTGCAATGGCTTAGATAGAAGATGCCATATAGTGTGCCCACTTCAAGCTGCTAAATCTCCAAGCTACTGGGGGGGGGGGGGGGGATTCCTGCTGCAGACAACCATTCATCAAACTGGTTTATGATCTTGTGTTTTGGATCAATGGACATCTCTTCAACTCTGCTACCAGTGACTGCTTCCTTCTCACGTCTGATTTCAGAATTGTTGAGACCTTGCCATTACACCTCCTCTTATTTTCAGATAATCCTAAGACTATACGAACATGACATGGACTTGTCTGATTCATCTCTACCTGCTTATTCCTACCAGAAATTGACTTTCCAGCACATGTTGCTTCTAGAAATAGGACATGGTTAAAAACGAGGATGTCCCATCATTAGCTAGAGGATGTCATGGCTGTTCTCAGACCCTCAAGTGTTCTTGAGGGGAGAGTGCATGAGGAGGGTCAAACATGTGTGGCTCTTGAACACTGAGTACTCTTAGGTTCTGGGTTAGATGAGACTCACAGAACTCTGGCAGAGCATTCTTGCCCCTGATCTGAACTGTGTTGGTCATCCTGTACTATATAATGCAACAAAGATATATCAGATTCAATGGCGTTCATAAACTAGCATGGTGATATTGGTAGATGAATATACTACGGAGATTGGTGGGTTGATCTTCTGACAAGTATTTTTGTTGTATGCCTTCAATTCTTTTCTTACTTATGCTGACTTTAAGGCAATCCTATCACAATGTTTTCTGGGGCTGAGAGTTTGTAACTCAACCAAAGTCACCCAGTGAGTTACCATGGCCAAGCAGAAAATTGTACTCTGATCTCCAGAGATGTAGTCCAACAGACAAACTACTACACCATGCAAGTGTGCAAGCAGAAAATAGATGGACATAAACAACAGAGAACTCACATAAGCCCTGGTTTCGTTTCAGATCCTCAGAGACAAACACCTCAGTGCCTTCATACACTTCCAGTGTATAGCTGTCAGCCCATAGCTCTCCGCCTCTGCATGCTGTGCTGCCCTTCAAACCTCCTCTTATTATTTTTTCAACACAGAGATGTAATCAGAACTTGAAAGTACCTAATTACAAATTACTGTATTATTATTATTAACCTTTATTTATGAAGCGCTGTAAATTTACACAGCGCTGTACATACAATCTTTTAGTTTTAGTCAAAAACATAGGCAAAACATTACTTGTGGTTATAACTTAATAATTGCACTTCTTTTTGTCAGTGTAACTGTAACATTTATTTACTTCTATAGTTACAATATGTAACCTCAGTGAATAGTGAATAGTAAATATGCCCAGTTATGTATTTAAAGATATGTTTAAAGTATTAAACATTTGTTAAGAAAAGTCACAAACAAATATGACTCTGAGTGATGTATATCACAAATATATTGTGATGCCATCATTATTTATACCTCATCTATTCCAGTGATTCCATTAATCATTTGTAGCAATATACACAATATTTACATGATGGAGTAATGCATGAGCTGGTGGATGTAATAGAAAATGTGCATTCAGTCTAAATCCCAGTCATTTCCCTAAAGTGGAATAATTACAAGAATTATCATGTAACAACAGGATAATGGTAATTAAACTTTTAAAATGTTGGACTACATGCTCCCTACCTATTATCTAAACTTGAATCCACCTTAAATAGCTTTTTGTAAAAATGTATTTATCTGAGCTTTAATTAGAATAGTAATGTTTTGATCATGCAAAGATTACCCATGCCTTATGAGTGCATTTCAGCTAGAGGCAACTATCTGTTCCCTCATATTGTTTCTTCACCACTACACACATCAGGCTAACAATTAGGTCTCATGCTTTCAAACGGCTCTGTGTGGGTGGACTTCTATGCTTCCACAGATAGATGCTGAAGAAATGAAAATTCTGCAAGGGTGGAACATGTATTTTACATACACTCCTACATCAGAATTCAGATAATTTAATCATGGAAATTCAGTTTGCTTCTCATATAAGCTATCTAGCTAATATTTTGTTTGACAAAACTGTGATCATTCCCAAATAATTTCGCACAGTCCAACTAATGTTGGAGATTAGCTATTTTTCCTTCCCAGTACAGTGCCTATGAAGCTAAACAATGTATCCTGGGGGTTATCCGCATGGGCCAAAAGGCCCATGTACTCCCCATCCTCACATTGTCTGGTTCAGACAGCATAGGACAAACCCCCAGGGGCAGGATCAGGCTTGATCCTGCCAGACCAGACTTGGTTCCAGAGCACCCAGCCAGATTCCTGAGGTAAACAACCATTACACCGGGGTAATTTGACACCTGGTTTGCTCCGTGGCAAACCCTGCCTGTTTAGATGGCTCGTTGTGCACATGGCTATATAAGTGCAGCCAAGTGCCCCATTTCTACATCAGACATGGTGACAGGAGGCTTCTGAGTATGAGCAATAGCATGGCAAAGTAAAGAGCATCCACAGGTACCGGGTCCTGAGTCAGCACAGGGACGGGCATGTAAATGCCTGTCCAGCCATGCACTGACCCAGAGACTGACCTGAGTGAGCTCCAGGGCCAGGCTGAGCCCACTCCATCCTGGCCTGTCTGCTCAGCCCTAGATGGCTGTGAAATAAAGGGAAGTGCACCCTTATTCCAATCATGTACTACCCAAGGTATGCGTTATGATAACCATTACTAAAAACAAGGGAGGAAATAAAAAACTGGGATCCTGTGACCTCTCCTGTGATCATCTGTTTTATTTAACTACTCCACTGTTTTCTTGCTTCATGCCTATTTAGAAGAAAGTGTCTGGGTGAAAAAAACTGTAAAGCACAATTGTTTGTTTGGTTTTTGTATTGTATTATAGGGGTTTTCTTTCCACAATATTCTCCTGATCTGTGGAAAATTCGTAGAACTTTACTTAAGAAAGCATTAAAATTGTAACTTTTTAATTGGATGGCAATCTACTTATCTACTATGTATATATTTACAGAAGTAATTTGTTTGTAAATTGTATTACAGATGGTACTAATTAAAATCGCTTAAAATAATTATAGGATTGGATTGAATCAGATGTTTAGTCAAATACTGCAGAGCAACTGATTTAATTATAGCAGCAAGGTTGTTTTAAAAAAATATCTCCTAGGTGGAGGACCAAGAAATAATGATTAATCTCTGACTGTTTTATTGCAACTTTAATGTAATAAAAAGTTTGCAAACTGTGTGCTTAACAGAATTTAGGTTAATATTATCTGTACTATGACCTCTATTATGATAATGTAATTGTCATATCACCAACATAGCAAATAATAATAATAATAATAATAATAATAATAATAATAATAATAATATTTATAGCCCGCTTTTCCAGGGTAGATCAAAGCGGGTTACAACAAGGCAAAAAATATACAAAACAAAATACAAAACATACAGAATGGATGTTTGTAAAAATGGTGATTTGCTTCTTAGTTGTCAAGTAATGTCTTCACTTTTTCTCACAGAGGATCTGTTTTCGGGTAATACCAGACAGGCCCCAAATAACAAGGAGTAAGCCTGAGTAAATCTTTTGTTCTACTGTCATAGAGTAGACCATTATTTGAAATGTTTGTCAATCCAAGGTTTAAAGACAAATCACCACAAGAAGGAATACTGCAGGTCTTGAGCCAGATTTGGACCGTTTATCCACTAAACCAATAAAAGAAAACCAAGGCAAACTGCCGTCTTCCTTCTTTAAGCTCATAGAAGAAATGTCCCTACTTGAAACTTGGCGATTTAAACATGGAGATAGGCGCGACTTTACTTTCTTTTCAGATAGACATAAAACCTTTTCTAGAATAGACATGTTCTTTATTTCCAAATCATTAGCACCAAGTGTGAGTAAGGTGGAAACACTGGTAAAATCATATTCGGATCACAATCCTATAATGCTGACTATGAGAAAGGAACATACAGAATTCCGATGGCACTTACAAGACTACCTGCTCTCCTGTCCAAAGATAGTACAACAAGCTAAAGAGGTAATCAACAATTACTTTGCAGAAAACTTAAATAAAGGCACAGACATAAAGATGGTTTGGGCTGCTTGTAAAACGGTCCTTCGAGGATACTTCATGAAGATGCATTGTGAGACATTGGCAAAAAAAAGGCAGAAAATAAAACAAATCACGGAGGAAATAAACAAAAAGGAAGAAGAATTACAACGAGAACCAGGAAGTGTAAAAATCTCAAGGGAAATAAAATTGTTGCAAAAACAATATAACATGCAGAATGCAGAGAATATGGCCAACATGATGAAAAATGCTAAAATCAAGCATTTTCAACAAGCAAATAAAACTGGTAGATGGTTAGCGCAAAGGATATGTAAAACCAAAGAGAAAAAACTGATTACTAGAATTAATGATGGGACAAGATCCCATACAGATACAAAAGGAATTTTGAAAGCTACGTTTGATTATTTTAGCAACTCGTTTAAGAGGGGTTCTGTGTGCAAAGAAGAGGTAGAGGATTATCTCCAGAGATGTCCACTACCGGTATTGAAGGAAGAACAGATCACAGAACTAAATAAAGATATTTCATTAAAGGAATTAAAAGAGGCCATCAAGCGAGCTAAAACAGGTAAAGCACCAGGGCCAGATGGCTTTACGGCTAGATTCTACAAGATTTTTGAAGAGGAACTCGTACAACACCTGAGGGACGTGATGAACTCGATTAAAGGAGATGCTCTGCCACCTACATGGGAAGAAGCTAATATTACTCTTATCCCGAAGGAAGAACGAGACCATCAATATTTGAAGAACTACAGGCCAATCTCGCTGCTAAACGTGGACTACAAACTGTTTGCAGACATAATGGCTAATAGATTGAAAGTGGTATTACAGCTAATAATCCAGGAAGATCAGTGTGGTTTTCTTCCAAAAAGACAACTAAAAGATAATCTGAGATATATTCTGAATGTGATCGAACACTTTGATTGGCACAATGAAAGAAAACTCGCCTTGATCTTCCTGGACTTAGAGAAGGCTTTCGACAGCCTTGACTGGTACTCTATTATTAAAACATTGGAATGCTTAAAAGTTGGCCAGAGATTTATTAATTGGATAAGATCTATATATACTAAACAATCAGCCAGAGTTATAATCAATGACCAAAGAACAGATACAATTTCGTTATATAGAGGTACCAGACAGGGCTGCCCCCTTTCCCCTCTGTTGTTTATCTTGGTTTTAGAAACTCTGTTAATTAATTTAAGAGAGGAAAGGGAAATTACAGGTGTCAAATACAAAGGTCAATGCTTGAAGGTGAGAGCTTATGCAGACGATATTGTAGTTACCCTAGAGGATCCCCTCACAGGATGTGATAAACTAATACAACATTTGAAAAAATTTGAAAGAATAGCGGGACTCAAAATAAATGTAGATAAATCAGCAGTGATTACAAAAAATATGGATCAGGAAGATCAAAATAGGTTAGTGAAGGCATCTGGTTTTAAAATTACTGATAAAGTGAGATATTTGGGGATTATTTTGTCCAGTAAGAACTCAAATCTAGTTAAGAATAATTATCAGAGGAAATGGTTGGAAATTAAGAAAGATATGAAGAATTGGCAGGGATTAAATCTATCATTATTAGGTAGGATATCTGCAGTGAAGATGCTGATTGTTCCTAAAATACTGTTTTTATTTCAAGCAATCCCCATCATTAAGAATGAAAAAATCTTTAAAGAATGGCAGAAGCAACTAGCAGAATTTGTTTGGGCCGGCAAAAAGCCGAGAATTAAAATAAAAATACTCTATGATGCCAAAGAAAGAGGAGGTTTTGCCCTCCCTAATTTAAGTTTATATTTTGAAGCTAGTGCTATACTGTATTTAAAAGAATGGATAACCCTACAAAACAGTAAATTGTTAAAGCTCGAGAGTACCAATAACAGGTTTGGATGGCACGGATACATGTTCTATGGTAAAGTTAGAGTTAATCGAAGTTTCAACGACCATTATATCCGAGCCTCAATTTTCCGGGTTTGGAACAAATATAAGAGAAGAATCTCTCCCAAACTTCCCGGGTGGCTTTCGCCACATGAAGCATTATATTGTTGTGACCCCAAAAGGGACCAGAGATGGATTAGATATAAGGATTTAATAAACAAAGATGGGTCAATGAAAACGTATGAAAGCTTGAAAGAGGAAGGATGGGATATTGGCTGGTTTTTATACAGACAGCTCAATCAGAGGTATAGAGAAGACAAAAAACAATCAGGGTATTCCAACTCCAATAATGAGATAGAAAATATAATATGGAAATCAGAGACGAAAACACTGTCAAAAAATTTACAAAAAACTTCTGGAATGGTACACAGAAGATGAAACTGTAAAAGACTCAATGATTAAATGGGCACAGAATTGTGGGAGGGTTATCGAAATGAGTCAGTGGGAGAAATCATGGAATAAAAGAATGAAATACTCCTCATCGCAATATGTTAAGGAGAACTATTATAAAATTTTATACAGATGGCACTTGACACCAGACAAGATAGCCAAGATGTATAGAACAGGTAAAGGACTATGTTGGAACTGCCATAAGGAGATTGGTACTTATTACCACCTATGGTGGTCATGTGACAAGGCAAAAATCTTTTGGAAACAAATACAATTGGAAATCTATAATATTTTGGGAATCAAACTAAAAGTTAGAGCTGAAGTAATGCTATTATGTATGTTAGAGGAGAAAGATGAAATTAGATATGGGAAAATTTTGTTTTATATGCTAACAGCTGCTAGATTGGTATATGCACGATTTTGGAAGTCTGATAAAAATATAGAGATGGATGATTGGCGAGAGAAAGTATATGATATGATGGAATTGGATTTATTATCGAACAAACTGCAAAATCAGGACAATGCTAAATGGAGAGTAGACTGGGAAAAAGTTTTGGGCTCGATGGAAATAAAATGGGGGAAGGTGGTGAATTGGGCATCAAATATTGAGGAAATTATTTGATGTGTTGACAAGCAGAAGTTGCTTCGCTACAAGTGCTGGTAATAACTGGTCAATTCAAACAAGTTAATTAATTAGTAGACAGGAAAGTTTATCTAAGGAAATTGAGGGATTGAAGGAACAAATCAGAAGAATCACACTTCAGGGGGAAACCCGAAATGATTGGAGGGTGATGAGAATATAGTTTATATTAAGGATAAATCATTTTTGTTGCTATCCCTTTCTTTCTTGCTTTTCCCCCTTTAAGGGATGCTATACTATTAAAACAAGGCTCAAGATTACTAGATTACTAGTGAAGCTATATAAAAGGCGTGGGAGGGAGGTAAGGATATTTACTGATTTGTATATAAGTGTCACAAGGACAGACATTGGAAAAAAAATATTCAAGGAGTCGTTCTGGGTTTCTTTTTGGGGGGAAAGGAAGTAGAATAACAGTACAGATAAATCAAACTGTATAGAGAGGTTAACGTAAGAAAATACTTATGTGATTGTTTCTTTGTTATATGATGGATTTATGTAATGTAATGATGTATAGAGAATAAATAAAATTTGCAATTAAAAAAAAAAATGAACAACCCAAATAAACAACAATAAAAGCAGAAAAATAACAGTCCATGAACTGGTTATTATCTAAACCAAAGCCATAGATCATTAATTAAACAAAGTAACAATAAAACACTAGAGGTTTGCAAAAAAAAAAAAAAAAAGAAGAAGGAATACTGCAGGTCTTGAAGTTGACCCTAGATAGTTAGCACTTCAACAGAATGCAGAATAGCCACACATATCACCTGGTCACAACTTACCCTGGTCGTAATAGTCCCTAAACATCTGGAAGATCATTGGTTTGCCATTTATTTTTTCTCCTGTATGTCCTCCTCAGACTCATCTCTAGTTCCTGAGACCTCATCAATCTATTAACATTCTTTTGAAATTATTTTATAACTTTCTATATTCTGCTTCCTTGACCAGTTCATGTGAATTGTACCCAAATTGAGGCTCACACAACTGGGCTGACAGACACAGATTGCCCCACCTGCACTTTTTCATAGCAGCCTCCTTCAAGTGCCACATAGAGAGTCAGGGACCCCTGTGAAGTGGATGCAGAGGGGACATTACATAGCAAAGAAGTTTTTGGTATGTGCCTTTAAGTCAATTCTGACTTCTTATACTTTCTACACTAATGAGCCTTAAAGATTTCCTTAGCTAGAAGAAGTTTTGCCATTGCCTTCCTTTGAGGCTGAGAAAGTGTGATTTGCACACGGTCACCAACTGGGTTTCCATGGCTAAATTGGGATTTGATCCATGGTCTCTAGGAATCCTAGTTCACCACTCAAATAACTGCATTGCATTGCACTGGTAAAGAAGGCATCCCCAAAAATCATGAACCTAGACTTTTTGACCACAGCAGACAAATCTGATACATAATTCATATCAATGATTGCAATAGGTCTTGTCTAAATGTGACTAAACTTCTCTCACTCTGTACACTATTGCTATTAAGTCCCACTAATAAGTGGTTATCTGCTTCAGAAGGCAGTGGATTCTTAAAGGCAAAAATCAGCAACTAATTTATATAATACACTCAGTTGTTTCTATCTGTGGGGGGTCCAGAATGGAAGTGTGAATAGCAAATAACACAGGACCGCATACCATTCTCACCAATGGTGGCATGACATGTGTGTGACCATGGTGGTGCAGCCATGTGCATGTGCTGCCATTGGGGAGATTGTGGCAGGGTCATCCATGGATGCTCCAATCAGCACATGGCAAGACAGCAGTTGGGAAGAGCTAACTGTACCTCTGTATAAATTTTTCTGGTATCTCCCTATCCATAGTCCATAATGCACAACATTATCCATAATGCAAAACATTGAGTAATGTAAAAAGCCTTCCTTGTACATTGTTCTTCTTCTGTCCACTACATTGTCTTTCTCCAAAAGCCTGAATTCTCTTCTTTGCACCAAACATTATTATGACTACACTATTCACTTTGCATTTAGATACATGCTTTAGATTAATTCAAATCTTCAGGTTGAAAGCCTTGTTATGAATATATTTCTGGAATAGATTTTTAAAAAAAATCAGGAGGGGTTTAGTTAACAATCTTTTGATGAGAAATCTTTAAGGCTCATTAGTGTAGAAAATGTTTGTAAGAATCAGGAAATGTACCCCCTGAATAGTTCCCAAGAGAGAATGCTTCATTACCCAGACAGCGTATCATAACTACAAATTTTCAGATCAAATGTTCATTTTCATTATGCATGGGATTGGAAGCTTATTCATTGATGCACTTGTGTGAGCTTTAACTGCACTTCATTTTATCTCTTACTAAGTGAATGATTTATATGCATGCCTACTTTGTTCTGGTATTGGTTTGATGACTGCAGTGATATAAGACTGTTCTCAAATTTTTAAAGAAGCAAAACAGAAATCCCATCTAGGATACACACACCATATGCTTCAGAAAACATGGACTTATTTTTAGCTACAATCGACTCACTTACTGTTGGCTTACCAAACTGAACTGCTGTCTAGGTGTAGTAACAGAATGGATATGGATGAATAGACAACTGCTTGATCCAGACAAGTTGGAAGTGTTTCTGATCAATAGGAAAACCAAACAGGGATTGAGATTGCAGCCTGTTCTAGAGGGTGTGGTTCTCTCTCAGAAAGATCAGATTTGTATCCTGGGGCTGCTCTTGCAACCAGGATTTTTCCTGGAAAGTCAACTTGTTGTGGTAGCCAAAAGTGTGTTTGCCCAACTTTGGCTGGTGTGCCAGCTGTGCCCTTTCCAGGGGAAGGCAAATTGACCACAGTGGTTCATGTCTTAGTTACCTCTCAATTTGACTACTGTAATGCACTTTACATGAGGTTGTCCCTGAAGAGTGTTTGGAAGTTGCAGTTAAAATGCAGCAGCCAGGATGGTGTCAGATGTGCATTTTAGAGACCATGTAACACCAGTCATGCAAGAACTGCACTGGCCTTCGATTTGTTTTCAAGATCAATTCAAGGTGTTGGTTTTGACCTACAAAGCTTTAAACAACCTGGAGTCAGGATATCTGACAGACTGCCTCCCCTATAAACCAGCCAGAAATTTGAAATCCTCAGAAGTTACATTTTACATGTACTACCATCTCATGAAGTTAGGTTGGTGGGTACACATATCAGGACTTTCTCTGTAGCAGTGCCTCAACTGTGGAACTTGCTACCCAAAGAAATGAGGCTGGCCCCATCTCTTTTAAGCTTCCAGTGGGCAGCCAAAACAGTGCTGTTCAGAATGGCACTCCATTTTGGAAATTGCTATTTTGTTTCAAAACTGTATTCTAGGGTTGTTTTTAGACTGCTTTTAGGACTTTTCAAACACTATTTTAATGTGTTTTAATAATATTTTTAATCTCTGTACTGTTGTAGCTGGCATTGTTGCAATTAGTTTTTATTTGCTTATCACCTCAGTTCCATCACCCATTAATTCAATAGATCTATTGATTTGGAGTTAGGCCATAATTTTCATAATCAGCCTCTGACAAATTCAGTTGTTTATTTTTTCACCCAAGTCATGTCTCAGGTGGAAGTGGAGATAAAACATTGACATGTTTCTTTGCACAGTTATACATGTATGAGGGGAGATGAAACAATGACAGTGCCATTCATTTTATTCCTAGTCTTTACATGTGTCACTATTTATGTGGTCAAAAATGAAGCACTAGATTTGAGGGGAAGCCAAGGCTTTATAAAAAAGATATCTTTATAAAAAGATAAAGGGGACAGAACTCCTCAAAAAGCTCAGTAAAAACTATATGGCTAGTAACCACAGAATGCTAACTTCTAGGAGAAAAATAGAAAATCAAGAAAGTGAGGAATCAAATGGAATAGATTAAATGACTGGAACACTCAATAGGAGCACTCCACACTGCAAAGTTCTGTTGCAGCTCCCACATGTTTCCCTTTAACAGCAGCAGCAGCAACAGCTGCAGGATGTTAATGAGAGAGAGCTCCTTGGCTTTTTGGAAGTTAAATGAAACTGAAACCATCCTTGCCTCAGGGGTTCTGAGGTTGCTGAGTTGAGCATGTTCTGCAGGCAAGGGAGGGGAGCAATGCAGATTATGCTTCCTTTATCATCTCACAGTCAGGCTTAATTTTTTAACTGTTTATTGGAGCAGGAGGATTAGGCATGAAATGGTCAGCTGCCTTGAGGCTGTTGAAGTGCACTGTAACTGCTCAAAGTGATTAGCAGCACCTTTATCTAATAAAGACAGCAGAAAAGGCACTGTAGAGAACTGCTAGTAGTTCTTAATAAGAATGAAATATTTTTTTCCCTTGTGTGATTGCTCAATGGGTTTTGCAATGCTCTTTCATTGAAATTGCTTTAAAAACAAACAAAAAAACAACAACTGAAATGGTAGCAGCCATGGCTATTAAATTATGAAAGCTGAACACGTGGATGAATGCATTTATTATGGGTATTGTTAAGAGACCAGTTGCACATCTGCCCTAAGGTTGCCAAACTGAAACAGAAGAGTGCTCTTATACACTTATGTAATGGCTGCATAGAGGACAGAATTTCTGCATGTGGTAACAAGCAATATCTTCTGAAGTTCCTTCTACTGAACCAGTAAAAGTCCAAGACCCCTCTCCACTTTTCATTCTTTACATCCTAATCTGCCCTCACCTTCAGTTGCTGGAAAGCTAACTATAAATGAGGTTTAAATATTGTAATATTTTTCCAATACAATGAGATCTTT
Organism: Sceloporus undulatus; assembly: GCF_019175285.1. Classification (NCBI taxonomy): domain Eukaryota; kingdom Metazoa; phylum Chordata; class Lepidosauria; order Squamata; family Phrynosomatidae; genus Sceloporus; species Sceloporus undulatus. Next base: position 134,073,665 of record NC_056526.1, on the reverse strand, counting down.
GGTTATCTTCTGTTGTGTTGTGTACAATATACAGTCAGCCCTCCTTATCCACAGATTTTTTTATCCACAGATTCAAGCATCCATGGCTTGAAAATATTACAAAAAGTACAAATTCCAAATAACAAACCTTGATTTTCCATTTCATATTAGAGACACCATTTTCTTTTTCCATTATATTTAATAGGACTTGAGCATCCATGGATTTTGTTATCGGGGGGGGGGGGGGGGCTGGAACCAAACTCCAGTGAATAACAAGGGCCCACTGTAATACAATAGATACACATTCTGTCTTCTCTGCAACAACTTCCAATCAAATACTTATTCCAAATAACTCTAACTGATCTAACTCTTTCAGCTACCCCATTTATGTAGTAGGGTGGTTCTGAGCCATCACTGTGCCACACAGCATGATGCAAGCTCCCTGTAACTTTGCCTCATGCCATGTGCCCATTAATCACCAGTCTGTGGTTGTCCCATAGAATATGTATCATTCCATGTCACCTGTCACTCAAAACATAATTTTGTTTCATGCACAATTACCCCAACACTCCCATGTATAGCAGGACTGACTTACCCTGTTTTGCTGTAAGTGAAACACAGTGCAGTGCCATTTCAAGAAGAGGGCTACACAAGACCACTGAAGAAATCCTCTGCTCATTCACCTGTGACTACAAGGACTTACCTACACCCATGGAAAATTTCTAGAACAGATAATTAAACAGCCCATCTGGGAAATGAAATGCACAAATATATATGATGGATGATATCTGGTGTGAAAGAAATACATGTGGGTGTATTAGGGGTCTTAGTAGACTACAATCTAACAGGATATTTCCACAGGAAAATTATATACAGTGATGGAAACCAGAGAGTGGGAACTTACTTTTTTATATTCCCCAAATCTCACAATAACTTTCCCATTAAAAAACTTTCCTGAGCTCTGGACAAAATTAATTCAATTGTAATCTCTTAATGGCTCACTTTCTATTTTCAATTAAGTCTTCCCCCAACTTGAAGAACTAAAGCCCATGTTGGATGCTCACATTTTATACACCTATTTTTGTCAGCTCTATAATAGTGGTACTTAAACTTCTGCAGGTTTTCTTGTATGCATTAGTAGGTTTTCTACATGCCACAATGTGTTATGTCAGTTCTATACCTTGTGTTGTTTGCTCAGGAGCTAAAGCATTAATTATAGACAAAATAAAGACAGAAGTGCAGTAGAAATATTCATAAACCATTAAGCTGAGCAGTCGGGTGATATAAAGTGACTGTCCTAATGCAAAATAACCCCAGCACAATGTGTCTGTCAAAACCAAACAGTGTGCAAGAAATGAAAACCAAATATTGTGTGTCAAATGGATTTGGCTAATACGTTTTCAGTAGCAAACATGACACAAAAAAGTTTGCCAACTTGACGACGCTGTTGTTTTAATGGATTCCTTCATTTTTTTAGAAGAAGAAAAGGACAATTATGTAAAAACTCTCCTGTTGCTTTGAAAGAATATGACAAGACTTTTTGCTGGGCTTTCAGCAGCTCAGTTTATTTACTCAAATTGGATACTAGAAATGCCATGTGATTCTGTAGGGGAAAAGATAGAATAGAATATTAGAACTGGAAGGGGCCCAATGCACTATTGAGTCCAACCCACTACTCAATGCACTCTCTCCAGTTAGAAGAACAAAACATTAGAGTCATTAGAAAGACTTGGCTTGATAAGTAAGAACCTTCATAGAATCATGGAGTTGGAACAGATCACAAGGGGTATCCAGTCCAACCCCCCTGCCTTGCAGGAACTCTTAATCAAAGCATCAGATGGCCACCCAGACACTATCTAATGTCCTCCAAAGAAGGACACTCCATCACAGTCCAAGTGAGTGTGTTCCCCTGTCAAACAACTCTAAGGCGCGTTACAAATGGCCATAAGGGATATCCTCAGGACGTCCTAGGTTTAAAATGGGGTGTCACTTCTTGACGGCCCCAAGCCTAATATGTCCCATCTACATGGGGGCCGCCATGATGGCGTCACGAACACGCCACCTCCAAATGAGGCGGCGCGGATGTGACGCCATTGCGCCACGCGAGGGTGCTTAATGCACCCTTTCGTCCGCGCAGGAAGGAGCTCCTGGTCTTGCGTCGCTGGGCGCAGCCTTTAGATGGCTGCGCCCAGCGACGCAAGGGAGAAAGGGGCTCCTCCTCCTCACCGCCACAGGGTGTCCTTGGGGCTTGAAGCCCCAAAGACACCCCTTTCCAGGCCTCGGGGAAGGGGCCTTTTGCCACTTCCCCACGGCCTGGAAAGCGGCAGATTGGGGCCTCAGCAGCTGCCGCTCTAACCACTGAGGCCCCGATACGCTGGGGAAAGGCGCGCCTACAGGCCGCCCCAAAGGGGCGGTCTGTAACACGCCTTAATATCGGGAAGTTCCTCCTAATGGTGAAGTGGAATCTCTTTTCCTGTAGTTTGCATCCACTGTTCTGGGTCCTATTTTCTGGAGCAGCAGAAAACAAGTTTGCTCCGTCCTCAATATGACATCCCTTCAAATATTTAAACAAAGCTGTCATATCACCTCTTAACCATCTCTTCTCCAGGCTAAACATACCCAGCTCCCTAAGCTGTTCCTCATAAGGCATGGTTTCCAGACCCTTTGCCATTTTAGTTGCCCTCCTTTGGACACGCTCCAGCTTGTCAACATTCTTTTTGAATTCTGGTACACAGAACTAGACACAAAATTTGAGGTGAGGCCTGACCAAAGGAGAACACAGTGGCACACTTCCCTTGATATATTGATACTATACTTCTATTGATGAAGCCTAAAATCATATTGGCCTTTTTTAGCTGCTGCATCATACAGAGAGAGAGAGAGAGAGATTAGATTAGATTAGATTAGTCTGTCATGACTTGTTTCTCAGAAAACCATGTTGACTTTTTGTGATTATGGCATTGCCTTCTAAATATTCATAGACTCTCTGTTTAATGATCTGCTCCAGAATCTTTCTTGGTTTGCTCTCCTCCAGTCTACTGGGACGTCTCCTGTTCTCCATGAGTTCTCAAATATTATTGCCAATGGCTCTGATATTACATTTGCCAGTTCTTTTAATACTCTTGTATGTAGTTCATCTGGTCCTGGAGACTTATATTCATTTAGATTAGATTAACCCCTACGAATGCTATATATTTGATTGAATCCCTCCTTGGTGATTTCCCCCTTTCCCCATTTCTTTTACATGTTACGTTTAAAACTTAGCTCACCTGAAAGTTCCTTAGTCATCCATCCTGGTTTCTTGAGACACTTCCCATTTTTCCTTCTCATTGTAACTGTTTGAAATTTTGACCCTTTTGATAAACTCCCATCCATCCTGAACTCCCTTCTCTTTTAGTATTCCTGACCACAGAATCACTCCCAGTGTTTCCCTAAGTTTCCTAAAGTCTAGAATACATGCCTAACTATGCCTGCTTCTCCTTTCCTCTGTACAACAAACATGAGAACATGATCACTCCCATCTAAGGATCCCATGACCTGCACCTCATTTACCAGCTCATCCCTGTTGGTTAGGATCAGATTTAAAATAGCTGAGTCTCTTGCTGCCTCTTCCACCTTTTGGACAATGAAGTTGCCTTTGAGGCAAATGAGGAATTTTCTGGACCTTAAGGTTTTGCTATATTTTCTGTGGTTTACAAATATAGCACTCTCTTCATACCAGTAGTAGAATATTCTGTATATATTTTGTATGATTGCAGAGAGACAGAGGAAGAGAGAGAAAGCACTCTGAGGGATTGCCATATTATGTAGAGGGTGAAGAAACCTAGTTAATTTTTTTCTACGAAGGACCCAAACCAATAAATTCAAATTCTTCAAATTGCAATAAAGGAGATTCAAGCATTCGGAAGAACATCCAGATGAAACAAGCTGTTCAGCTGTGAAGTAAACTACCAGTAGATCAGAAGGGGATGACTCTCCTGAGGTTTTTAAACAGAGAATATATGGCCACCTGTCCAGAATGTTTTATTGTGGGTTCCTACAATGGTAAGGGGACTGGATTTCTTTCCAAATCTATTCCATTATTATATTAGCTGGAGTCCAAAGGCATAAATTCACATGAGTCTTCCCAGGCCAATTGCCTAATGTGCAGAGTCCCAATGGAAGGTGCATCATGTGTCTCAGGGAAGTACTGAATGAATACTCTATTTGAGACTATATGCTGCAATGGAATTCTTCCATCTGTATGTGCCAGTAGACCAGGCTTGAACAGATGTTTTCTTCTGCTATTTCTGTCATTATGGCAGCACCTTTGGGAACTGATGCAATAACAAAACACAGCAGTAGAAGCTTTCAAGATAATCTTGTATTCAAGAAACCAAAAGAAACTGTTTTGTATTTATACCCAAGTATGTCTTTATGGACCAGTATAGATATCTTGAAAATCAGATCAACTCAGAGGTAAAGAAAGAGATCCTAAATATTAGATCCCATTTAAACATCTCATAGTTTAGCTTTTAGGAAACACTATATTAAACACACCCAAAACTGCATCTAAGCTCTCCACAGATGCTTTGAACGGTGGGCTGAAGTCCAGCTCAGTTGAAGCTCAGGGGAGAAAGCAGGACATAAAAATCATGTGGTAACTTCCATTTAGTGTGCTGGTGAATCTTCTCCATGTTTTAGTTTAAATTTTAAAGGAACTATCCATAATGCCAAACTTTCTCTGCAAAATAGTATAGCTTGTACTGCTCCTTTAAAGTATGGATTTCCAACTCTATGATTCTATGACTAAAACTTGAAATGGATTCACCAACTCACTGACCTGTAAGCCACCAGCTGCCAATGAATTACTCCTAGAATATGCACAGGGACTACAGCTTTCATTATCTGGATTCATTTTTCTTAAATTCATTTGTTAATTTGAATCATAGATTAAAATACAGAAATAGAATAAAGCCCTTGTAATGAGTGTGGGGGACTACAATGATACATATTTATACTGTTCAATGTTAAGACAATATAGTTATACAGGGCATGTCAGCTTTCATTGGCTACAGTGGAATAAGCCTGGGGTTGTAGGATGCAGATATTGCTGTCTGTACAAACATGGCTGTACAAACAAAGATCATAATTAGAAAGAAAACAGGAAATCACAATAGGTCACTTACTGTTCATCAGACAGGGGAAGCCAATTTGATAAATTATATTTGACTTTCTTTGCCTCAGTATGAAAAGAAGGGTATTTTTTAATTTGGCAATGAATAGTTAATTTCCAGAAGCCAAATGGGTTTCTGGAAAATTAAATAGTTAATTTCCAGAACCCAAATGGGTTTCACAGCTTCTGAAATTCCATGATCCTAAGTGGCTCTTTCACAGCACCCTCTGAACACAATATGCCTCCAGGAGCATGGATCACTTTTCACACATTGTCAGTACCTGGGTCCACAGTGGCAAAATAGTTTTAATCTCCCATAGCCTGGGTATGCCTCCCAGTCAGATCATGTCAAGCCATCAATTTTCCAATTAGTGGTTGTATTTAGAGAGGACAGCTGCAAAGCAATCCAAGTTTATGCCCATCAATGACATTGCATCTGGGTCAATTTCGTGGAAAGAAATTATAGACCATGTGTCCTTATGGCCTTAAAGTTCATACCATAGCAAGGAACCACTTCTGGGGGAAGAAAAGTGTGAACTGTGTAGGACAAATAGAATGAAACACGACATACATTCCTAAGTTCTAAAGTCCCATGGGATGTAAATGCACAGGGATGGATTCTATCGCACAGCTATGTCCCCAGGCAGCACTCATCCAGACTTGGGCTTCTCCTGGACCTTTTAAAGAATAAGAAAATACCATTCTTTAAAAGGTCTGGGAGAAGCTAGGGGATGAGTACTGCCCAGGCATGGAGTTGTGCGATAGAATCTGTCCCTGTGCATTTACATCCCATGCCTAGAGTGGGAATAAAAGCTGATGTGCTAATCTCCAGTGTCTTGTGCAATATAAATATAGCAGCAGCTACTGCATTCAAAGAAGCAGGCCCAGGTCAACCATTACAACACATCTGATAATTTAAGTATCAGTGTAGAAAAGTGCAAAGATATAAAACTGAACTCTAAAATTTGGGACATCCAAACCATTGTATTCCCTGTCACCATGTACTGTACAAGTGTGAAAACTGGACAGTGAAGAAATCAGATAGAAAAGAAATCAACTCATTTGAGATGTGGTGCTGGAGAAGAGAGATGAGAATAGGCAAAATTACAAATGGGTCCTAGAACAGCTCAATCCTGAAATCTCCCTAGAAGCCAAGATGACTGAATTGTAACTGTTGTGCTTTGGCCACATCGCAAGAAGGCACACTTCATTAGAAAAGACAATAATGCTACGAAAAGTAGAAGGCAGCAGAAAGAGAAGATAACCACACACCAGATGATTAGACTCAATCAGGGAGGCCACAGGTCAGAACCTGCAGGACCTGAGGAGAGTAGTTGAGGATAGGGGTTTATGGACATGTCTCATTCACAGATCACATTATTGAACTACACTCCTATAGTGCTGCTATTCCCCTTTTGCTGCTCAGGCTGCCTCCTGTTGCAGTCTGAGGATTGTAATTTAGTGAGGCCTAAAAGTTCTCTGGCTGCAAATACTAAATGCCACTCCTTAAACTGTGGAATAGCAGTGCTATAAGAGTATAGTGCAGTAATCTAGAGAGTTGCCACGAGTTGAAGTCAACTTGCAGGCATTTAACAACAACAAACTACACTTTTTGCATTATTTGTCACATGCACCCCACATCCAATAAAGTCATAATGTTCCAGCTCTCTACAGTGTTTCTATTGGCTGGGTATTATTTTATCATCCGACACCATCAGATTCTTTCTTTTGGGGGGGGGGCTTAAGAGAAATAAATATTTATCCAAGGTCTGAATGAACTAAATAACCTTGAAAGCATTTTTAATTCCTAGGGAATTATAACACCTGCATTAATGAACAGTTATTATTCCAAATGCAGTTGTGTCCACCACTGTAAGTAGCTTGTTTTTGCACCTGTGTAGTAAATATGCTGATCATGTATTGCAAAAAAAATATGAAAGGTGTGCTGGAAACTACTTTTGCCTGCACATTTGATCTGTTTGGCACTGGGAGTTAATGTTCTGTGAAGCTGAGTAGAACTTTTATAGATTTTTCATTTGTTGCCCATCTCAGCTGCCATATGGTCATTCTGTCCTTGACAGCAAGCTTTTGGCATCACACTATTGTCATCTTCAGCATTTCATGCAAAGAGGCTGGATGAGTGACAGCAAAGGCTGTTAAAAAGTAGTATCTTCAATAGCCGCATGCTTACAACTTTAACAATTCAACCCTAAAGTGTATGTTTGCTGGAAATATGTCCTGCTGAATTCAATGGTATTTTGTCCCAAGAAAAAATATATAAAACCATCCAGCTATTGGAACACAAAGATTGCTTTATGTTTCTTCATTTATTCTCCATTCATTTTGAAATTATATATCTAAAAACATTATTCTTTTTCATGATATAGTGTAATATATTGGCTTGGATTCTAAGATAGGGAAGTTTACATGAGGAAATTTTTCTATCTATAAAAGTCTCTTTCTATAAATTATTACATGCATCTCCCCTTCAAACAAGCTTCACACAAGCAAGCAAGCAAACAAAACCTTTCTTTGGGATACTAGGGGAGCTTCCTGAAATGTAGTATTGAAGAAGGCCAGGGAGAGAAGGAATAATCCAAAATTAGGCTTGAATTCTAAATTAACTTCATTTAAATGTACTAAAACAAAATGTTCAAGGTTCAAGGGTTTTGTTTACTGCAGCCATTGTTGAGACTGCTTTCTGGGTATGCAGCCTCAGGGGTGAAGTTCATTCTCAGTTTCTGTGGCTTACTTTATATTCTTCATCAGGAAGCAGATGCCAGCTATGAATTCCCCATTCTATTCCCCCCCCCAAAAAAAATCATGGAAAACATATATGTATGTGGCATTGGAATTATGGGAGGTATCAGCTCTTAATTAAATTTATATTTCACCTCCTGATTCCTAACAATCTCTCTCTGTAAATTATTACTGTAAATACAGCCTTCTATTAATGAACACTAATGGGGCTGTCACATAAAATAAAGGTGCTAAGCTGTTTTAACACTAATGTAGAAATATATATATATATATATATATATATATATATACACATACATACATACATAAACACTTTAAAAAAAATACAACTCTCAGAATGACCCAGCCAACATGGCTTGTGGCCATCCTGGTTGATTCATTTTGGGAGTTATAGCAGATGAAACCCAATTTTCTATACTCTCTCCCCATGTACTCCATATATTTTGCAAGATGAATAGTCTTACCCTTTAAGAAATCAGCTACTCTATGGAATAGAAGACACAGTAGAGGATTTCCTCAGAAGGCCTGCCATTTCTATTACCTCAAGTTTGGTGATAATTTAGTGGGCAAGTAGAATAGAAACCTCAAAGGTATTGTACATCTAGCTTTGTGGAACTGCAGCTGAACTCTGTACCTTTTGAGATTTAACAATCCCTAATTTAAGCCTACAAATGTTTTCAAACCTCAAGAAAGCAGGACCTCAGGTTGCAGGTCACTCTTTATGTTTCTGGGGTTTTAAAGAAAATCCTAAACTTAAGAGACCAAGTTTGTGTTGAACTAGAACTAGAGGCCAGACCACATGTACAGGCATAATAGGAACATGTGAGATGAAGCTCAGTTGGAAAGACGGGACAAAAAGTACAAAGGATTTTTTTTTAAGTGAGAAGTAAATGTGAGGTAGCAGAAACACAGTGGGGAAAAATAAATGTCAGAAGATGTAGGATCAATCCCACAGGCAAAATGAGAAACAAGCTAGTATCTCTTTCTGTTGTTGGGATGAAAAAACCTGAGTTTCTGCTAACAAAGCTTTATGGGAGATAGTTTTGCGCATTCCAGATTTGTCTACTTTCCTCTAACTACCAATAACTCACCCTTTCAATTCCCTAAGGTACAAGTACACTTCCCCATTTCAGTAACAATGGCTAGTAATATTCCTAAACTAGAACTGGGCCAAATTATTTGGCCCAGTGTTTTTTAAACATGTCATGCAGTTGGGCTAAAAATTAACATAAAGGCTGATTGAACATGAAATGAAAATAAGATTAAACATAAAGTTTTATTAGCATACCCTACAGCCCTCTGGAAATGGGAATTTCATAATTAATATCTGGCATTAGGCATGGTTTTGTGAGGTAATTATAACCTCTGGAGATTTAGGAAGTTGCATGTGTAAAGAGTCACACTGACTTAAGGACATATTGGAGACCTAGATAAAAATAAAATGCTAAATGAGTTTGTTGGTCACTCCATTCCCCCTAGGCTCTTATTATTTCCTCTTGCAATGGAGACACAGTGAGTCTCATTGCAAAATTAATTAAAGACCATACCTTCCACCTCACCCCATGCTGTATTCCCCCTTCCTGTCCAACTATCCAGGGATTGCCTCAAATCCAATTTTTTTTTTTTTATCACTCTGGATTAGAGACATCAGCCAATCCAGCCCCTTTTGTCAATTCCAAGGGGAAAACATCTAAACCTCTGTTACATTGTGCGGTAACATTAAACACCCCACATGGGGGACATGATAATGACACGTGGACATCTGTGCGCCCAAACTGTACGCGCTGGAAGCGGCAGCATCAATATGTGTGAGCGCCATTATGGTGCTCCTAAAAAGAAGACGTTCTAGGCAGCTTCTTTTTAGGGTGTGTGTCGGTGCCGCGCAGTGCAGCTGCTGCTGCACTGACAAGGGGGGAAGATGGGCAGCATGGAGCCACCCGTCTGTCGAGTCCCTGATCCACTTTTCCATGGATCCCTCTTCAGGACTGGTAATTATCGCCCCCCCCCCCATTCCTGATCTCTTGCTGTCCAACCGTCCACACTTTTCTTTCTGTTAACATTGTATGGTTCTTAAGGTTGCATTGGTTTGTATGTTTGCATGGACCCTGGCACATGCAAACATGAAATTGGACTATCTCTGCAGTTAGTACTAGTATAAGTGGGCCAAAAGATCCTCAAAGTTACTTTCCTCTCACAGGCCTCCTTTTGAGCGAAAATTTCTCCAGTATTTCAAGGAGATGCTGATACTGCTGGTGGGGACCCGACTTCTCCCACACTTTTATGGTAAATGTTTTGAGATGTAGGGGAAGAAATTCTAAGAGTTTTCTTAGCTTTTTCATGAAAGGGCCAAAAATCCAATATAACCTTAGTAAAGGAAAAAGTGTGCTGACAGGCCTCAGCTGTAATTCTTAGTGACACAAGTGCTCTTGTGATCCTTAGCTTTGTTATTGCTCAGGCAACTAGTGGTTCAACTGTTTACACAACTAGATGCCATATTGCTTGTGTAACCTGTTGTGTAATTAGAAACTGCATTACCCTTCCTGTTTTGTGTATACCAAAGAATAGGGGTGGACAACCTGCAGGACTTGGAAACCACAACCCACAACCTTCCAAAAGACTGTAGAGGTCTACACTCTTCATTTGCACCTCACACACCCCAACTTGGGTAAAATGAAAAATCAGCCAAAAATTAGTAATACCCTGCAGAGGCCTGCAGGGGGTGCCATTGATAATTTTGATGTGTTTGGAGAGCTGTTCGCTTCCCCTTACATATTCCAGACCCACATAGGGCTATTTTTTACATCCAAATTTTGATGGCATTTCACGGACCATTTAGGAGGGGAAATGGCCTTAGTAGGTGCATGTGGCTATGAAGATTCCCAGAGGATAACATTCTTTGTTGAAGAAGAAGAATACCATCAGATACTAGCCAATTAAGTAAAAAAATGTTTTCTTCCCCTGTCATTTGTTTTATTATTAAAATAGGCCTTAAACAGCACCTTGCCAATGCGTTAAGTAGTGGGTAGGGTGGCTACATTTGTTCTGTGGTGTTCCTGGGGACAGAATGTCTCCTGTAAATGATCCCACAGACTGCTGTAGAAGTGCTGCTGCTCACATTTTTTATGGGCAGGATGTCATTCCCCATGCATGGAAGATAGTATGATGTTTAAAGCGGATAAAACTAGGCCTTAACCAGCAAACTAGAACTTCTACAATTGTATTACATTCTTGAACTCTGCCTTTGTAATATACAGTCATTCTTTGCTATCCAAGGGGGTTCCATTCCGGACCCTACCACAGATAGCAAAAAATGTGAGACCTTAAGTCCTGTTCTTTCCAATGGGCATGCATGCTCATTCACACCTGCATGTGCAACCTCATGCACATGCATCCATTGAAAAAGCTGGGGCCTGCCATCTATGGAAGCTTAGATCGGCAGATGGCAAGTGGTGCAGGCACACTGTAGTTGTAACTCATTTTCGAATTAAAATTTAATTTTAATATCTGCCCTCTCCTCCCAACACAGACCTTGAAAATATTTCCTTCATACATGTGTACTTGTCTCACTTTGTAATTGTAATGATGTCCCTCTTCCTTGGAAAGGGAGACATTTCTCCTTCAAGTTTGATTCAGAACTTGGCCCACAAAAACCATACTAATTTCTGAAAACATTACAAACAGCTTCGTTATTTATGAGTCCAATTTGGATCTAGTCCATTTACCATCAATGTTGCAATCCAACAAACATTTTGACATAGTAATAGTGTGTGTGTGTGTGTGTGTGTGTGTGTGTGTGTGTGTGTGTGTGTAGAGATAGATAGATAGATAGATAGATAGATAGATAGATAGATAGATAGATAGATAGATAGATAGATAGATAGGCATCGTCCATAGTCTATATAGGTCCAATTGATATCATGTTGCAGTCACTTGTCAAAATATATGCTACTGCAAATATTTTACCATCGTCAGCCTGATAAACAGATAGGGTCAATGTAAATGCTATTTACATTCATGGAAGGGTTGAAAATCAGCATGAATTAGAAGTGAAAACAAAATGAGTTCTCCTCACAATGGATGTAGAAGTGAAATAAATATCATTTTTCAAATGCAGTAAACTAATTTGAGAGTTTATTTCCTCTGACAAATGCTCAAATCAAAGTTCACACTCTTCAAGAGCTATCTCTTCAGATAATTCTCTTTGGCATTCTCAACTTCACTTAGTCTGCTTCAGCAACTTTTACTAAAGTAGAAGAGACACTTCAGCTGTCCTCCCAAAACCACTTACTTCAGGGTAATCATCAATAAATGACACAAACATTTCTAAAGAAGTTGTTTTCTGCATGCCTGCTATAGATTCCCATATTTTGGTTGCTGCTGCAGTGTGAACCCACAATAGACTGGATAATCTCACTATTCTCAACAATGTCAGAAGACAAACTACAGACTACTTTAATGTAGGCTGCATCTATACTGTAGGATTAATATAGTCTGACACTGCTTTAACTGCCATGGCTCAATGCCATGAAATTCTGAGATCTGTAGTTTTGCCAAATATTTAGTGCTCTCTGTCACAGAGCTCTGTTGTTACAACAAACTACAAAGCCCAAGATTCCCTATAGTTGAGCTATGACAGTTAAAGCAGTGTCAAACTACATTAATTCTGCAGTGTGGGAGCAGCCATAGTTTTCCACACTTTAGCATGGCCTTGGTGGGCTCATCTGGTTTTGGCTGTAGAGGTGAAACTATGCACATAATACACACAGGGCCAGCCTTAACATTAGGGGAAATGAAGCAGCTGCCTCAAGCAGCAGATTTGCTGGGAGAAGCACTGGGCAGTCCAGTGATACACCTGTGCAGATAGCCACCCAAGTGTAGAAACAGAGGGTTCTGGATTTTACTGGAAGATCTACAATAAGAAGTAAGTTTTTTAAAATTCGTGTTCAGGGTATTATATCCTAGCTCTGGTGTTGAACGTGCTGGATGTTGTCTGGACTGTTCACACCAGAACCATGGTTTGGGTTGTGCATAATTCAAACAGAATGCTGCTGGAGGGGAGTTGTCCTTTTGGGCCATGCAGAAAAGGTCTCAGATGTGGGACTGCTGGGGCTTGGAGAAGCTTTCTTCTCTCTTGTCCCTCACCCCTCGATGATCCAGAAAAGATTCAATCAAGGAAGCCACAGTGCTGATGTTGCAGGACCTGAGCAGATCTGTTGATGGCCAGATGTTCTGGAGGTTTCTTATTCACAAGGTCATCATAAATCAGTCTACTTGATGGTAAACAACAACAAGCTGTATTTGTTGCTCCTTTTGATGTTTCTTTTTAAATTTCATTTTTTGTTTCCAGTTTGATGAGCAAGTTTGTGATCTTCTAAAATATTTTTTAAAACGCATGATAGAAAATATTTGAATAAATAAATTGGAGCTCTTTGGTGCTGAGCCACTGGGGGCTGCTGAAGAAAGTCTTAGAACAAGCGACTCTACCAGCCAGCCAATGCTTGGGGTTCCTCTTGGTCAGGGAGCAAGAAATCCCAGTCTTGTTTCAGTGGCTCTATGTCATGCCCAGCCTGGAGGTGGTGCTCATAGGATGAGCAGAGCCCCTGGGACCTGAACCTGTAATAGAGGAGCCAGAGCCCCGGCTTGAACCTGTATGGAGAGCCAGAGGCTGGCCCTAGTTCTGCTGGAGCAGAGTCTGTGGTCCCTCCAGAGGTTCAGCATCAAGTTTGCCTGGTGCCGAGGCTGTGGACATGGAGGAGATCTGGGCAGTGTGCCTACCTTCAAGGAGCGTCGAACAGAAAGAGAGGGTCTTCAAAGATCTCGGAGGCTTTATCAGAAGCGTGTTCGTAATCAGACACAGCTGAAGGCTGGCTCCTTGCCTTCTTAAGCGCCTGGAGCATGTGTGGTTCTTTGCCAGTGGATATCTGACTCTTTTAGAGGAAAGACTCTGTCTCTGGCTCCTTTGGCTCCTTGTCTTGACTACCCGGAAACCTTGACCTTGGACTGCTTTATCGACCTGCCTATCTGTTACCCTGAACCTCGGACCGTCTGACAATTCTCTTGGTAATCCCTTTTGGTAAAACTACTGCGAATCTCCAGGACTGTGTAGCTTACACTGACTTTCCTGTGCTGGGAGGGGGTTTGTTTGTTTGAGAACTAGCTGCCTTATCAGCCCTTTGGCTGCTTTCCCGGACACTCTAGCTATTTCAGCTTGTTCCTCATTTGTTTTGTTGCTTTTGCCCTCACATCCCATTAACAGTAGACAGCAGAAAGAAAGGCCAACAGCTACGCAGGAAAGCTGAAAGTTTCAGAGAAGAGCAGCCATCATAACTGTGCACAATGTACATAAAAATAGCAAAAACAGATCAGCTGGAATGATTCCTAGCTTAAGACAATAAAATTCTGGCTAGAGCAGTTGCTTAGCTGATATGCCAGTCTTTCTCTTCATTTGTTCAGTTTATTAGTTATCTTGTAACAATTTTTCCCTGTATGATGTACAAGAAATAATGACACATATAAATCCTTGGTCCACATGTCTATATTCAAAAGCAGCACAACCATAACATAATCAAATTAAAACAAAACAGAGACTAAAATTATGATGTAAAGTAGATAGAACTTAAAATAAACATTAAGTAGATATTAATTATCATAGAACACACTGTAGTAGCACAATTAATCTGAGTTTAACAAATCAACAAGGATTTATATTTATATGTTGTTACACTGAGCTGCCTGACCACCAGGCATGCTTGTATTACAGCTTTCCCCTTCTTTTGTGAATTAAGGCTGCATCTACACTGCTGAATTACAGTAATACAATTTCACACCACTTTATCTGTCATGTCTCAGTGCTATAGAATTTGGTGATTTGTAGTTTTGTGAGATGTTTAGCCTTCTCTACCAGAGAGCTGTGGTGCCACAACAAACTACAGATCCCAGGATCCCATAGGATGAAGTCATTTCAGTTAAGGCTGTGTCAAACCGCGTTAATTTTATGGTGTGGCAGCGGGCCACCACTACATTCTATCTGAAGGATTTTCAGTATGTAAAGCTATAGCAATACATGCATCTAGCTGAAGTAATAATTTGGTAAAATCAGATGCATGACAGTCTTAACATGTTTTATTGTGGTTTTCTGAGGTTTTATGGGGGTGGGTTTTTGTTGGTTTTTTTACTTTTATGAATGTAGCTGATTTGGAAAAGATAATAATTAAGATTCATTTAAATCTGCATGAAGAATACAAGAGTACAGTATCTGAGTTTAATTTACCTGAATAATGCATACCTATAGTGTCACCACCATTTGCTTAAGAGAACAAAGCATAGATGCCCCTCCTTTCCACTAGACAGATGATATTATTCATGGAATTTGTGTTGCATGTGAATGCATGATTGTGTAAAAGACTGTTTCACTTGAGTGTTCCCCACTAGATATGAATTGGGCTGATACACAAGTGGACATTCACACAAAGAACCCACTTCACAAGTACAACCATCACATTTCTTTTTGGTTGAACTGGCACTTGGAGAGCCATATCAAGGAATGTAGCCAACAAAGCACTATCTAAACATTTTTTAATGTCAAGATGACCTTTAAAATCCCCCATTTTCTGACATCTTTAAGGAAACCTATTGCTTCTTATATAAACATGAAGGGTTTGTCTGTGAAATTTTTCCCTTTTTACTTTCAAAGGACTATTCTAGTTGCTAAGGGAAAGAAACAAAGGCCTTGGCTTTCAAGTGTTTGCTTTTCTCAAACCTCTAAGATGAGGTTAGATTATTATGTTGCTGAAACTTTACTGCTGTTCTACTGGGAAATCTTCTAACAATTCAATTAGACCATCTAAATGAGGTCAAATATCTTTCAGAAGTGCTTTCCCTCAGGAAAGGAAATGGAATCCTACACTTATTACATTTTGTTTGTGATAGTGAAGCCTCTCCAAAATGGCTTAAGAATTACCATGGAGAAAGGCGGGAGAGAACAAAGTAGGGAGGTGAAAGAGAGAGAAACACAGAGAGAGAGAGACAGAGAGAGACAGACACAAAGTCAGAGACAGAAAGTGATTTTAGTGGCCACCAGAATCTACAAGTCTCTGGTCCAAGATGTTTAACACGTCAAGTAAAGGACTCCCCTTTCCATGTAAAAACCCCCACAAAAAAACAAACAAAAAACCCTGCATGGTACATGAATTTTGCTTCATTGTTGTTAACTGCACTCAAGTTGTCCTTGACTCATGGGGACCCTGTAGATGAGACCTCTCCCAGCCGCTCTGTCCTCCATAGCTCTGCTTAAGTCTTCTATACTCATGCCCATGAACTCCTGATTGAATCTATCCATCTGGCTCCTTTTTATGACGCTGCAAACAGCTGGCGGCGGCATGAGCATGTCGCTGCTGCACAGCTCCATCTAGAGGCTGCATAGCAGTGACACAGTGACATCATTGCTACACACACCATCTATTCAGCACCGCGCAGCGAGGAAGCCCTCATTACATGAGAGGGGTTAGGGGCATCTAGAAGCACCGATGAACCCACTTGTTTGTCTTTTTTTGCTGTGCATGGTGTCCTCAGCACTCTTCTCCATCATCATATCTCAAATGAGTTGATTTTCTTTTTATCAACTTTCTTCACTGTCCAGCTCTCACATCCATACATTGTGATGGGGAATACAATGGATTGGATGATAGTAACTTTAATAATAATAATAATAATAATAATAATTTGTTTTATTTATATACTGCTATTCCAAAGATGTTACAAATAGCAGGCATGTGTAGGGGTAAAGTCAGAAAAGCTAAAGCACAGAATGAACTCAGGCTTGCTGGAGAGCTTAGGAACAATAAAAAGGGCTTTTTTGGATATGTCCACAGCAAAAAGAAGGAAATGATAGGGCCACTGCATGGAGAAGATGGCAAAATGCTAACAGAAGACAGAGAAAAGGCATAATTCCTCAACACCTTCTTTGCCTCAGTCTTCTCAGAAAAGGAAAAGGGTGCTCAACCTGAGGATAATGGAGCAGAGGACAGAATAGGGGAATTTCAGCACAGAATAAGTAAAGAGATAGTACAGGAATATCTTGTCAATCTAAATGAATTTAAGTCTCCAGGACCAGACAAACTACATCCAAGGGTATTAAAAGAACTGGCAAATGTAACATCAGAGCCATTGGCAATAATCTTTGAGAACTCCTGGAGAACAGGAGAAGGCCCAGCAGACTGGAGGAGGGCAAATGTTGTCCCCATCTTCAAAAAGGGGAAAAAAGAGAATCCCAACAATTATCGTCTAGTTAGTCTGACATCTATACCAGGAAAGATTCTGGACCAGATCATTAAACAGAGAGTCTGTGAACAATTAGAAGGAAATGCCATAATTACAAAAATTCAACATGGGTTTCAGAAAAAGAAGTCATGCCAGACAAATCAGATCTCTTTCTTTGATAAAATTACCAGCTTGGTAGATGAAGGGAATGCTGTGGATATAGTATATCTTGATTTCACTAAGGCCTTTGCCAAGGTTTCCCATGGCATTCTTGCAAACAAGCTTGTAAAATGTGGGTTAGACAAGGTAACTGTTACATGGATTTGTAATTGGTTGACTGACTGAAGCCAAAGGGTGCTCAACAATGGCACCTTTTCAGCCTGGAGAGAAGTGACCAGTGGGGTCCCACAGGGCTCTGTCCTGGGGCCAGTGCTATTCAACATCTTTATCAATGACTTGGATGACAGAATTGGGGGCATACTCATCAAATTTGCAGATGACACCAAATTAGGAGGAATAGCTAATACCCCAGAGGACAGGATCAAAATTCGAAACGACCTGAACAGACTAGAAAGCTGGGCCAAAGCTAACAAAATGAAATTCAACACAGAGAAATGTAAGGTACTGCACTTAGGGCAGAAAAATGAAATGATCAGATATAGGATGGGTGACATCTGGCTGAACGAGACTACATGTGAAAGGGATCTGGGAGTCCAAGTAGACTACAAGTTGAACATGAGTCAACAGTGTGATGCAGCAGCTAAAAAGGCCAATGCAATTTTAGGCTTCATCAATAAAAGTATAGGGTCTAGGTCAAGAGAAGTAATAGTGCCATCATATTCTGCTTTGGTCAGGCCCCACCTGGAATACTGTGTCCAGTTCTGGGCACCACAATTCAAAAAGGACATTGAGAAACTGGAGTGTGTGCAAAGGAGGGCAACTAAAATGGTGAAGGGTCTGGAAACCATGTCCTATGAGGAATGACTTAGGGAGCTGGCGATGTTTAGCCTGGAGAAAAGGAGGTTAAGAGGTGATATGATAGCCCTGTTTAAATATTTGAAGGGATGTCATATTGAGGAGGAAGCAAGCTTGTTTTCTGCTGCTCCAGAGAACAGGACCTGGAACAATGGATGCAAGCTGCAGGAAAAGAGATTCCACCTCGACATTAGGATGAACTTCCTGAGAGTAAGGGCTGTTCAACAGTGGAACAAACTCCCTAGGAGTGTGGTGGAGTCTCCTTCTTTGGAGGTCTTTAAGCAGAGGCTGCATGGTCATCTGTCAGGGATGCTTTGATTGAGATTTCCTGCATGGCAGGGGGTTGGACTGGATGGCCCTTGTGGTCTCTTCCAACTCTACGATTCTATGATTCTATGTCCAGTTGTATATCTTTGCTCTTTAGGATCTGTTCTAATTCTTTCATAGCTGCCCTCCCCATTCCTAGTCTTCCAATTTCTTCACTGCAGTCTCCATTCTGGTGATTGTTTGATCCAAGGTATGGGAACTTTTTAACTATTTTAATTTCCTCATTGTCTGTGCTAAATTTATGCAGTTCCCCTGTGGTCATTATTTTTGTTTTGTTTATTTATGTTCGGCATTAAACTTGCCTTTGCATTTTCTTCATTACTTCACTTTGCAGTTTACGTCTTTACTGGGGATTAGATGCTGTCTCCACCAAACTGAAAGCTTCCAAGCTAGTTTATAATTTGTAGGACAGGCCATGTAACACTGTCCTCCAACAGAAGGAAATGGGGAGGGACGGTTGCTCAGAAACCATGGCCAGGAGCTAGTCTACATGTAAATAGAATATGCAAATTGCTGTGGATTTTCACACATTCTCATCCACACTTAATTATATTCACTGTGCAAATTCATATCTATTTGCATCTCTTCATCCCCCCCCCCCTTTGCTGAAAATGCTTAGTAAATGGATGCTCAATAATGTGCATCCTTGAGGATACTCACAGAAATTCTTGTAAAAACAGAGAAGCCTTTTTCTGTGGAGGTTGTGGAAATTTTTTGCCCCACCATGCAAAAGGCCTGAATTACACTGAATCATATGTGGCAGGATCACATTCTATAGAATTAGGAGTCCTTTAATCATGTAGCCAAGCCCCAAAAGGATTAATCTGTTCCCCTCAGTATCCCCTTAATAGCAGGATAGTCTTATATGGGTTTGTGTGGAACAGAAGTGGGAATCATTTTGTTTGTTTTTTCTTTGTTGTGTGTCTTCAAGTCATTTCTGATTTATGGCAACCCTAATTGTTCAGAGGAGGTTTGCCATTGCCTTCCCTTGAGGCTGAGAGAGTGGGCTTATATGGCCAAGCCAGGAATTGAACCTTGGTCATCAATACTCAAATCACTCAACATTCCAACAGCAGTCCAACATTCAAACCACTATACCTCTTACAGCCTTCCAAATATTGTTGGACTAAAACTTAAAATGTTCCTCGCCATTGTCTCTGCTGGCTAGAGCTGCTAAAACTTTCAGTCTAACAACATCTGAAGAGCCACATGTTTCCTATTTGTGGCCTAGATTTAAGTTTTCTTGACTTCATTGTGTTGTTTTTTTCTGGTAGGACTATGCATCAAATTGTCATTGTTCTCCACCTTGTATTCTCGTCATAAGCAAGATGAGAGGAAATACCAATGCTACACTTGAGCAGTTGCAGCTGCCCTTTGGAAAGAAGCCATTGCTTCAGCTCCAGTAGCTTTTAACATCATTTTAGGCAGAGTAAATGACAAATAGCTTCAATTTTGCTTCAGCATCTGAGGCTATGTGAGTATTAGAGTGGAGTAGCACCTTCGTCCCCTTTTTCATCCAAGGCATAGAAGGAAGCAAACACAGATTGCAATCTGAGGGACAGTTGTACAGGTATATGTCTCTTTGGACTTGATGACACTGACCTTTGGGTAAACCCAGAAAGGTCAAAGTGCAAGCCTTCCATGCGTTATATACATGGCTATACACATGCAGTGACAGGGCAAATAAAGTGGAAGAGAAAAGTCATCCAACCAGTCAACACAATACCTGCAGGCATCTAGTTAAAAGAATATGTCTTATCCGAGAAAGAGGATCTAATGGTGCATCTGTTACACTGCCTATGAGAAAAGAATGATACTGTGTGAATGCAGTTAATGTACAGGGTTTTTGTAATGTAACTAGAAGCTGTAGTGAGGCCAAATGTTCTTATACCCATGGGAAGTAAAGAGTGGGAATAAACTCTGGCCATATCTGCATGAGGCAGCCCTGGGTATTCTGGCCCTGAAGTTGTACCAATGTCTCCCTGTTACCTGGGCACTGTGGAGCAACAATGTGCACACACTTCCCACTGTGATACCCTGCTGCCACTGTGAGCCAGTTGCCCAAGATCAGTCCCATGGTTGAGCCTGTTGATCTTACCTCAGAGGGAGCAATTTGCACCAGCAGTGGTGGAGGCAAGCAGCACAGTGGTCTTCTTGACTTCACTGTTGATAACCAGCCTCCTGGCATCATTTGTGAGGGCTCAAGATTTTCTTGGAAGACCCATAGCAATAGATAAGGTTTTATCCATGTTAAGAATGGTAAAAAGAGGATTTGGTGCTGAATGAACCATTCATCATCTGGGCAGTTTGGACCAGAATCAGGTATTGGGCCCTGTGTTATCTGGACTGATTGCTGGGAGGATTGGGGTGAGAATGTATTGTTTGGCTTGTACAGACATGTTCTCTGGCTAGAATCCTGTTCAATATTTATGAGGTTGTAAACTGGCCTTACGATCTCATAACTATTGTGATTCACATTTACAGTTCTTCATGACTGCAGAATGACACCCAAACCTAGCTCCCAGGCACACACACTCCCCCAAAAGGGTTTCCAAAGCTCTGTATACTGAGGTACTAGGAAATGATGACTGTAGTGCTCTTCCAAAGCTGAGGAAAGCAGCTGAGAGAACCCTCCAGCAGTTGTTTGTCTCAGTGTGCCCCATGACGAGGAAAGCACAGCAGTCATCATTCCTCAGCCCCCCAATCTAAAGAGTTTTGGAAACTTTTTGGTTGGGATATTGTCTAGCCTAAAAGAGAGATTTTTGGGGGGTGGAACTGACAGAAGTATCTATGAATGAATGAATTTATTATGGTACATGGCCAGCACCAAAATAAAGCAAAAATACAAAACATATAAATCAGACGTACTGCCGCAGCACAAATATATATACATTTTACTCCAACGGAGATGTATATCCTCTATATATCAAAGTAGGAGGGGAGAATACCCACAGTCCCATCCCTTACAGAAGCACAAAATTCACACATTATTATAAGATTTTTTTGTGGGTTTTTCAGACTATGTGGCCATGTTCTAGAAGATTTTCTTCCTGATATTTTGCCAGCATCTGTGGCTGGCATCTTCAGAGAATGCTTGCCTGGAAAAAAATGAGTCTATATATACTGTGTGAGCCTGGGAATGCAGGAGTGATTTGCATGTGTAGTGTTCTGTTGCTGATAGCAAGCCTCAGGCTGGAAGGCTCATGCAAAAGAGAATTAGTGTCTGCTAATTGCTGATAATTATTCTGCTTGGAAAGCCCCTGACTCTGAGTGGTTTCCCATTTGCATTTGCTGAGTCCTTATTTTGCTATTCCTCAGGACTGGTAGCCAAATTTTGTTCACTTTAAGGGTTTCTTCTTTTTGGTTGAAATTATCCAGATGTTTGTGGATTTCAATGGCTTCCCTGTGCATCCTGACATGGTAGTGATTGGCATGGTCCAGAACTTTGGTATTTTCAAACAGTATTTTATGCCCAGGATGGTTTGTGGCATGTTCTGCTACTGCTGATTTTTCTGGCTGGCCCAGTCTGCAGTGTCTCTCATGTTCCTTGATTCTTGTTTGCACACTGCATTTGGAGGTCCCTGGAGATTATAGAGATTGCACCTATCTTGTGCTTATGAAGCACATACTCCACTACTAAGGTGTGGCCCTACTTTGTATGCCAGACAAAAATTTTAGGCCCTGCACTGCATAATACCAATCATAATATATTGCTTTGGGGCATTTGTCAAATCTTTCTTGATACTCAGTTATTAGTGCAGGCTGCAGCTTATTCAAACACCTATGAATAAAATACATTAAATTGTATATAAATGCCCACTTAAAACAGCCAACTGGACTGGGGAAGTGTTCCATTGAAATGATTTCTGATTTGCAGACTGAAAAGCTATTGCACTGGAGCAAATCAGTAAGATATACAACTAACCCCACTCACTTTGTTTTCACTCTGCTACATTGTACACACCAAGACCCTTCCCAAATTGGAGCAAAATGTTCCTCACCCTTATCCTATACTGTAGATACTTTTTGTTTCTCATGTCAACCTCTCTTGTGGTAGTCTTCTTCCTCTCAAACACAGTAGAAGAGATACTAATTTGTTCCATTTGGAATTGGGCCTTTAGGGTAATAAATAATGTTGGTCAAGTACACATCATTCATTTCAAGGAACATAACCATACAGTTTATAAAACCCATAAGCAAAAACAACATTAAAGATGAACATTAAATAAAACAACATGTTCATTGAATGTGTTCACTTATTACAATCTTTTTGGCAAAAGATGAAGCTGTTGTAATACTGTCTTAATCTTTCTTATAATTTTTTTGGTGTTATCTCTTCTGTCACTGTGAATGTTATTATTTTTTGACATTGTTGTATAAATTATTTTTCTTTATATTTTCTGTACTCTGTCCAGAAATCTGAATGGCACAAGGGTAGCACAGAAATATTTAAAATAAATAAATATGTTTGCTTCAATTTTAATATACAGTTGCCAGAAATAATCCACAGGCATTTTTAAGGAACACAATTTACCATATTGGATAAAGTTTATTTAAAAATAAATGCAGCAATATAGATGAACAAATATTATTCATCATGTGTTTCATTATGGGATGAATTGCTCTATGTTCATCAAAGACTCTGGAGCACAATCACCCCTCCAAAGCTAGCACTTTTCAGTTCCTTTTACTTCAATAGAGGAGATAGAAACTAACTATCATATTTACAGTGAAAGAAATGGAATTTAGTATCTAGCTTGCATCTGGGCAATATTGTATTTTCTGCCTACGCTCACAAAACCAGTGTAATGAAACATACAAAATTGTATTTTCCTATGTAATTTCTCTTCATCTCTAAAAGGTATTATTAACTGGATTGCATTCTTCTAATTATTATTTTCATAGGTAAAAACAAATCTAAAATTTAAAAAAATTAAATACTCTATGTAATACCTTAAAACATTACTGCAGACTGCAGCTTGTTTGAACACCTATGGAGGAAAAAAACATTAAATTCTATATAAATACATTAGACCTTTTCTTTCAGAAATTGCATTCCAACAGTTCTTGTAAAACTTAAGGCTGATCATCAGTTTCTGTCACCTAATATACTATCATTTCTTTTGCTCTTCTGGAAAAATGTTGTGGAAAAGTTTTATTAGATACAGATTTGTTTTCTGTTTAGAGTCGTTATCCTATATCCACTGCTTTAAGGCAGTCATAGGACCTGTACTGTGTGGTTTAGAATTATTTATTGCTACTCCAAAATATTTATAGCCTTTGAGGGATTAGGTCAAATGCTGAAACTATTGGACAGACCAGCAAAACTAAACAGTTCATGGTGATCCGTAAAATGATTTACAAGATATTTGTCTATATAGCTTTAAAAAGATTCAGTTGATGTTTCTGTCCAGTTTCTCTGAATCAGTGGTTGCTGGGGATGCTTGCTTATGCATATACAAGACAGGAACAGGATGTGAGGAATGAAGAGGCTCTTTCCCCTTGCATGGCTGTTGATGTGTTTAATATGTTTGTCATCAGACTTCTCTATAGTTCAAGTCCTGCCTCTATAGTTCAAGTCCAGACTGTTTGCAGTAGGTGGGACCAAGGACTCAAGCTGAGAGGAGACTGTTTCTCTCTTCTCTATTCCTAGGCACTAAAATATTGGCAGTGCTGCCACTGAGCTCTCCACTCACCTCCCTTTGTTTCACACTCATTACTTTGCTACTGCTAAAGCTGAGAGGTATGGGAATGAATTTCATCCACATTCACAACTGGTCACAGCAGTGTAGTGTGCTTACCTTTTTCATACCAATGTGTCTTTTTTATCATTTCATTTTAGTATTTTGTATGTCCATCATTTTTCCTGTCCAGCATCTAAGGTACTAGCAGGCATGACTGGGAGGTGATCACTATGGATCTCCTGAGGAGAACTTGGAAAGTCACTTCAAGGCTCCATCACGTGTTGAGATCTGGCACGGTTTTTGCAAACCATTTTGTCAAAATGGGTTACAGTATTAATTCATGCCACTGTGTTCCTGATAGTCCTCAAATATCAACTGATAATTCGCCCAGCAAGTGAGATGACTAGTGGTATTGAACAACACAGTAGCTGGGTTGTCTGGTGGTGACTGGAGCATTTTCCTGTGTCATGTCAACATCTGTTAGGTGTAATCAATTGGGATGGAGATCAGTTTTAACCCACTTGTGCAAAATGTAGTTTTTAAACATGTATCATGGACAGTACTCTGTGATGTGCCCTCAGAAGTAATGTTTCCTCATATCTAGAGCAACATAATGTATTTATTACTACAACAATATATTGACCAAATGGAATATAGTTTACCCAAATTTTATATGTGATTATCTATGTCAGAACTGTATGTGATGGAATAGAACTGTCCTCCATTTAGGCATTTAATTTGGTTTCATGTTTTTATAAAAGTAGAATTGTATCTCTCTTTTTTCAGCTCTCATTGTGTGTGTGTGTGTGTGTGTGTGTGTGTACATGCGTACTAGTTAATTTCACCCCAAAGGTCAATAATAGTTTAGAGGTTAAAATTTTAGTTAGGACATGGAGATAAGGAAATTTAACTTAGGTACTTCACACAAGGTGAAAATGCCAGCCAAGGAAGCAGGACAGGATAATATTCAGCTAAAAGGTCACAGTAGCTTATCTGAGGAAACAGAAAATACTTTGACAGACCGAAGTAAGAAACCATCCTCCAGATTGGTTCTACTTGGGGAAAGAAAAGTTTTTAAAAGGCTGAGACTTGGTTCAGAGGGGAAAAGAAGGAGTATAATCTCACAGACATCACATGACAGTGGTTTCAGCATTTGACTAAAGCTCTGTAGATTGAGTTTCAAATCTCCTCTAGGCTAAAGAAACTGACTGGGTGACTGGGCAAGTCACAGTCTCTCCGCTTCAGAGGAAGGCAAAAGCAAATCTGCTCTGAACAAATATAGCTAATACAATGCACCTGCGTCATACATGGTGCACTTTATGCGGCTTTCATCATACGCTGAAAGCTGCATTGGGAGAAGAGGGGGTGTGTCCCATAGGGAATAATGGAGTGCATGCCCATGGTGTACGCACGCCGGCACACCACCACACTGCTGCGGGCACGAGCCCCATTAATTTAAATTGGGCTCGAGCATAGGTGGAATTTGCTTTACGCGGGAGAGTCTGGAACGCATCCCCCACATAAAGAAAGGGCAGACTATAAACAAAACCATCATAGGTTTCTCTTAGGTTTACCGTGTTGGAAATTACTTGAAAGCACACAACAGTAATAATAACAGCAACAACCAGACTGTAAAAATTAAAGCAGTCCAGCCCCACTTTAGTTGTTATAGCTCTCTAGGGAATCCTAGATTCTGAAGTATGGTGAGGTATTTAGAACCCTATGCTAGGATATTCCTCTGAACTACAGCGGTAGAATTCTCTAGCAAAGAGATCACCTTGACAATGTACAAATCCAAAGATTTTGCCATATGGAGCCATGGCGGTGGGATCAGATTGAAATTAATTGTGAAATTAATTAATAAGTTAATGTCCTGGAGGAAAGAACATGTTAATGGATGCAGAGAACCAGCTAGAAAGACTGAACCATTAGCAGCAAGATGTCATTATTTGGACAAGGGATCTGGATAAAATGGGGCCGCTGTTGAACTAGGTTAGCTTAGATGCATTTAACCCTAGTAATTTTAGTATCTTATTATTCATAAGATGTGTGACTATAGATGTCTGGGAGTCTCTCTCTCTCCCTCCCTCCCTCCCTCCCTCCCTCCCTCCCTCTCTCCTCTTTCAATCCGGAGGCCGGACAGCCAGTACATTTCACAATACCGTACACATTTCAGCCTCTGAATAACCTTTTTACTCCTTTAATCAAATATGCCTTTTTAGTTCTGCGTAACACTTTTTATAGTGATTACATGCTACACTTCTTGTTTTGGATAGAATCCCATTAATCATGTCTAATGAAGCAAAACTGTCAGAATACCCTTGTGTAATGTATTATTTTTGGAACATGCACTATTTAAAAGCTTTCAGTGACACATCAAATAACTTTTTGTAGAGAGAAGTGAGAATGGGACCTTTTGTGAATTGAAGGGGATGATTCATTTTTTAAAGGTGTTTCTTCTCCTCTGCATGTCTAAGTGACATTTTTAGTAACATCAAAGAGGAGGGGGGGGAGAGAAAGAAAAGGGAAAAAAGAAAAGAAAAGATTCTTTGGTGGGGTACAGACCGCCGCTTTGCGGCGGTCTGCTGCCGCCGCCGGCTAGTCCGTGGGGAAGCCGGAGCCTCCACACGGCGCGGCTCCCCTGCGGACTGAAAAAGAAGCTCCAGGGGCGCACTCGCTACGTCACAAAGGACGCGACGCGTACGGACGCTCAGCGTCCGATACGCAAAGATGGCGCTGGCCATGTAGAAGGGCCGGCGCCATCTTGTACAGACGGAGTCCGTACTAGGCCCAGGGGCGTCTAAAAGAGACGCCCCTTTTTTAAAATGGGACGTCCTCCGGACGTCCCAAATGACAGTATAGAAAGCCTCTTTGTAACTATACTAGTAAAGAAATAACTTTTCTGTCACAGGTGGGAAGCCTTCTGCAAATGCTCAGGACGTTATCACATGTGGCAAAATTGGAAGTTTAAAGCGGGGTCATCCAGGGTTTAGGGACAAATTCGCAGCTGCTTTTCACATGACACTGCAGGCAATCAGAAGAGAATCCAGGGAGAATGTGAGGTCAATCAGAAAATAAGTAAATTTGCAAAACTACCGGATTTATGTTTCCACTTTGCTTGCAAATTGATTCTCTTCATGTAATGCCAGCCGTGGGGAAAGCAAACCTCAAATGACTTCGTGCCTTGCTGGGAGGAAGGGAGGGAGAAAGCTCTGGTCCCTTAAAGGGATACACACACACACTCCCCTCTTTAGGCTCCCCGGCTGCTTTTCCTCTTAAGGGCATAACTGCTGGGAGAAGGCAGAGGGAGGATGCTTTGGAAGTCCTCCTGGACAGGAGGGAGAAATGGAGGACATGCCTTGGAAAAGGAGGGCATAGAATCAGGCAGGCTTATGGACCCAGCCTCCTCTCTCTCTCTCTCTCTCTCTTGTGTGCGTGTGTCTTTATGTGTGGTTTTTAGGAGTTTGCAAAGGGCAGCCTCATTCTGCCGTTCTCTGAAATACCTTTTGGGGCTTCTGTGGCAAATAGGACCCCCCCCCCCATATCCCATCCCCTCCCCTCCTCTCTCTGGAGCATGTATCTGTGTGTGTGTGCACTTGTGGAAATGACAGTTTTAAGCATGCTCAGAAAAGGTATTTATAAGCTTGCAATGGGGATTTGTTTCTCTCCTTTTGATAGCCAAATTTACATTGGGCCCACTTAAATATGCTTTTAACACCTTGTTGTGCTCTGTGTGTGATAACGAATAGCAAATGGGATTGCTTTTCTGAGATGCCACCACTTTAACTATTTTTGGGATGGAAAGACATAGGACCTAAATGTGATAAAGTCTTCAGAGACAGCAAGTCCATTTGTCAAAAAAGAGGCCAGTTCCTTCATCCTATAGTGCTCTACATAAAGACAATGTGTGTTATTGATATTAGATAGTATAAAAACCAGTTGGGATTTAGAAGTCTTTTTTTAAGCAAACACAGGGTCCATACAGACAGGCCAAAAGCTGCTTCAGGTCTCTTTGGAGGTATGCTGTTTAAATGACACACACATTGTAAGAGTCCAGAAGCTGCGCCAAAGCTGCACTCCAGTCCTTGGGACTGGATCACGGCTTTGGCATGGTTTCTGGCCTCTTAGGATGCATGCATCATTTAAATAGCATTTCTCCAAAGAGACCCGAAGTAGCATTATTTTGGCCTGTCTGTATAGGCCCAAATACATTTTTTCTACATTATTTCAGTAATCTTTGCAGTCACACTATCCTTGAGTCCATTCAGTCTGATTGCTCACATTTTTCAGATGGGACATAGCCTTAGTGTATATTGCGAATATAACCTTTGTGTATGTTTATGCAATTGGAACTTGGTCATAGTTGTGTGTATTATGTTTTTCCTGAAGTCTTTGTGAATCACCTTCTTTGACATGGAAAAGTGGGCATACAAATAAACATTATGCTGATCATAATGACATATAGAAATAATTTGGTAATTTTAGATCCTTAAGTAGGATCCCAAACTCTGTGAATCCTAATTCCTGTGAAGATTAAAGATGTTTAATAACACCATCTTCTCTAAATATTAAAGACAAAGAAGATTTGTGAAAAGAAAAGGGGATTTAAAGGTAGTAATGAAAAGGCACCCTATAAGTGCATTCTTTATAATGCAAAGAATCTAATAAAACCCAATTATTGATATAATCAGCAATAAGAGGTATAGTGAGCAAATAATTTGCATAACATGTAAATATGGGATTGGGGAATGAGATTATGGCAATCCTGTGAGAGAAACTCCTAGTTCCTGGTACGAGAGGGAAAGACTGTTATTGTGGTGGCGGCAATGATGATAATGATGATGATATGTATTTATATCCAACTTTTTGCCCAATTTGGGATTCAATGAGGCTTACAACAGATTTGAAAAAAATAGTTACAAATCCACAAAATGCAAAAGTTAAAAAGTGGTTAAACTATATAAAAATTAAAACCAGTTTAAAGCATAAACCATTAAAATGCATACACGTGCAGACATACAAAAGCACAACAAATGATGGATATAAAATCCAGCACATCATACAAGGCATGCCCTTCCTAAACAATCAGTCCTCAAAGGCCTAATTGAAGTCTTTGTGTGTTTACAGAAAGAGAGTAGGAAGGATGACAGTTTCAGCTCTCTGTGGGCAGCCACTGAGAAGATCTACTCCTGTATTCCCACCAGATGTACCTGTGAAGATGGTGGACAGAAATGCAGGGTACCTTCCAACAGATCTCAAAACATAAGCAGGTTCATAAGGGCAGGTGTGGTCCTTCAAATAACCTGGACCAAAGCTATGCAGGGGCATATTAGATCAAACCAGTACTTTGAATTGTGCCTGGAAATGGACCAGCAACCAGCTGGAGCTGTTGCACCATGAAAGTTGTGCCCTTCTTGTATCCAGCACTTGTTAAGAATAGCTTCTGTTCTTTGAACCAGCTAAGTGTCTGGACACTCCTCAAAGGCAGCCTCATGTAGGGAGCATTACAGTAATCCAACCAAGATGTAAATAAGGCAGGTGTATCTGGGCAGATGTGACATCTCAAGGAAAGTATGCAGTTGACCTACAAGCCTTAGTTGTGTAAAAAGCACTCCTGACCAGCACCAAAACTTCCAAATGGTCAACCTGCATCTTCTAGGGGAATGTAGTCTCATCCAGTGCAAGCCAGAATCTCTGTTCCCTGAACTTCCTTTTCACTGACCAGGAGCACCTCCCTCTTATCTGGATTAAGTTTCAATTTGTTCACCCTTTCATACAGAAAATTAATCTCCTTAGAACATTCATTTGAATTTGACAGTGCAATGGGCTGCAGCTTAGATCCTGTTTAGATTAATTTAAACTAGTTTGTGCAGAATCAGATTTAGTCTATGGAAAAGCTCCTCCTGATATTCACAAAGAAAAAAAAATATTCCTCTTTCTGTAGAGCACCTTGCATCATTTAAGATCTGCTAGGATAGTTGGGATGTTATCTTAGTATCATCCATAGAAGACTAAATGGGTAGCAAAAGACAGAATTAAGGAGAAACTGAGGTCCAAAACACACTGCATAAATAATCCATTTTGAGACCACTTAAACTGCCCTTTCTCAGTGTTAGGGAATCCTGGGAACTAGTTTATTATGGCACCAGAGCTCTCTGACAGAGGCTAAATATCTCACAAAACTATGGTTCCCAGAATTCTCTAGCACTGAGCCAGGGCAGTTAAAGTGGTCTCAAACTGGATTATTTATGCAGTGTGTTTTGGACTTGAGTTATGCCAGATCTAAACCACTTCCAGATTGGGGACACAGGAACAATGCACAATGTTAGGGCCACATATGGATAGTCACTCCTAGATCATGTAAGGCAGAGTTAGATTCAGCATTGGTTTAGCCAGCAGTATCCAACATCCTAGTATCAGCTTGGATGGTTCTTGGTCATCTTGGGCTGTTAGAATTGCATTTATAGTCTGTAAACCTATACATATCTATACAGAGATAAGCACCATTTAATTCCTCTGAGGAGAAATACAGTCAATTGCTGTGATGTTGATATGCAAAACGCTTTCCCCCTACACTACAATAAGCTGGTTCATTTATTCTTATTTCAAAGGCCAGGACATTTAATCCAATTTGGAAATTAATAAACAAAAAAGAGAGCAACATCTCATTTAATTTCTGAAAGCCACAGATATCTACTTGCTTTTCGTTCACTTAAGCTAATAATAATATATTGTTTTTCTTTGGTATGCAAAAGGACAACAAGCAAGTATTGACATGCTCATGCTTATGTTCTACTAGCATCATGCAGGATCTGGGCCTATGAATGTATTAATTTTATCTGAGTAAATGTAATACAGATGGCTTCACTGATATGTATATTTCATCTTCCTTTTGAATCATTTCTTGGTTTAATGGTGCCTTAGGAAAGAGTTACACAGTTCATTATCCATTGCAGTAGAGGGGGAGATCCATTTTTATTATGCTGATTTTCAGTTTCATCAGCTGTCCTTCACCTTCTACTAAAAGTGAAAATAAAATACTTCAGTGCACTTATCAGTGGAAATTGAAATGTTATATGCTCTTAACCATGTTCTTAACATTAGTCCTGTGTCCTGGTGAATTTAATAAGGGAGAGAATCTGCAACATCTTCTTTTACATTCATTGTTTCTAACATGGACTTGCCTTGGAAGAGTATTAAAATGATGCAACTCTATAGAAGGCTCCAGCATGCCAGAAATGCATTACAGCCTGGAACTGAATTTTATCCATGAAAAATTAAAAAGAGTGAGAACTGATCTCTGCTGAGGTTTCTTCCAGCCTCCTTTCTAGACTTTTCCAGTTCCTCTCTTCTGGGGAGATCATCTTTTCTCTCTCTTTTTGCATTCACCTCTTACCACTACCTATCCTAATTTCCTTCATACCGAATGGAGATGTAGTTGTAGTACAAGGTAGTTTACAATGGAGTTGTAATAGCAATGTACTGGAGGGAGGAAGCTCAGGGTACGCTGTTACAAGTATTTACATATATTAGACCTATTTGCTAAATCTATCCTGCATAGCATAAATTTCCATATTGGTTGGGAGGTCACAACTGTGCAGTCCCAGCCATCATTTTGCTAAGTAGAAATGATATCATATCACTCTAGATTATCTTTTTTTGTTGTTGTTATTTGGGGAATAGATTTTATAACAAAGGATCTGTTTTGGGGATCCTCCAAAAGCCTTTTTGATTTTTTTTAAAATCCTTTTCAAATGTTTCTTTTTGCACCACAAAATTTGATGAGGTGCTCAGATTTTGAGGGAATCAGTGGGCTGTCACTTGTGAATGTAATAAATGCATAAATAAATGAACAATTCTATGCCACTTTGTAAGTATGTTTTTGATGGTATGCATAGACATGTTTCTTTCCTAGGGCACCACAGATAAAACATTAACTAGATAGCTGCTATTTTACTCAGTAAAAACTATTCCAGTCACATTTTAGCACCTTGTGTGAAAGGATTCCGGGTGGCTTTGAAGAATCATCAGCCTTGTCTACTTTGTAATACTGCAAAAAGTAGTTGGAAGGCCAGCTGAAGAGTATTAACAACATTCAGTCCATTATCAACCTGATGCATTGTGCTGCCTAGGGCAAAGGACAAGAAGGTTCATCTCATCACACAGTTCCACAGCATTTAGAGAAGCTGACCAGACTGCTAACTGAAGCGATCAGGCTATTGGTAGCTGCGAGGGGGGATGTTTGGAACTTGCAACTCTGTCTTCCAACATAAAAGAATGGTCAGGGAGTTGTCATTGATGTCCTTTTATG
The DNA here is from genome assembly GCF_019175285.1 of Sceloporus undulatus. Lineage (NCBI taxonomy): Eukaryota > Metazoa > Chordata > Lepidosauria > Squamata > Phrynosomatidae > Sceloporus > Sceloporus undulatus. Next base: position 134,041,216 of record NC_056526.1, on the reverse strand, counting down.
AACTTGAACCTAGCTAATGGTAGAACCAACCCAGGTTCAGTCAAAGGAAGAAGTTGTGGCTAAAACAAACCATGAGCTCAAGAGGAATTATGAATCAAAGAAATGCAGCACTGCATAATCAGATAGGGCTGGAATTGTTTAGGAGAAATTGTACCTAACTGGAAAGCTAAAAAGCACCTAAGAATTTTGTACAGCTAGTATCAAAATTCAATATTTTAAAAAAGAGGGAAGGGGGGGATTTGCCTGAAGCCCAAATATATTGGAACATGTGATGCTTATTTCATTTATTGAGTTGCATTTACTTCCAGGGAGAGTGACCCTACTTTCAAACAGAAGTATACCTGATAGTGTTCAGATAGCTTGCAAGTGCTATTCCTATCACATATTCCTTTCAGAATTAACAACCTGCACATACCTGTACTCACTGATTGATAATTTGCATAGTTCCAGATTTCCTGTTTGCTTATTTTACCATACCTGCTCTCTTCTTGTATCATCAGAACTTGCTGCCATTTTTTTCTTCTCTCACACACACATCCATAAGATCCTGTATTTGACTATGCAGAAGTAATGTGTAAGCAAAGCTATTTGTATATATCTTATAGAATTCCAAGCTTATTTATTTGTTTTGCTGGACCCTATATCCAGGTGACTGTGTGGCTTGTGGGTCTGGTAGTTGTTCAGTGTGTGACTTGCCTTGTTGATTACTCTGCTTGAGAAATCCAGTATTCTTTGTCACATTTCCCATCAATTTCAGCACAATACTATTTGATCTTCCCAGTAATAGCTGTCCTCATGAGGTCTCAGGTGTCTTGTAGGCAAGGTGATATGGTCATGCAAATGACCCACTCCTTAGTAGGAGAAAGGCATTTCCTGAGAACCTGTAAAACCTGAAGCCCTTCTTGATATGGAAGTAATGCAGAGACTGTGTAGCAAAAAGTATAAGGGTTACTGGTAGGATTTGTTTGCTTTACCTTTAGTTTCTTGTGAAAATATTTTATGATTACAGATTTATATCCAATTCCTAGTTCTCTAGTAGAGGTTTTTCCCATGTGTTATATACCTTACAGCCGTTGTGAAGTGAGAATGGGATGAATGAAATATTACACAGGTCTGAACTCTTGTTTGTAATTTTTTTTTACCCTCAAGAAAAAAAAAGAAAATTTATAGTAGAAATTTTACAGAACAGGAGTGAAATCTTGCAAACAAGAAACCAAGATACTCTAATATTTCATGCATTCTCACTTCACAAGTGCTGTAAGATGTGGGAACATGTGGGAACATATTTCTATTAGGAAATGTATATTTTAGGAGAGAAAGCAGCAATAAGAACATGGTTTTCATAAGAAACTAAAGGAAAAGCAAACTGTGCCATAGCAGAACACTGTGTGCTGAACTCATCTCATTAAAAGACACTTCAAACATTAAATGAGGTTCCACTCATTTTATCCGAAATAGGATGCCACAGATAATGGAGAAGCTTAGGGTACCCTTCTAACCCTATTCATTCTTTACAAATAATGAGATTAGACATTGTTCCCCTCATACTAATACCTATGATACTGTCATTTCCAGTAGAGCCTGACCATGCTTGCTTCCCTTGCAAATGCACCACCTGTTATTACAGTTGGCCCTTCTTATACATGGATTTTTTATACATGGATTTAAGCATACATGGTTTGAAAATGTTCCAAAAAAGTATAAATTTACCTTGATTTCCCATTTTTATAAGGGACACCATTTTGCTATGTCATTATATTCAATGGGACTTGAGCATACACGGATTTTGTTATACACGGGGGATCTTGGAACCAAACCCCAGCGTATAACAAGGATCCACTGTACAGACTATTTTCACCTGTAAAATTTGACTCTTCCAAATGGTGTATGTGCACATGTGTGTGCTCACGCAAAATCTGTTTTGCTTTGGAATATGTTTCTCATCGGCAGCTATACTTATGCAAAACACTTTTACTAGACTACTGTTAATTTTTCTCCTATTTGTCAGTCTTCACTATGATGACCTCTTAATTTAGAAGGTAAAGGTAAATGTAGTTCTTTGACATGAATATCTAGTCGTAACCAACTGTAGGAGGCAGTGCTCATCTCTAATTCTACACCAAAGAGCCAGCTTTGTCCAAGGGCTGCTCTGGCAGTCACGTGGCCAGCATGACTGCACCAAACTCTGTTCCCTTCCCACTGAGTAATGATACCTATCTATCTACTTGCATTTGCATGCTTTTGAACTGCTAGGTTGACAGAAGCTGGGACTAGTGACAGGAGCTCACCCCATCATGCAGCACTCAGGCCTCAAACTGCCAACCTTCTGATCTTCCGATCATCAGAACTGATGTAGCCTACATAAAACTAACTGCTCTAGCACCTAAATGGAGCCTGGTTCCTCCAATCTCTTTCCATATCACATTATGATTCTTTACTAGGTAGTCCCCTTGCAAACTCACTGTGTGAGCTGAAACCAAAATGGCACAGAACTGAGGCCAAGAAAAGTTGCCAAATAAATCTGTCCGTATGGAATTGCAGCTTCCAAAACTGAATGCAAATCTAGGTCAGCAGACAAAGTTCTCCCATGTGGACTTGTCACTTCCTAGCAATCTGGCTCGTTAATTTTAATTGTAATTGTTAAATGAATCTTTTTGTTTTAGGTACAAATATCTACATTTCCTGTTAGCATAACTTTTTCATATATGCACAAAGTTTGTGACTGTGTCTCCATGGCTAGCCTTTTTACTCTCTGTCAAACACATTCTGACAGCTTGGTCCATTTTTCTTCATAAGACTTTTATTAGAAGCTTGAAAATATTCCTCCTACCTCATCTTCTGTTCTCTAGCTGATGAGAAGTGATGTCTTGCTCTTCTTTTTGTAAATTCGGGGTTAAAGGGGTGGTGATGGTATAATTTTAATTCATGATCAGCCTAAATATGTAAGTTGCCTAATTCTATTTTCTTTTGCAAACTCATTCTCATATGCTAAGATGGTGCTATAATTAATTAATTAATTAATTAGCTAATTTATATCCTGCCTTTTTCCTAGCATGGGACCCAAAGTGGTTTGCAATAATGCAGCTAAAATCTTAATTTGCAAAAGTTAAAAAAGCAATTAAATGGACATTCTATTTTAAAGTACAGTACATGGTTAAAGCTGTTTAAAACTCATTAAAACATAATTTAAAAGACAAAAGCACAGATAACACTTTCCAACACCCTTCTGCACATGTTTTAACAATTAAAGGCCTACTTGAATAAAAAAAAAATATTTGTCTGCTAGTGGGGAAAAAAAGAAGTGAGTGGGCAACTGGATCTCCCATGAAAGGGAGTTCCACAGCCTGAGAGGAATCATTGAGAATGTCCGGGAAAGCTGCCAACAGACAGCTGATAAGAATGTGCCAGACAAAGGTAAAGAAAAGCAAGGCTTTATAGCAGCAAATGAACAATTCCGAAACCACAGTACCAGTCCAGTTTCCAATAGAGCAAAACCAAAAACCAGTCCAGGGTTCTAGAGTGCAGTTTCACAAGTCCAGGCCAGGGTCAAGAGTATCTGAGAGTAGGTCAACGAGTCCAGTCCAAGATCAAGAGGTCTAGGTCTATCTGAGGTCTAGGAAGCAAGGGGTCTGACAACAAGGTCCAAGGGAGTCAGAAAGAGAGCAGCTTTCACCAAAGGAATGCAGATAGACTCTGACAAAGAGGTCCGGCATCTGGCAGGTGTTTATATCAGGGCAGCCCCTTATCGCAGCTGCTGGGTGATTAATGAGCGTTTCTCAGCTAACCTTCGGGAACACCAAAGGCACTCCCTTTTAGTCCTTCTTTGGCTGAAAGGTAGGTACCTCAGAATCTTGCTCCTCTATGTCTCCCAGGCCTGGAACCTCTGCTAAGGAAAGGATGGGCTGCTGAACCACAGGGTCCACTGGAGGTGATACAACAGCACTAGGGCCTGGCTGAGCCAACTCTCCAGTAGCTGGGAGAGCAGAGTTGGGACCTGGCAGGGCAGAGCTGGGGCCTCGCTAAGCTTCAGGTTCCCCCTGAACCTGAGGGGCCAAGTCCTCTTCATCTTCCTCCGAATTCTCCTTATGACTGGCCATGACAGAGAATTCCACTTTAATCCCCTTACTGATATCTATGGAATCCTGGGGCTTATAGTTCAGTGAAGCAAAGAATGCTAAGTACTAAATATTTATTTTAAAGATTATTCTAAATAGCTCTCCCTAAACTGCAAATCCCAGGAATCCATAGAATGGACCCATGCCAGTTAAAGTGGGAAATAGTGCTATAATTGTGTAGTGAGAAAGGGACCCTAAGTTAGCGCCTGTGTGCATGTGTGTGCACATGTACCTTCAGGTCGCCTGTCAACTTATAGTGACCCTATAAATTTCATAGGGTTTTCTTAGGCAAAGAATAGTCAGAGGTGGTTTTCCAATTCCTTCCCTTAAAATAGAGCTTACAGCACCTGACAGTCTCCCATGCAACCAGTGATGATCCTGCTTAACTTCCAAGATCAGATGGGATCTGGTACCTTTAAGGTGTTTAGGAACTAGAGTTTAACATAAACAAATATTTATTCTTTGTTTGTTTGTTTGTTAAGTTTATAGCCTTCCTTTCTATCAAATGACAACCAAGGTGGCCAACAAGAACAAGAACACAAATCTAATAACATGAAACTAAGCAGCAGTAGTACAAACTAAAAATATTAACAATGATAATACAAGACATCAATAAAAATACATTGGGCTTAAAATAAGCACATTTAAAATGGGTTTATGGGCACCCCACCCCTATTTAAATAAAAATGTCTTGTGATTTGCTTGCTATAAACCACTCTGGACTAGACTGCCAGGTCACTTTTGGCAGACAATTTTGGAACAGGTGGGCAAAATGTGCCTCTCCAGATGTTCTTGAACTGCACTTCTCATATGCCTCTCAACATGCTGATCTTGAATTTTTACCACCAAGTGTATCTCAGAAAAAGCAGACAGTAGTGTGTAATGCACCACTATGTTCCTTCTCAAAAGAAACAATGTTTTATGCTACGATGGAAGAAGGCAAGTTAAAATAAATAAAAATTAGAATTGTTTCTGAATATTTTTGGGTGGAAGAAAAAGTGGATTAAAGTGTGATTTATCATTCAGCAACCAGAATAAACCCAATGATTCTTTGGGGTTGCTCTGTTTGGAGATAGCAATTTAAAGAGGATTGTAAATATGGGTCCGGGGTGGGGGGGAGCATAAATGAATTCAGCTATATACTTTGCTCATATACTTCCCAAATATTCCCTTGGCCTCTGATGGAAACAGAATGCTGTTCCAGGTTGGCTCAAGATATTTGTTTCCTAAAGCAAAAGAATAGAATGGGGAGAGCAGCATGAAAGAACTCGTCCTAATGAGTAAAGATATTCAACTAAGTACTAAAATTAGAATTGTCCAAGCCATTGTATTCCCTGTCACCAAGTGAGTGCTGGACAGTGAAGAAGGTGAAGAATAAAATCAATTCATTCCAGATGTGGTGCTAGAGAAAAGTGCTGAGGTTACTATGAACAGCCCAAAAGACAAACAAATGGGTCATTGAAAAAAATCAAGCCTAAATTCTTCCTGGAAGCCAAGATTACCAAGATGAGACTGTCATACTTTGGCCACATCATGAGAAAGCATGACAATTAAAAAAGACAATAATGCTAGGAAAGGTAGAGAGCAGAAAAAAAGAGAGGAAGACTTCACACTAGATGGATTCGATCAGAGTCTTGGAGATGTCTTATCCAGAAGGTTGCCATGAGTCTGGGTCAGTTCAAGGGCAGTTAACAACAAACAACTAAGTCAGTGGACTAGAATGCTTTCTCCCCATTTGAGGTACTGAAGCTAACTAAACTGGCAGCTGAAATTTAATTTCAACATGGGCTGTGTTCTCTACCATATCTGTCTTCCATTGCAGTGTCCTACAACATGGGGAAATCAAGCTAACTTATGAAATGCAGGGTGGGTCATGTTTTGTGGTACACACAGCTTTGTGCAACAGCAGAAAACAGTTTGGTGCAGGAGGCATGCCTTAGTAGTGGAATATTTCCACTGTTCTCTGCACATGTGCACACATGATCTGTTGTATGAGGGAGCCACTTTGCTAATGGTAAGCCTGAATCATAAATAATGAACTTTAGTCAGATCCAGCATTGTGTGATCATGCATTCTCTGTTCCAGTTTTCTTTGTCTTATTGTCCACGAAGCAAGAATCTTATCAAAATTCTTTATTTTCCATTTTGAAATATATCTAGCTAACCCCTGTGTTGCTTCTGTTAAGATTTCATTAATACAAAACATTGTTTGATGAACTATCTCCAAGCAGTTGAAACTTTGGTTTATGCCAATTACACTTGTGTCATGCATGGTAATGGGCAGAATAATTCTGCTACTTTAAATCATTAGCAGTTCTGATTATGTTAAGTAAACAGACACCACAGGGAGAGAAAGCACTATACAGTAGTTTGAGATAAATGATGGCTGTAGATAATGAAGTTATCCTATTTACAAAGGATGAAAAGTTCATTATCTTTAATAAGGTAAAATAATATTCACCTCTCACACAGGCACCTTACAGTGCACATGGAAATTAACATTGGTGGGAAAAGACTGTATCAGTAAGCACTATTGAACTGATATGTAAAACAGTCTCGATTCCAATTAGTGTTTAATTTGTTCATTAACAGGGGTGAGAACCATTCACTTTCCATTATTTAATAAATAGGCCTGCAAGGTTGGATATAACTAAATTGCTGTGAAAGATTCTGCAGTGCTCTTATAGAAAGCAGCATTTTAAACATTGCTAATGATTCCCATTTTTCATAAGGATAAGGATGTGAATAATCCTTAGAGGTAATTTGTTCTATGAAATGCTTGCACTACAAAAGAGAAAAGCATATCACATGGACTTCATAAAATAGCTTTCACAATTATTTTAAAATCTTGATTTAAAGAAAAAGTGCAAAAAATTACTTTACTCAGATATTGGTCTACTCTAGGTATAGCATATTTAATAATGCAGAATGCCACATGAATGCTTAGTGGAGCCTGCTTTCTGATGGTCTGACATCTATGTGACACCAGCTTCACTAGTTGCAAAGCCCATGAAGCTCTTCATGATTTTATTTATTTATTACATAGAAATTACCCATCCTTCTAGTGCAGTATTTTATTTGAAGCAGTCTATAATAATTTAAATCACAGCTTGTAATAATATAAGAGAATATTTGTCTGAGCCATGTCACCAAGATATGCACACTAAGGGTACCTAAGGATTGTGTATCTGGGGGTAATTTGGTTTAAAGCCCATGTTATTTAACTGTAATTTTAGTGTCTCTAAGTATTTGAAGCCTATAGTGCCAACTTCAGTCAGAAGGTGACAGATATCCTAATCACTTTATACCTTAGCGAAAGATAAAATTTGAAATGAGCGAGGAATAGTCTGAGGGAGAGAGTTGCAGGGCTTTGCTTCTTCTGTTCCTGTTAGGGAGCACTCACTCTTCCTGGGCATGGAGTTTGTGCAGACCCCTCAGAGAAGTACCATGATTGCAATTGTGCTGAGGGTCCTAATAGCCAAGGGTTCACATTGACAAGGCAGGCAAAATGCATATAATTCTGAAAGGTGCATTACCTTCTCTGAAGGCATCAATGCATCACACTAGGGGTTATTATTTTTGCCCATGTGCAGCCTTAATGTCAAAAGAAAATACTGATGTCATTGTCATCAATCAAAAATATTCTTTTTGTAACTCTGAAGTTAAAATCATCAACCAGGTGGAAATCCCATTCTTGGAAGATCCACCCAACTGCCTCAATACTTTATTAAAAGTCTGCCTTGGCACTCACATGGTGGCTCAATCTGAAATCAGGAAAGGATGCTGCCAGATTTCATATTGCCCCCATTATCACAGGCTGACCACTCTCGACGTTTCAGACAGCCTTGTTCAACCACCATCTCTTCCATCATCTCCTACTTGGACCTCCACATCTAGACTGCTAAAGCATTGCCTCCCCTCAGCCTTGCTACAAACTACTACCTTTAATTTTGTTAGTTCGTGTGTGTGTGTGTGTGTGTGTGTGTGTGTGTGTGTGTGTGTAAATGCTATTGCATGAATGGTGATTTTCCCCTTTGCTGTTAATCAATAAAACTAAGTTGTAATTTGTAATCTGGGAGTTCTAGTTCTTGGACCTGTTAAACATAGATGAGATCCTGACTCTTTAAAGTCACCCTGAGTTCTCTTGGTGCTATTAATTAGAGCTATTACAATTCCCGTATTGTATATTGATTTGTGGGTGCAATCTTGGTAACTTAGCAATTGGGGTAACATCATTACAAATAAAACACAGTATTCTGCTATTTCATTATCAACATGACAGAACAAACACCTGCCTCAGTAACAAAACAGGTCTTCACTAATAACTCATACAAACATAGGACCACCTAAACAATTTTATAATATTGGTAGAGCTACTAAAGAGGTCCCACCTCCTGTCTCAACCAACCATACTTCCATTGATGGGTCACGGGAAAAGACCTTTCTTGTTGATTTTAATTAATGGGCAGTCTGACACAAAAAGAAGCAATCTTTTCAGTGCCCGGGATGCAGAGCATTGAGTTAATCATCAAAACTTTGAATTGACTGACAACAAGGCAGGCATGACAAGATAGATAGTCTATGGCCCTCTGCAGACCAGCCTTTAAGACCAGGTTGAGGGCAGAGTTGGGGCATAGCATCCATATGATGCACACCCCAACTCCACTCCCAGACGCACCACAGGGCATGCAGTGTCATGGTGCACAATGCAGCACTGAAGGAGTACCATAAGGCCGCAGTGCCACAGCTATTGCACACTTTCCAGGGTGCAAAAAAAAAAAGCCATTTTTGTGGCTCCTTTTCGCACTCTGGAAAGGCCAGATCGGAGGTGCAGCATGCAATTGCTGTAAACGGGGCAGTTGCAAGCCAGCCCTTAGGACCTGTCTGCACAGCCCCTATGTTCCACTAGCCAGGTTGACCTGATGACATAACCAGAAAGGAGGGCAAGGCACTGCAAAACGTAGGACATTCAAAAATGTAGGGCATTAAAGTGGGGGGGGCTGCCTTTCCTAGAGGGGTGAAGACTAGCTGTGGGCTTGGGCAGGGTTCCCATTAAACCACTCCTTTCTGATGCTCCTAATGCCCTTGTGCCCCCCACATCCTCCTTCAGACTAGTGCCTGTGCCCAGCTCCTGTTATGTGCCTCAGCTGCTGCATGAGGAGGCATCAGGGGTGCATTGCTGCTGGCTCCAGATCCCCCCCCCCCAGCAGGAAGAGGAGAAAAGGGTAGAGGGGGGAGCCCTTTCTCAGGTGGCAAACGTGGCCTAGGCTGCCCTGCCTGCATCCTTTCCAACTCCAGGCTAGATCACTTTCACCAGACAGCAGCAACAGCAGCAGCAAGAGGTGGTGGAAGAGTCACCATCTTCCTTCCTTCCTTTTTTGTACTCCAGCTGCCCTGCCTCCCTGCTCACCTGTCTCCCAGCCCAGATGAGATACAAGGAGGCTCTCCTCCACCATACCAACCAGTCCTGGCAGCTGGACAGCTCTGTCTGCTACCCTTCTTTCTCCCTCAAGCATTCCTTTCCCCACATTCCTCAGCACCTCCTCCTCACTCATGGTGCCTGGCTGGCTTCTGGCTCATCTACTGCCACTCTGCCTTTCTTGCTCACCTCCATCCTGTCCCATCCTTTTCCTTTCCTTCCCTCCTGTATGAGGCTTCATTGGGAGGGGTGGCTCTGAATGGCTAAGAACCTGGATGGGGCTTGGTGGAGCCTCCTTTCTCAGGAGGATAGTTTGGAATTCCTCCTGGACTCTCCGACAGAAGGCTGAAATGTAGGACATGTCTGGTAAAGGGAGGACGTCTGGTCACCCTTTCACTAGCATTTGTCTGCTGCATTCTAAATCAGCTGGAGTTTCTGAAGAAGCTTCAAAGTTAGTTCCATATACAGACCATTGCAAATCTAGATGCAACTAAGCCATTTGCATCTGTGGCCAGGCCTCAACTCTTCAGGAGATGGTCAGTGATAAGTAGTTGAAATCAATTAATTCATTAATTATGTTAGAGGATTCTTTTTGCCAGAAGGAGGCAACTTAAATATATTTTCTCATTGAAGTGTTTGACTTATGTTGGAATTTGGGCATTAACATTTCCGGAATTAAGTTATTGATTCAATTATAGGTTAATTAAATGTGATACTGGTAAACAGCCAGCAATTTGTACATTTTCTAGTGGATTCTTTACTCTTTAGCTCTCTTGCATTTTTATAAAACTGCCACTTTCATTTTCTTACCCCCTCTTGGTTGGAGATTTACAATATTTATCTAGTTAAGAGTAGTTCTGGTGTTAATCTCAGTAATGGATCATTCCTCACCATTTCCAAAAATAACCAAGGATCCACCTTACTGGAACTAGACTTTTATATATATATATGCAAACTAGGGGACTCCAGGTTGGCTAATTGTGACCTCTTCTTATGTGGAGCTTCCAACTCATCACAGTACTTTCACGTTTGTGCGGTTCCCCTGGCAACAATAATTTAGCAGATGTGCCACCTGATCACACAAGTGCATGTTAGCACAACAATAGCATCAGAACAGCATAGTGACACAAACTAATCACACAACAACACATGAGCACTACAATATGTGTGGACAGTGCAGCCAATGTTGACCCATTGTAGGTGTCAGGACCTACTTGGTGGCTGCCCCCAGGTTTTGGGAATCTCTTCCTAAGGGGGCTAGGATAGTTCCCCTTGATGTGAACATTTTCTGTTCTGAGAAGCTTTTACGAACTGACTGCAAAGCCTTTGCACAGGGTATAGTTTTTACTGACTTTTTTCCTGTTATGGATTTGTTTCAGATTGTTTTAATTCTATGTATCATTTAAGTTGAGCAGTGTTTTGTTTTGTTTTGTTTTTTTGTTGTGTTTTTTTTTTAATTTATGGGATATGAATGAAATAAAACAAAACAATAGTGTTCCTGTCTGTAGAACCTATATATCTAGCAGACTAGCCTAAGTTGGGCAAAGGCACCCCAGTGCCACTTGAGCAACAGGGTGCAAGGTTATTTCAGGAGTCCAGTCACTCAAACTTCAGATCTTACTCAATACTGAACTCTGTATGCCCAAAGCCAGAAAATACACTGTGTCCTCCGATGACAATTCATTGCCAATTGTCTGTGCAGCAACAAAATTAAACATTCCTTTCCCAGTAAATTAAACATTCCCTGCCACCTATATCCACATCCCCTGAACCAGGTCCTGACACTGGAAATGATCCCCACTGAGGGGAAAGCAAGTTCAGTGAGATTCACAAGGGAGAGTCAAAAAAGGAAGAGCTCAATATCTCTTCCTGACTATGGATTCTACCATCTAGATACAGTACTCTGCCTTCCAGATATTCCTGCATTCCTGTTATCATATTATGTTAGCAAATATGGGCTTTGGAGAATGCATTTTCAAAACGAACCTAGGTTTTTGCCCTTATTTCATTCTTAATCTTTAAAAAACTTGTCACAGTTATTTGTGTTAGTATAGTGAAATAGGCACTTCTGAAAGGTTCAGATCATGCAGGAATACTCTTGTCAAACATTACAGGCCTTTGCAAATTCAAAAGGTCCAATGTCTAAACAGAGTTTTTGGTCATATATAAGATCTTTCCCCTGTAATGCTGGGAGCATCTCCAGCATTGGTTAACGTATACTGAATGGTCCTCAAGTACTGACTGAACAAGAGGCCCAGCATGGTGTAGTGCTTTGAGCATTAGGTTTGATTGGACCTAATAGAGACTAGGACCTGGAGCAATGGATGCAAGCTCTAGGAAAAGAGATTCCACCTCAACATTAGGAGGAACTTCCTGACAGTAAGGGCTGTTCGACAGTGGAACAAACTCCCTCGGAGTGTAGTGGAGTCTCCCTCCTTGGAGGTCTTCAAACGGAGGCTGGATGGCCATCTGTTGGGGATGGTTTGATTTGGATTTCCTGCATGGCAGGGGGTTGGACTGGATGGCCCTTGTGGTCTCTTCCAACTCTATTATTCTATGATTCTATGATTCTATGATTGATTGTTGGACTATGACTCCGGAAATCAGAGTTCAAATCTCCACTTGGCCATAGAAATCCACTAGAAAATTCACTGGGCAAATCACATGCCCTCAGCCTCAGAGGATGGTAAAGGCAAACCCCCTCTGAACAAATCTCACCAAGAAAACCCTATGACAGGGTTGCCTTAGGGTCACAGTAAAACAGAAATGACTTGAAGCCAACAATAACTGATGGAACAAGGCTGCTGAGTCTGTTGTAAATATCTTATAATTGACATTAAAGAGCAATATAGGCTGATAATTTGCTGGATTCTCCAAATCTTTGTTTTCTTTTGGGATCATTGTTATATTCGCTTCTCTCCAGGTATCTGGGATACCCTCTTCAATACTTTTCTCTATTGTTTCCAGTAGTGGTGTACTTAGTTCATCTTTAAAGGTTTTATAGAAGATTGCTGAAAGGCCATCTGGTCCAGACAATTTCCCTTCCTTACTGATTTGAATAGCCTCCATTAACTCCTCTTTGGTAACTGGCGTGTTCAGTTGTTCCTTTTGTATCTCATTTAAAACAGATAATTTATTTTTCTCCAGATATTCTTTCAATCTCGCTTCATTAATTGGGTGTTCTTTATATAATTCACTATAATAGTTGACAAAAACATTCTGAATTTTTTCCGCTTATGTGTGTATCACACTTCCCTCCCTGTTTTTTCTCTTTCTTTTTTTAATTTCAGAGCTAACCATTTCCCAGTTTTGTTAGAGTGCTCAAATTTATGTTGTTTTGCTTTTTTTAATTTTTTGTTCCATTTCTGAAACTAATTCTAGTGATAATTGTTTTTGGATCATTTTAATATCTTTTAAGACTGAATTATCTCCTCGGTTTGATTTTAATACTTCTTCTTTTAACTTAATTAGATTATTCAATCTCTTCATTTTTTGCCTTTTTTCTTTTGCAGAATTGCATTTTGTTGGATAAAGAAACCCTTTATCACTGCTTTAAAAGCATCCCAAATTATCCTTATTTTAGAGTCTTTAGTTATATTCTCTTTGAAGTAATTACTAATTAAATTTTTTGCCTTTCCCACTACCACTGGATCTTTTAGTAGCTCTTCGTTTAGTCTCCAATAATTATTTGTCTTATATTTTTTGAATGTTAGAATTTGAGGATTGTGATCCGAAATCATTCTTGTTAATATTTCCATACCTTTAATCTCACTCAGCAATTATTTACTCACTAAAACTAAGTCTATCATTTCCAAGGATTTGTGGTTATCTGAATAAAATGTATATTCCTCCGCTTTATCATATAAATGTCTCCATAAATCTACCAACATATGATCTATCATTAAATTTTAAAAAGTTTGTAGTAATTTGCCTTGACTTTTATTGATTTTTTTTTCTGATTTCCTATCTAATTTAGGGTTAATTACTCCATTAAAGTCACACAATATAACAGTATTATTATAATCATAATCCAGTAACATTCTGTTCAAATCATCATAAAATTTGGATTTATTTTCTTGTGGGCAGTATACACCTACCAATATTTTTTTCCCTTTTCCATATAATTTCTACTCCTAAAATATGTCCTTTTTTATCTTTAAAGATTTCTGTGGAAGTTAACACCTTATTAACATATATGATTACTCCTTTTTTCTTTTATCAGTGGAGGCCATATATTCTTTTTCTAATTTCAAGTTTTTAACCAATCTCACATCTTGTGTTTTTATGTGAGATTCTTGTATACAGATCACATTGCAATTTTGTTTTTCTGTGGCGAATTTAGTCCTTTAACATTTAAGGATATGATTTTCATTTCAAAACTCTCTTCTCTTAACTAGATAAACAATTAAATAAACAAATAGAACTCACACCAAGACCCTGCTTATATTAATTTTATTATTAACAATGAGCAATGGGGAGAAAATCAAATTAACTAATTATGTTTTCCAATTTACTTCTTCAGGCAATCTACTGTCATCTCTCCTCTTTCCCCTCCTTCTCTTCTTCTGGAACTAGACTCTCCTTCTTCTTGTCCTTTCCCAAAAGAATCCTGCAACCTTGGCCTTTTCCCAACTCTTTCTACATTGGGACAACTTTCCTTGTATCCCTCTATATCTCTTCTGAATTTCTTCCAAAAATCACATGCTTTTTCGATTGAGTTCAGTTTAAATCTTTTTAGTTTAGGTGAGAGACAATCCTTCCATTTCTTCCCACCGGAAAAGGAATCCATGAGTTTTTAACTGATCTGTCAAAAATGCATAGTCCTTTCTGGATTTCAAAAATTTACCTGGTATATCCTTAAAGACGCGAATCTTCGTTCCATCGATGATTAGTTCTCTGTCATAGCTCTGTTGTAATACCAGGTCTCTTGTTTGCTTTCTCACGAAATAAACAATAACATCCCAAGGGAGATCTCTGGTTCTTGCTGCTCTGGAATTGATTCTATAGATCCTGTCTAATTCCCAGGGGAAATGTTCTTCTGATTCTTCCATGAATTCTGCTAATGCCTTTTCTAGTAAGAGATATAGGTTTTCATCGCTGTTCTCAGGAATCCCTCTGAATTTAAGACAGTTCTCTTTTTGTTTGATCTCCATCATATCATACTTTCTTGATTCTCTCTCTGTTGTTGTAATAGATTATCAACTGTATCCTCCATTTGTTTAACACTGACTTCCAGTTTTTCCATTTTGTTCGTTATTTGTCCCATTTCCAAGGTTATTTTTTCTAAAGATTGCTTCATATTTCTCATCTCACTCTTGATTTCTTCTCTCACCTCTTCTTTCATTTCTTTTTTCACTCTCAGGTTCTCTTCCCTCATTTCATCTCGTATACGTCTCATCTCTTCTAGCATCATTTCATTCTGTTCTGATATTCTGATTGATTTGAGGGACGATCTTCTTTGGTTGTGTGTCATTGTTTGATATGGTCTCCTTGTCATTTGGTGGTTTAACAAACTAAATAATCTGCTCTGGAGGAAGAAACAAGTAGCTTGCCTGAATTTCCCAATTGTTTTCAAGATTTTCTAAAAAATTTCAAATTTTCCAAAAAATTTCCAAATTCTTTAAAATTTCAAATTTTCCCAATTTTTTCAAAAATTTCCAAATTCAATCAAAACTGTCTTTAAAAAGCTACCCAAGGTTAATACTAATACAAGTTTATTATAATTCCAAATTTTTCAAATTTCAGAAAATTTTCCAAATTTTTCCAATTTCCAAAGATTTCCAAAAGCTTTCAAATTCAATCTAGGGTCTAAAATATCTTTAAGAAACTACCCACAATTAATACTAATACCTACACTTTCTAAATTTCCAAATTTTTCACAATTTCAAAATTTATTCAAATTTTTCACAATTTCTAAGAATTTCTGGAAGCCTTCAGATTCAATCTGAAGTCTGGAATATCTTTAACAAACTACCCAAAGTTAATACTAATACCCTAGTTTCCTAAATTTTCAATTTTTAAAAAAATTCAAAAATTTTCAATTTTTTTCAAAATTTTCAAATTTAACAAAATTCCCCCAAAAGTTCAATATTTCACATAAGACCTTCAAAAATATTTGTAGTATTTTCTCAAAGCTCGCTAACTTTTCCCAATTCTAGTCACTTCAACTCTTAAGTTTGCCTTCACAATATATAGATAAGTTCTTAATAAATCTTAATAACCCTTTTGCAGGTATTCACCCAAACAAAGGAAAGGTAATTAAGAAAGTGATACAAATAACAAAAGTCATGTTCAAGTCCTACAGACAGTTAACTTTATGGTTTTAGTATTAATGCTCTGCAATTGTGGCTCATTACTGCTTCTTCGTCCTTCTCAATCTGCCTTCCTTAGACTAAACAAAGTTCCTTAAGTGTATTCAGCTGTCTTATCTCAGATTGCTAATGGTTCCAAGGTCAACCCCTTGTGCTATTTTCCTTATCTTTATATTACTGAGCTTTAGTTCCTCTAAAGTGCAAAACACAAGCCTAGATATCAAATTTCCCAGAAGCAAATCTTCTTAAGACTTTAACTAACTTTGACTAGCAAGATCCCAACAATCAACAATCACTTATCCTTTAAGACAATAATGATAATTCCCCCAATAGTTTTTTAAAACTTTTTTAGTTTTTCTTTTTTCTCACACCCCCTTCCCCATTCTGTTTTCTTCTTCAGCCCTTTAGCTTAGATTTAAATCAGTTGTAAATCCAAGCTGTATATTTTCCTAATCAAAAGTTCTGATTGTTCCAATTCAATAGTCCATTTTCTTTCTTTAACAGTATTTTAGGAAGTAGGAATCTCCAATATATATGTGTGTGTGTGTGTTTTGTGATAACTTTAACTCCAGATAATGAATAGTCCAATAAGCAAAGTCTGGGAAGTTTGAAAAAAGCCTGAAAAGTAGAAAGTTTTTGGGTTCTAACAAAGTTCCAATAAAGTTCAAATCCAAATCAGTGTCCAAATCTAAATCCGCTTAGGGTCTCTTCCATTGGTTCTTCTGTCTTTTATTTATCCCAATTTATTCCTGTTTTTTTCTTCTTCCTTTCCCCAGGTGCGGGCCGAGTTCTTCTTTCAATTTATAGTCAGTTCAAAGTAACTCATTTTAGATCAGCCAGGTGCAGTCTCTGCTTGTACCAAAATATATGAGATTTTTATTATTATTACTATTATTTTTAATAGTAGCTTCTTGAGGTAGCATAGGTAGAAGTTGTAACAGTGTCCAAAGCTTGATCAAGCTTGATCCAATTCTAACTCTCCACTTTCAGTTAATAACACGAGATAGCAAAAAGTAGCAAAAGATTACCAACAAGGCTCTTTAGGTCTCCAGACCAAATTATTCACAGAGAGTGTCTTGTCCCGTTTTTTATAAGCTTCTTTTCTTTTTTTCCTTTTCTTTCCTGGTGCTTTCTCCCTATTTTTGAAAGTGGCGGCTGCACTGCCACCGAGATGGCGACTCAATGCAGATGTGGCTTGCATTCTGAGACCGGTCCCGCTCACGTCTCCCTCAATCTTCTTCAAGTTAGGGCACTGGGTTCCCAGATCATGGCTGAGGGTCCCTCTGTCTTCCCCAATTCCAAGGGGAACAGTTTCGCTGCTCCGAATGCCTCCGGAGTGGAGCTAATCTCCGCAATGAGCGATCATCATTTAGTGTTCTAAACGACAATCTCTTCGTCAGCCATGTCACCAGAAGTCCCTTGGCCCCTCTATTTCTTTTGAGATCACAGTTTTAATATATCATATCTAGTTTGTGTGTAGCTATCTTTGTAACCCAGCTCACAGACTTACATGGAAACTCGCTATTTATAGTTTACTAGATGAATCCAGATGACAGTGTACTCGGCAGAAACAAATTTCCACCCAGCAAAGTCAAATAGATTTTTCATTGATTCTAAAGGGATGTGAAGAACTGTGGCTTTAGTAAGCTGAAGTGATTCCAAATACACAAAAGAGAAGCCACTTTGAATAAGAGAATGCTGGTTTTACATAATGATAAACCACATTCTAAATAATGCATCCACTGCTAATGGTATTTATTTATAATTTATATATTTATAGAAATAAATTATATATTTGTAGAAATAAATCCATCCTCCCTTTCAGCTTCACAGAGGAGCCCCCAAGGCACCTAACAACTTCGGATGAAAGTGTATTAACTTATTTGACAAATAATTAAACAGAAGGAGAAATGAGAAATGACTGAAAACTCACTGGAACAAAAAGGGTTTCAGTTCACACTCAGAGACATAGCTGCAAGGTCAGGCAAATGTTCCATAATCTGGATATTCAAACCAAGAAAGTCCCCTTCATCATATCCACCAAGCACCACTCAAATAGAGAGGTACTCTGGGAGGACTGAAGTACACAAGCAAGGGAAAGTGTGTGCATGCCTTCAAGGTCCAAAACACACTGCAGAAATAGTCCAGTTTGAGACTGTTTTAACTGCCCTGGCTCAATGTTAGGGAATTCTGGGAACTTATTTTGTGAGACATTTTGCCTTATCTGTCAGAGAGATCTGGTGCCACAATAAACCACAATTCCCAGTATTCCCTAGCACTGATCCAGGACAATTAAATCAGTCTCAGACTGGATTATTTCTGCAGTGTGTTTTGGACCCAAGTCACCTGAATCATAAATTTCATAGTTTTTTTACCCTCAGGCAAGAACTACTCAGGGGTCATTTTACCAGTTCCTTTCTCTGAGATATTACCTACAGCACCCTCCTTCGATGAAAACTGTCATCCTTCAGCCTGTGAGGGAGTTGACCAGGCAGGCCCAGCTCCACCAGGGCTAGCCTGAAGAAGAAGAGCCCTCCCTCCAGTCCATCTGCCTTGGTCCAGGACCCAGAGAGTGGTGGAGTCTCTATCCTTGGAGATCTTTAAACAGAGATGGATGGCCATCTGTCAGGTATGCTTTGATTGAGAGTTCTTGCATGGCAGGGGTTGTGGTCTCTTCCAACTCTAGGATTCTATGATTCCACCCCAGAAAAATGCCAGATAGGGGGCAGAAAAATGCTAGGGCCTCAGCAGCCCCAATCTGGCACTCAAAGGGGTGGCATAGAGCTGCCCCTTTACAGCCATTTGTTTTGGCCCTGAGTCTGTTCTGCATATGATATTTTCTGCAAATATGTTGAACAAATAGGGTGATAGAATGCATCCTTGCCTGTCTCCTTTATTCAGGTACCAGACTTTTCCATTACCATTATATATGCAAAGTTATCAGCAGAACTCTTCTAATTAGGAAAAGTTCTGTTGCATCAAGTGTAGGTTAGAGCTAAGGATGACAAATTCTTTGTCCACTCTGGCAGTTTTACTAGAGTTCTGCTTGAGATAGAGAAGTACCTAATTACTGTCCTGTGAAGATGCCCTTAGTAAAGTCCAACTGAGGGCACACTTTCAGGTGGAATTTATCTCTCTTTTTCAAGTTCCAATGATTTACAACCAATGAAGAATTAGGATTTATTGTTACATAGAAAAAGGTTTTTAGTAGCATTATAAAACATCTAGCTTAAAGTGGAGAGTGAAAATGATCATCTATGGGAATGAAACTGAGAAGGGATACTTGGAGACTTGTCCTTTCAAGAGGACGAAAATTGTTATCCACTCTCTAGAGGGAAGAACTAGATTTAATGGGCTTAAGTTACAGGTGGTTAGCTTTCAGTTAAGCATTAGGAGAAAATTATTTGCAGTAAATGCAGTTTGACAATTGCATCCAGTATTTAAAGGTTTGGTGGGCTCCCCCTCATGAAAAATCTTGCAGTAGAAGCTGTACAGTCATCTGTTGGAGGTGCCTTGTTCCTGGATTTACTTTACAAACTGGGGGTTAGACTAGATGGCCTACTGCACTGCGGAGATTGACATCGCTTTAACTGCCATAGTTCAGTGTTAAGGAATTCTGGGATTTGTACTTTGTTGTGGGACCAGAATTCCAACAAGGCGGCTAAATATATCACAAATCCCAGAGGTCCATAGCATTGAGTGGTATCAAACTGCATTATTTCTTCAATGCAGATGCAGCTAAAGTCTCCCCTATATCCTGGAAATATTTCCTTTGGATTATAACTCCCAGAATCCCCTTGCCTGCACAACTTTTCCCAAACTTGAGTCTTCTCCATATTTTGGACAATATGAATTTTGTGGTTAATCAAATTCAGATAATGTCTTCACATTAATTTTACAATATATTGACATTAATTTTATAATAATATATTTTAGTATATTAGATGTAGTAATGTCTAAAATTTCCCCCCACTAATTGTTTTCATGTAGAAACAAACATTGTTCAAGAAGGAGGGACAGGGAAGACATTTGTTGGATCTGCAAGTCTGAATGAAAATACTCATTTTGTACCTCTTGAGATTAACAGCTAAAAAGAATGCATCTTGCCTCAACTATCTGAATATTCATATCGTGAATTCTCTGCTGATGGCATGCATACAAAACCATACTTGTTTTCAAAATGTACAGTAATTGAAAAATGCAGAGGAACACATTTTTATGATGGGCATAAAGATAATAATTCCACATGGTGTGCATTGATACATGCATAGAAATATACATGCATTTTGAAAATGACACTGAAATATATACAAATTCCTTTGAGATTTTAAAAAGGGTCATCCAATCAATAGATGAGGAAATTCTTAATGGAACAGGAATGCAGACTGGAAACTGAGAAGTTCAAAGAGGATGAGAATCACATATTTCCACATTTGTATGTAGGAAGTATGACATTATTAAACATTGTAGCTTCCTACTATAGCCTTGAAAGCAATGTAGTAACTATGGCAACCTCTATATCTGGTGAAAATATACTGGCAATATATAAGACCTCTGATTATTTGCATTTCTCTTCTACTATGCATCCCACTGGTAAACCTTTTTGAACAGATATTGCCTACACCATCCTGCTGCTGTATTTGTCAGTAACTGCTCCATCACTGGCAGACCTCAGGGCTTGCCTTGCTGAATGCAGGGAAACAAATGTTAAGCAAAACTGAAATGAAGTGCATTCATTCTGTTTCTCTGCATTGTTCAAAGACATTAATTAGCAACAGATATCTTCCAGATGAAAAGGACCCGAGAGGCACTTTGTAATGGCAATAATCACTTCCATTTCTAAGGGACAGGAATCTGATCCAACTGTTCAAATTATGTATTTGCTTTTCCATTGTGTAAGGAATAATGTCCCTGACTCCTTTTCTTTATTCACTAAAAATCCCTGAATAAACAAGTCTTGGAATTAGAGAAGCCCTTAATACATAGGTTCTGCCCTCCTTTTAAACCTACCTAAGAGAAGCACTCCAGCCTATTGCAATTTACAGTCCAAATGGTGGGTCATGTTGCTGTCCCTGTTGCTGTACTTCACAGTGCTGGCACAGATGAACTGGAGATTTGGCACTTGGTGTCAATAATGTGTTGAATGTGTTCTATTTTTCCTCCCACTCAAAGCCTTTCATCCTTTACAAACCAATATCTGGGTGAACAAACTGAAGCTTAATCAGGTGTTTCTGGTCAGTTGCAAGGCAGATCAAAGATTCAGCCCAACTTGATTCCCAGGTTTTAGCAATAGCCAGAAGTGAATTTGCTCAGCCTACCATCTGTGCCCATTCCTGAAGATGTCTGCTCTAGCCATATTGACACATGTCTTAGCTATATCCTTTTTGAATTCCAGTACCATGATCTATAATGTGATCTGCATTGAAGGTGTACAAAATATTGTGGCAAAACTAGTTTCCCAGAGAAGGACTAGTTACAGGAAATATACAACTTCTCTATTGCAACAGTTGCACCCCACTAGTTACTGGTCCATTTCTGGGCACAATACAAATTGCAAGTTGCAATCTACAAAGACTTATTCCAGAACTGAAACACCATTCTGTCATATCAGACCATGTTCTGCCATATGTTCTGCCCACCAATAGAGACCAGCAGAATTTATTATTAATGTATTAATAAAAATAGTTATACCCTGCTCTATATCAAGAGTCCTTATGGTGGTTTACAAGTGGCATTAAAACAGGTTAAACAAGTTAAAAACAGTAAGATAAAAACTTATTAAACAATATAAGCAGATTTTAAACATGTGAAAGTTTTAAAAACTATAAACAACAATCTTTAAGTTGAATTAATGAGGCCCATGGGTTTTGGTGAACAACCAAGTTTTAACTTGGTGCCTAAATGACATGAATGTTGGCACCAGTTGGGCCTCCAGGAGGAAAAAATTCCAAAGTTGGGGTGCCACAGTTGATAAGGTCTTCTCCATGTCCCAACATAGTTTATTTACTTTGCTGGTAGAACATGGAGAAGCTACCCACCCACCCAAGCAGACCTCAATCTTTCTTTAGGCACATATGGGGAGAGGAGCTTCTTCAAGTATCAGGAGAGATCCTCTCAGTTCTGCCACCTTCAGAAGTACATCTGGTGCAGATATGAGAGAGGATTTTCTTGGTGACTGCTCCCAGATTATGGAACTGCTTTCTAAGGGATGTTAGGCTGGTCCCCTTCCTGACATTCTTCCACCGGCAAGCAATGACTCTTTTCTAAAGGCAGGCCTTCAGTAGATGATTGCATGCTAAGGACAGAAGATTTAAAACACTTGCCGAGTTTTCAATATTCTACTCTTATTTGTTATTTTTATTTATTATTATTGTAGTGTTTCTAAAGTGCTTTGACTGGTGATTTAATGTCTATTTTTTTAATATTTATAATTACTTATGTTTTTATTGGAAATTTTAAAATTGTGTTGGAAACTGTCATATCCCACTGGGAGAAAGATGGAATATAAATTAAATGAATAAATAATGCCCCCCTATCCCCCTTTTACTATTGGGCTCCAGAAATCATATGGACAAAATCTAAAAAATAAAAAGGTCAAGAATTTTCAAGAATAGTGAAACATGCCAAGTAGCCCAATGTAAGCCAGCCATATGGAAGCCTGTTTGTATCAACTTTCACTCCTTGTTCTTTAAAACAAGGAATTACAGTCTGGCATAGGATATCATAGAATCATAGAGTTGGAAGAGACCACAAGGGCCATCCAGTCTAACCCCCTGCCATGCAGGAACTCATAATCAAAGCATCTCTGCTTAATGACCTCCAAGGAGGCAGACTTCACCACTCCAAGGGAGTGTGTTCCACTGTCAAACAGCTCTTACTGTGAAGAAGTATAACATTTATATAGACTGCCATGCCCGCTGTAGAGGATAGGTTTATATAACAATCATAGATTCCATGACACATTCCTATCCCAGGTTCAGTAGTGAGCAAGAATGTGTAACTGCTGCATGCCTTCTCTGAAATTATTTTTTTAAAGCTCCTTATATATGCTTATTGGGAAGGCCTTTGCTTGAGAGACTAGAAATTTCATCATTCATATACAATGCAAGTTAAATATATGAGTGATTAATTATCTTGGTGCTCTGAGCAATTGGCAAGAATGAAAAACATCAGTATATTAACAACATTAACATAATTGCTTGCTTAGAATGATTTCTGTTCCCGTTATTTTTTTTCCAATTCACAGGAGGACTGGCAGCTGGAACTTCCTTCAGCCTTTGTGATGGTATACTGTTCTTCTCTGCACTCCATTTTCTAACGCTTATGTAGACGTACATCATTAATTCGATAGTAAAGGAAGGCTTAATGCACAGCTTCACAGTATTTTCAAAACCAGTTTTAAAATTGTCAGCCTTTGTGTTTGATCATTTCATCCCAAGTTAGGAAAATGCAAATCAGCCATCAAACAGAGTTTTCAGTGTGTGATTAATATAGTGAAAACCTTAAATGCCATTCTCTGTAACAATGTAAGTGACTATCATGTGAAGAAATCCATTATTAAATCCAATAGAATTCTTGCAAACCTGAATCAAGAGCTGTCTCTTCAAAATGAGGAGTCATATCTTAGGATGATTTTGCTGTCTTTTTTAGAAAAAGAAATGAATGAGATGTATACTAGAGGTGAAATGAGTCCCAGAGAGAGTAAGACTCCACAGAATGTGATCCTCAGCTTACAGGCCTGGACATTAATTCTTCATAAATAAACGGGGCTTCTTTCCAAACACAAATGATTAGAATCAGTGTCAGACATACTTACTTGGAAGTCAGTCCCTTTGAAATCAGTGAGACTCAGATCTTTTTCTTACACGTATTGGATGAAGTAGTTACTTAGCCCATTTCCATAAACTCTACAGTGAGATTGCTTAGGATTGTGAAAGGGAACTCATGTAACTACATGGTTCTTTATTTAAATAATTCCCCTAGACATATAACAAAACCAGCAAGTCAGGTAGGTTAAAACACTCTCCCACACATTGCATCTGGTGTGTTCAGGGAGGAAGTAGCATTCAATTCTGTGACTCCCAGCTAGATCTGTAGTCTAAAATGATGCAGTACAGAAACAGGTTTGCCAGTTCTTATTCTCATCATCATCGTCCTATTACTAATACTAATGACTCATACTCCCCACCTCTTGGCTCAAGGTGACTTAAATGTGAACCTCCACACTTCTAATGTAACAATATAATCACTACATCATTGTAGTGATTCCTTCTTTTTCAGAGAAGTAAGTATCACTAATCTTTGTTCTTCAGGTCCCCCAACTGAGGGGAAGATAAGTATGGTTTTCTTAGGTTCCACTGATTATTATTATTATTATTATTAACCTTTATTTATAAAGCTTAATAATAATAGTAATCATCATCATCATCAGTGGAACCTAAGAGAACCATACTTATTTTCCCCTCAGTTCTTCATCAACACTGACAAATAGAATAGCTGAGAAGAAAAGAAGGAGGGCTCCTCATTCAACTTTATGAAGGACCCACCTATCACTCAAATTCTATCCATTCAGATTACCCAAACTCTCTATGAAATGGATCAAATTAATCTATATCTCCATATGCATCTGTCCACCATCCAAACTCCATTGACTACAGAAAGGGGAAATATTAAATATTTGACAGCATATTTATGCAGTTTTATGTATGGACAGTTATAGAGTATTTGAAATTTCAGTCAGCATGAGGAATGTCCAGACATTTTCATGTCTAGACTGATATCCTCCCCAGGTTGCAGTTGATCTGCATTATAAATCAATTGGCTGTTTAGCTGACATCAGTGAGATATCAGTCTAGCACCATCAGGAGATGCCCTTAAGAATTAATTTCACCACTCTGACTTACTTTCTATAAAGGTAAAATATTTGTTCATTTAAAATCACTGGACTAGAAAATTGTAAGCACTTAAACTTTTATGAGTAAAGATGTACAGTCCCTATGGTTTCATAAAAAATGCATGGCATGGCATGGCAACAAAGTCTTGACTACTTTTAAAGGTTACTTATAGTTCCAATTTTGAATTGCATAGGGGACACATATGTACATATTTTTAACAGAAGAAATTTGGTTATCATTTGCTGTCAAATATGTTACCATGCTTGCTTTCTGTACATGTGAACACTGATTTTCATACTATACATGTCAGCACAGACTTCCATAAACACAAAATTACTGATTGTGCACATTTAGACCTAAATCTGAATATGGCAAGTCAATGCTGGTCATTGATTCAATTGGTCTACTTTAGTTGGGACTAACAATTGGATTAAGGAGCTAGGAAGACCTCTCCATAATGAACACCGGGAGTTTCCTCTTACTGAGTGTGATCACTGATCCATCTAGCCTCAGTCATCAACTGTTGTCATTTGTTGTTTACACTTATCTTTATACTTTAGACTCTTGTCTATTTCCTTCATGGCTGCCTTTGCATCAACCCTCCTCTTACACACACATCATACTGTGGTGGATGACTGACCCATCATTCACTAACCCCCACAAGAAGACAAGGGAAAGAAGACAGCAGCTGTGGTATCCATCTTCTTATTTATAGTCCTCTTTTTATTTTTTGACTACAATCTCCATTCTCATCAATGTTTGATCCAAGGTATAGGGACTCTTTAATTATTTCAATTTCCTCATTATCTAGGTTGAATATAAGTAGAATAATGACTCTGTGGTCATTATTTGGGGGGGGGGGGCTGGGGGGAATGTTCAGCAGAAAGCCTGCCTTTGTACTTTCTTCTTTGTTCTTAGTAGATGTTCCAAGTCTGTGATGTTTTCTGCTATTAATATGGTGTCATCTGCATATTTGAGATTGTTGATGTTCTTCACCCTTCTGCGTCATGCTCTGCATATGCTATTTTCTGCATACAGGTTGAACAAGTAGTGTGATAGAATGCAGCCTTGCCTTTGTCAATCGTGAACCATTCTGTTTCTCTGTATTCTATTATAACAGTAGCCTCTTGTGCTAAGTACAGATTTCTCATCAGGATCAATACTAACAATTCCTCTCAAGGTTTTCAGACAGATTTTTTTTCCGATGTCCAGCCTGAAGGGTTCTACTGCTAAGTTAATCCTATTGACAAACCCTGCTACATATCAAATGGCTACCTGGCATTGCTGGCCCAGACATTAGCACAGCATGGTTCTCTTGGTCCTTTCATCTGGATGATGGATCATTCATTTATGACTGCAAAGAAGGAACAACACAGCCAAGGCTTTGTGATTTAACCTTTAAAACAGTTATATTAAAAACCAGTAAGATGTTTAAAAATCCCTGTAAAACTATCTCATATCAAGGAAGGAAGAGAAGAAAACATCCAATTTGACTTACCTTAATCATATGAGATGATAGGAATGAGAAATATAAATTCCAGATAGGAAGAGAAGACCAGGATTTTCAGGCCAGGGTCAAGCTTTTCCTAGTGACAGCACGGGGGGGGGGGGGGGGATTCGTAAAGCCATGTTCTAAGAGTAAGTCAAACAGAATTTCTACCTGTACAACAGTAGTCAAAAACATGCAAAAATCCAGAAAATGGAGACTAGATACTCCCATGCCTACGTAGAGGTTCCACTGAACAGAAATGAGGGTGCTGATATGCAAGATAACCAGCTTTTTGTATATTTCAAGAGAGAGAGAGAGGAATAAGTTGGAAGCCAAAAAAATCACTTTCCAAAGTGTCCACTATCACGCTTAGAGATCCAAAGTAGTTATAATATTCAGTGTGTCTGCTGAAAACCAAATTTTTAAAGCAAGAAAAGGAATGGAAATATCAGTAACAAACAATGCTTGCAGTTTGGTGTATTTTGGTGTTAAGTACAAAATCACAAACTTGTAGAGGGCTCTTGGTATTAATGAATAGCAAGAAGTTGCCCTCAAACTTGGAACCTTACCACACAGGGTTCCACGGAACAGAAGGAGAACAGAACGAAAGGGGCTGGAAATGAGTGGAGAATGAGTGGAAGATGCATTTTACTGCACACACAAGTCTCTCATTCATTCCG
Organism: Sceloporus undulatus; assembly: GCF_019175285.1. NCBI lineage: Eukaryota > Metazoa > Chordata > Lepidosauria > Squamata > Phrynosomatidae > Sceloporus > Sceloporus undulatus. The sequence continues at coordinate 134,014,309 of NC_056526.1, read as the reverse complement.
TTCCCTTCTATTCCATTCCCAATTCGTCCCAGAGGAGATTTTTGAGAACTGTTCAGAACAGTTCTCAAAAATCTCCTCCTCTGTGTGCAGTAAAATGCATCTCGCACTCATCTGATCCCTTCCTGACCCCTTTTGGACCGTTCTCCTTCTGCAAGCCCTACCCCAAAGCCACCAGAAGCCACTCTTTCCTGCCCATCTGTTTCAGGCCTAGGTTTACTTCCTCAGATGCATGGAGTGAACATGGTGCCCAGAAAGGACCTTTAGAATCAGACTATATGAATATCAATAGTAATGTAAAGCTTATGGGCATGGTGATGAGGTGACAGGTTCAGTTTTAACTATAGTTGTTGAAGGACAAAGGCAAGAGGAAAGATATTTCCTAAAGCTATGATCATATGAATGGTGATGGCCATTTTGACATGTGGAGTTTTGGTTTGTGGCAAAGATCTTGACACAAATCCAGATACCAATTCTGCCCACATATCTACTCAGGAAATGTCATCAGAGGATCTAATCACAGAACTCACAATATTAGAGGCACTTGCCCATTCTCTAATGTGATATATGTCATCTTTCTGTCAGAAGTGCCCTTCAGCACTCTACATTGGACAAACAGACCAGTCTCTGTGCCAGAGGATAAATGGACATACATGAGATATTAGGAAAGGGAATACACAAAAAGCCTGTTCCTCATGTCCCCCCCCCCCTGCTCCCACCGGTTGCCTCCCCCTCCTTCCTTCCTCTGCCTCTTCCTTCCTCATGCCCCCCACTGGTTCCCTCTTCCTTCCTTCCTTCCTTCCTTCCTTCCTTCCTTCCTTCCTCTTCCTAACTTCCTCTTTGTCTTCCTCATCCTTCTCTATCCTCCACCACTGCCGCCATTGCCACAAACCTCCTCTGAACAAATTGTGCCAAGATTTGCCTTAAGGTCGCTATACATTGGAAACAACTTGAAGGCACACAATAAAGACTACAGTTCACAAAACCCCAATGGTGAGGGGTGGGACTTCTGCCTGGAAGGGGCAAGACTCCTGGCTGGCTCCTTATATTGAAGGGTGAGGTGGTTAACAGGTTGGGTGCTGCTCTTTTTTACCAGTTATTTGTACTTGTGTTTTAATTATATTTTAATCTGTTTTAATTATTTTTTTTAAGATCTGGGTGGAACTTGTGCGGGGAAAAGAAAGTCAGAGTTCATCATCAATAACTGTGCACATATAATTTCTTTCAGGTCTGCACTGAATAATTGTTGAGAACTGAAAGTAAGACAGGTCAGTCTTCTAGTTTAAATGATGCAATAGGAAATCAGCCTCCAATTAACTTTCTCTCCAATTCCTCAGTGAATCAGATCCTCAATCACGGTTGAGTTAGTTCAACTAGCAGCCTCTTATAAAGACTAATAGGAACAAAAAGAACATTATAGGAATTATGAGGAATTGAAATACCAATTTAATTGGCTTTATTAGCAAGTTTTGCCCCAGTAGCATAATCAGAAAAGAATAATCCTTTTTGTTTATTTCTTTTACGTTTTAGTAACAGTGGATCAAAAATTAACAATTACAGTAAACATAGTAAGAAGGATTTTCTATTTCTGATGCTGAGAAATGTGGAATGATAATGCTTTCTTAGATTAAAAAAATGTTCTTCTCCTTCAGTTTTACAAGTGATACTGCAGTGGCCATTCAGCCTCTTACTTCATATATAGAACATTCACTTTGCTGCATTCATGAACCACTGGTTTTTCTACCAACTATCTGATATCTTAGTAGACCACAAGCTAAACATAACTCAACAGTAAGTTGTGGTAGCCAAAAAGCTAATGCAATTCTAGTCTGGGTTAAAGAAATACAGTATCCAGATCAAGGCAAGAAACAGTAACACTGTATTCAGCTTTGATCATAAATCCCCTGGAATATGGACCCAGTTCTGGGACCACAGTTCAAGAGGAATTCCAACAGGTTTGAACATGTTCAGGAAACCAAGCCCTGTAAGGAACAGCTTAGTGATGGAGAAGACTGAGATAACATGGTAGCCTCCTTTAAATATCTGAGATGCCATGTAGAAGATGGAGGGAGCTTGTTTTTGCTTGCTCCAGAGACTAAGGGATTAGTCAAATAGAATAATTAATCCTGGTAAGTAGTAGGTTGAATCTGTGTTGTTCACATGGATTTCGAATGCATCTGATTAAGTGGGTTTTTTTTTGGGGGGGGGGGAGGCTTCCAAAAAATCCACAAAACTTGGGATAATTTTGAGGTTTTTTGTTTGTTTGTTTGTTTTTAGTTTTCTTGAAATTTCGCATTGCTGGCTGTGTGAAAAACCAATGCAAACAGACCATTTTGGCAACCTTATGAATGAGACCATTTCAAACCCCTGGTCAAGATGATGATGATGATGATGATGATGATGATGATGATGATGATGATGATGATAATTGTATTTATACCTGCTCTTTAGAAATGCTCTCAAACTGGCTTACAAATTGTTAATTAGACAGTTCACTGCTCTCAGGAAATTAAATCTCAATTTGCATGGTAAGTTACATTGGGAGCAACCTAGAAAGAGACAAACAGAACATTCTGAACATATGAGCTGAGCCTAGTCCTTGTCCAGAAGAGATGTATTTCTTCTGACTATGAACTGCATTTAGTGATTCAGTC
>NC_056526.1:133997263-134011633 GCF_019175285.1 Sceloporus undulatus | reverse complement strand
GTCCACACGTTTAGCACAGATCCATATTCTGTCACTCTGACTGTATATCTTTTGGTGAAGTTTTGGTGAATTTATTTGTTATATGGCTGCCCAGTTAGCAATATGTTGCAAAATACCTACAAATCCTTGTAGACTTCAGAAAGCATTTTAGCAAACACTTCTAACTCTCTCCACTCAGATCGCCTGTTGTAAATATCAGATTGTCCGGGGGGGGGACTGCTGTCTTCCACATCCATAAGTTTGAGAAGCATCGTCAGCAGAAGTCTGTTTTCGAGCTCTTTCCAAAGACTGCAGAAAAACAATGGTGCTTTAGAATGAAGGACGGGGATGTAGCAAAGCAATATAGTGATTAGCATTTAGGTTTCTAAAAAATCTATTGTTTCTCATTAATTCTTGATGTAAGCAATAGTGTACATTTCTATTAGACGCCCAGGAGAGGACAGGAATCAGTTCATATTAGTGGAGCATTCAGTGTTCTCTCTCTGTCTGTTGTTGAAGGAAAGAACCATCCCAGTTTTTCTCTTACACAGGTTTCAAGGCAGGCCTTTCTTTCCAGCCTACCTTGCCTTCACCTCTCCACTCCTGCTACTGCTGAACATCTGACCCTATTTTGTTTTATATCTCTATCTTCTTGTTTCTTCTCTAGCTGCTGGTACGAGCCGCACTATTTCTTCTTACCTGCTCACCTTCTCTTGTTTAAAGCAGCACTGAAGGCTTTATGGAACGATGTTTCTTTAGGGGCAGCACATCCTGGAATGAGTGGGGAAGAAATGGGTGCGCGCGGCTGGCTGCAGCTGCATGATGAGAAAATATGCACAGTGACAAGTGGTGCAAACTGGGGGAAGGAGATTATGGTGAGTGAAATAGAGGAACCACACCTGATATGAGGAGGAAGAAGGCACAGGATGGAAAAGTGGTGAGATGTAAAAAGTGGCAATGTCTGAAAGCATGGAAGAGAGATATTGCATGGTTTGAGGTGAGGCAAGTGGGGTGCAGGAGGGAAGTGAGCATGGCACCTTGCATGGCAGGTCAAGGAGCAAAAGTAAGCATAAGATGATGAAAGTGCAGAGAGGGAGAGTGGGATAAGATAGATAGACAGACAGACAGACGTGATCTGATGAGAGGGGGGACTGCTGGTCTTCCACATCCATTAAGTTTGAGAAGCACTAGTCTAGCAGAAGTCTGTTTTTCAGAGCTCTTTCCAAAGACTGCAGAAAACAATGGTGCTATTAGAGTGAAGGACGTGGGATGTAGCAAAGCAATATAGTGATTAGCATTTAGGTTTCTAAAAAATCTATTGTTTCTCATTAATTTCTTGATGTAGCAATAGTGTACATTTCTATTAGACGCCCAGGAAGAGGACGGGAATCAAGTTCCATATTAAGTGGAGCATTCAATGTCCCTGACTCCTTTTCTTTATTCACTAAAAATCCCTGAATAAACGAGTCTTGGAATTAGAGAAGCCCTTAATACATAGGTTCTGCCCTCCTTTTAAACCTACCTAAGAGAAGCACTCCAGCCTATTGCAATTTACAGTCCAAATGGTGGGTCATGTTGCTGTCCCTGTTGCTGTACTTCACAGTGCTGGCACAGATGAACTGGAGATTTGGCACTTGGTGTCAATAATGTGTTGAATGTGTTCTATTTTTCCTCCCACTCAAAGCCTTTCATCCTTTACAAACCAATATCTGGGTGAACAAACTGAAGCTTAATCAGGTGTTTCTGGTCAGTTGCAAGGCAGATCAAAGATTCAGCCCAACTTGATTCCCAGGTTTTAGCAATAGCCAGAAGTGAATTTGCTCAGCCTACCATCTGTGCCCATTCCTGAAGATGTCTGCTCTAGCCATATTGACACATGTCTTAGCTATATCCTTTTTGAATTCCAGTACCATGATCTATAATGTGATCTGCATTGAAGGTGTACAAAATATTGTGGCAAAACTAGTTTCCCAGAGAAGGACTAGTTACAGGAAATATACAACTTCTCTATTGCAACAGTTGCACCCCACTAGTTTCTTGATGTAGCAATAGTGTACATTTCTATTAGACGCCCAGGAAGAGGACGGGAATCAAGTTCCATATTAAGTGGAGCATTCAATGTTCTCTCTCTGTCTGTTGTTGAAGGAAAAGAACCATCCCAGTTTTTTCTCTTACACAGGTTTCAAGGCAGGCCTTTCTTTCCAGCCTACCTTGCCTTCACCTCTCCACTCCTGCTACTGCTAACATCTTGTTTCTTCTCTAGCTGCTGGTACTGCAGCAGCACTATTTCTTCTTACCTGCTCACCTTCTCTGTGTTTAAAGCAGCACTGAAGGCTTTATGGAACGAATGTTTCTTTAGAGGGCAGCACATCATGGAATGAAGTGGGGAAGAGAAAATGAGGGTGCAGCCACGGCTATGGCTGCAGCTGCATGAGTGAGAAATATGGCACAGTGACAAGATGGTGCAAACTTGGGGAAAGGAGATGTAATGGATGAGTGAAATAGAAGGAACCTGACAGCATGATATGAGGAGGAAAGAAGGCACAGGATGGAAAAGATGGTGAGATGTAAAAGTGGCAGATGTCTGAAAGCATGGAAGAGAGATATTGCAATGGTTTGAGGTGAGGCAAGTGAGGGTGCAGGAGGGAAGTGAGCATGCACCTTGCATTGGCAAGGTGCAAGGAGCAAAAGTAAGCATAAGATGATGAAAGTGCAGAAGAGGGAGAGTGGAGATAGATAGATAGACAGACAGACAGACAGTGATCTGATGAGAATATAGAATTTAATAGAAGCATCTGGGCATGACAAAAGCTGTTGGCTATTAAATGTACCCCATAATTTTCCATTTAAAGTGTACAAAGCATGGTTCCTGTCTTCCAATTAATCCCCAACCAGCCCACTAAGGTAGATTTGCTGAGAGGTAGTGATGACCCAAGTTTGTATGGTATATGCAATGACCAAGTAAGGATTTGAAGTTAGATGACCCTGTTCCAAGTCCAGCACTTTTAACATTATGCTAGTTTTCTCAGAAGAGTAGTTACCACTTTTTGCAGCTTCTTTTTACACCACAGAACTGCTGGTGTGACGTGCAGTTGCCATGTCCCCAACTCAAGGCTTCCAGAGGTGGGGCAGCGTCACCTCTCTTAGCAGCAGTGTGCTGAGCCCCTTAAAAACTTAAATACGTCATTGACAGTTACTATTTAAAAAGGCTGAATGTTTCAGATGCCAAACTTGAAACATAGTAGTAGGAAGGAAATGCAATGATTAATGTGTTGAATTTGCATATATTGAGTGCAAATTAATAATATGCTTAATTATAATAATTTGCATAAAGTGCAGATTACATGACTGGGTTTGAAAGGCTGGAATATGACAATGCTACTTCCTCCACCCTCTGTCCCTTTCTTTTCCTCTGAAGAACCTACAGAGTCTTGTTACAGATTCTGGCACACAGCTTGCTGAATTCCTAACTAAATATCGAATAACAATCTAAGAAGTGCTAACTGGCCATTTTCCCATTAATTATGCTGTCACTGCACAAGCTGAAGGCAATGAATCTTGCTGAGACAAGGACAATTGTGACATACAAGCAAATGATGTCAAACAGTGACCTGTTTTCTGTTTCAAGTACATTATGTGACACAGGTACAAAGGTGTGGAAAATAGAGAGAAAATATATTCCTGCCTAACATAAACATAGCTCAAGAGAGTTCTTCTCGTCTGATGTCATTTAATACAGGAGTAGGCAAAACTTGGCCTGTGGTCTGCTTCAGCTGATAAGCATCTCCCCTGCCCCCAGTTTAGCTGCAAAATACCCAATAGCACCCCCTAAGCCTCTGGGGGAATGCCATTGATCATTTCATCATATTTTCCTTGGGGGAATGAGAGTGCTAGTAGTGTATATCACAAGATTAGTGATTAGTATTTTCAATTATCAGTCCCACAGCACAAACCCACGCACAAGGTTTAGCAGAGAAATAAAGTGGGCTTATTTTAAAAAAACAACCATGGAGTGGGTTCACTTACAAATCCTAAAGGTTTTATAACATCACATGTTGAAAGGCTCTGTAACTTGTGCTCTTCAAAAACGGACAAGAGAAAGAGAACTGTGGATGCAAGATGAACAAACACAGAATAACTGATGTCGGCCTCACAAGGATGGAGACATATCAGATTGCAAATGAAATGTGTTTGTTGTGATGCAAATGGATGTTTAATTTCCTGGACTTTCAGAATCTCTCAGTTGCCACATGGCCAGAAGGAGGAGGTGCCAGCCTGTAAGATATGACCCTCCATACCATCTTAATTGAGAAGCGAAACAGCAAAATGCAGGCCTAGGACAAACATCTTCAATTTTTTTCTCCTGTTTGGTTTGTAACACCTTGCCTGATAAAGAAGCCAGTGAAGCTTCAAAAGCTTGCAACATGTCTACTGTGCATTTTGATTGGCCAATAAAGGTATCACTGTTTGGTGGATTTTTGATGCAGCAAGAGACAGTGTGTGCCTAAGATAGGACTGCCAAACTCTATTTCTTGCATTCTGGAATTTGCATTCTAATTAAGCAAACTAGGTACAGTAATTCTTTCTTTTTTTTTTCTTCCTCCATATTTCAACCTTGATGGCATTTTTTTACAGTTACAACTAATCTGAGAGAACCAGTGCAGAGTGGTGTTTAGGATGCTTATCATGGAATCAGGAAACCCAAGTTGACCTATCTGTTTGGTCATGGAATTTGCTATGTCACAATGGACCATCACTACTTCTCAGGAAACCTACCTTACAGGATTGCTATGCATATTCAAAAGGAGAAGGAAACCATATTAAGTGGGTGTGTACATTTGCTGTGTAGTACAAATAAAAGAGCATTATCAACACCAACCTTGTACTTTTCAATATGACGTATTTCTATATCTTCACCCTTGTAGCTACAGTTTTGTTTCCCTGATAGAGTTTACATTGTAAGTGGTATTCCTCTCTTATACCCATCTCACTTAGTAGGACATGTGTAGTAGACAGTTCAAATACCCATATCATGTTGCTAAGACAAATAAATGTGGGATTAGTCTAGCAAAAAAGCTTTATCTTCCCTTTATCATCTGTCTGGATCTATTTCCCAATAATCTGAATATTCACATAAGCATCTAACTTAACAAGCATCTATTTGCCATCTTGTCCTTCCTTCTCTGAGATTTCTTTTCTCACAGTAGAATCATGAGCTGGACAGTACACCCCAGAGAACAGAGCATGGGATCAATGACTTGTGCTGTTTTCTCCTCCTGGGGGACTATCTGCTGCTCTTACCTTCCATCTGTTGTTGTGTTCCTAACGTGCCCCATCTTCATTCTTTTCCCTCCCTGGATTCCAATATGCCTTTGCTCTTGTTCTTTACACTGTGTTGTTGCATCTCCTATCCCCTTTGCTTATGATACCAAATCTCCCTCTCTTGCAACTTGTCCCACATCATGCCTGTCTCTTTTGCTCCTTTCACTCTGCCACTACAAATCTAACCCTCACGTTCCTTGATTCACCTCCTTCCCACTCACTCATTTGCCTCACCTCACACCCTCAGTGCATATCCCTTGGTTCTTGCATTCTGTGGCTCAGATCACTCACTTGTCCTTCCTACATGCCTGAAATTCCAAGGTGGACTCGTTTCTTCTAGATTAATTTGGCTGCAGAGTGCCTCCATATTTTGCACCATGTACTGGATTCTACAAGAGCTAGAGACTTACTTAGAGGAGGCAGGGAGAAAACTTGGAATCCAAGACAGAAGGTTTTTCTAAACTGAAAGTCACAGGACAGCAACAGATGCAAGGTGGGAGCAGCAGATAGTAAGAAATTATCTTACTCCTTGGTATAGCCATATCGTGGTTTGCCTTCCTAGATTTTCTGCCTGGCTGCCTCCAAGTCTCTGTAGTGAAGGGAATATCTGCTTAAGAACCACCAATACTCAGAATTCTGCTTTCAGACTCCACTTGCTTATAGTCTTGGCAGCCACTGAATTTCACGCCTCAAGTTATTATTTAAATTTAATGAAACTGATAAACCTTAATCAATAAAAGCTGTGAAGAGTTTTGATTGAAATTTATTTATAATTAATGTAGTGTGATATGGTTAAATAATCTTGATCCTCAATTAAATGTATTGAAAATTAATATATAAAGATAATGAAGCAAAAAACAAAAACAAAGAGGTAGTACTCAACCAAACAGGGTTCCCCCAGACCAGTTGCAGTTGCCACCAGTTCCAAATTATCCCTAGAGACAAGTACTCTGAGATTAGGATGTCAGATGATACAAAAGTACTGCCTGTGGTGTTTGCTCTTAGTTTGCTAATTCACACTCACAGATCATCAATGGATATTGAAAAGGTGCTGAAATTGCGTCATACATGCATCTGCTCATAAGATAAAAAAAGATACATGGGGTCTTTTTATACTAGCCCAACTTTGTTAATCACAATTTGCTTACTGCGTGTTTCATATCCCTTCTGAATTTTTCTTATTTCAGGTGTTCCAAATAAGGCTAAAAATTATCATGTCACTAATCCTACTTTATAGATCACCTGTTTTGTTTTATTTTATTGGTTACTAGACCTTTCGTTGTTATCTGTTGTTTTTATTATATTTTATTAAATACATCGATGTAAATGGAGACACAGGTGGCACAGATAACCAGGAATGCCTTTTATCATCTTCTGCTGATTCACCAGCTGCACCCCTATCCATAGAAAGCACATCTTACCACAATCATTCATTCCTAGTGCCAGGCTAAACTGCTTTTATGAGCTCTAGATGAGGATGCCTTTGATGATGGTTTCAGAGCTTCAGCTGGTGTAGACTGCAGCTGCCTACAGTACTTCCTCCTGGAGAACAGGACAAACAATGATACACAATACTGATGTTGTGCCAGCAGCACTGGTCAATAGTGACCTTCTGGGCCCAATACAAAGTTTCATCTGTTATCTTTAGAGCTCTAAATGGCTTCAACCAGGTTATTGGAAGGGCCATGAAATCGCACCTATTTGTAGAAAGATATTCACAACCAACCTTACCTAATCAGCTACACATAAGTTTCAGAAAAGCTTGGAAAGTTGTCATATGAAAGACTATAACAATGTGCTGGAACCATCCATAAATTAACAATGTTAGCATGATGTTCCGACATCACCTTAGGCTGTAGAGCTTGAAAATACTATTTATTAATGGCCAAGCAGGACATATAGTTATATCAACTTGACCTCAACTAACTAGGCATCTGTGTGAGCCTGGATCCAAATGATTTTGTCTGCAAAGAATTTTGTCAAGTTGTTATAGGTTATTATTATCTCATGGACCCATAAAGTTACAGGCCCCTGATTACAACAAAAATTTCAACTGAATCATCCTGTGAAGATGGAACAGTGGTAAAGAAGTGCGATTTCTCCACCACCCATGAATTTTAAACCATATTTGGTCAGACCTATTCTGAGCCTTCCACCAGCATCACTCTAGATTTCAACACATATTTCATAATGGCTAGCTCCCCCCCAAAAATAAGGGAGGATCATTTGGCTCTACTAAACATGGGAGGCAATTGATCAAAAGCAAACTCAACTATCCTGGCAACTTTTACTTTCCAGGAGAGAGACAGAACCTCAGCTGCATTTTTTACCAAAATGAATGGAAAAACACAAAACATCATCAAGATATTGAAGTAGAAACTAACATGGCTTTTCATGGGCTAAGTCAGAAAAAATGCTTCTATCTGTTTTAAATTGTGTGACTTCATCTCAAATTTCCTCCAGGAGAACAAGCTGACACTGTGAAGGTTACATGATATGTCTCATTCCCTATGATGCCAAGGGACTGGGAAATTAATTACTTAGCAAACACTGAGAAATGGTTGTTTACTTTAAAGGCAACTGTACTTAAAATTGTATCAAATTTGTTAGCTTGACAGAATTTTCCTAGTACATGCATACTGCAGTAGTGAGTTGGCAACCTTGACAAACTATGAGCTTATATATGAGCTTGTTAGTATGACTCAGGGCTCCCATTTTGTTCAGATTCTGGTCTGTCAGAGTGAGAGACAGAAGTGTGTTTCTTTCTCTAAATAATTTTGGGTCCCTGATTCCAACTAATCTTTCCTAGAGTGGCATGGAGAAGACATTCCACTTCTATACCATTTGAATATCTGATTCCTCTAAGCAGGTCCATTCTATATTTGGTTTCCTCCTGCAGAAAGTATGATCCCAATACATTTCAGTCATGCAATAGCAATGTAATTGCAAAAACCTCCTCAAAACCCAGATCATCCCCATTTCAGCAAGCATAGAAAAGTAGATCAAAGTAGAGGCCTGTTGGAGTTGTAAGTCTAAAAGCCAGCTGCGATAGAAAACATGGTTGATATGGAGGCCATGCTGTCCTATGCCACTCCTGGTAGGAAAGTCTAAGTATGCATTTTGAGGTTTCTCTGAACAAGCTATGACAACTCTTGTACCAACGCAACAGTGAGAAATGAGACTGTTCAGCAGGAATGTGAATATCTATTCTCCCTCCCTCCCTCTCTCTCTCCCCCTTTCTCTCTCTCTAACAAGCAAAATCACACATATGCAAACTGGAAGTCTACATTGCTAAGCATCACTACCAACACCAGCTTTACTGTATAGCTGTCTGGCCCAGAGTCCTTTGCCTTTAGTGGCCTAAGTGAGTCCTCTCATCTCTTTTTCTCACTACTTTCTTTAGACCATAAACCTTAACTCTTACACTTTTTTCCCAATGGTGCCTTTCTACACCCACCCATTCACAGAGTGCATATTTCTCAACACCCTTTAGTATTTCTTCTAATACTAGGCCCCTTGATTTATTACTTTTCCATCACAGTACTAGGCACCCAGTGTAGTACAGTGCACTGGACTACAATGCTGGAGACCAGGGTTTGACACTTCCACCCCAGGCATGGAAACCCAGTAGGTGACTTTGGGCAAGTTATACACTCTCAGCCCCAGATGAAGGCAAAGGCAAACCTCTTCTGAACAAATCTTCCAAACAACCCCCCCCCAAAAAAAAAAAGCTGTGATGAAGTGCCTGAAGGTCACCATAGGTGAGAAACAGCTTTAAGGCACACAAGAACAAGAACAGCAACAGTACTCAATTAAAATCTACCACCCCCTAAACTGGACTAGTGCAACTCATTACTGGTTTAGATCAAGGTCACCTGGCATCTTGGCTATTTATTGAAAATAACAGACAGGTTTGTGTGTGGTAATGGCTTGCTCATCCTATATCAGCAGGATGAATATATAATTCACAGTTTTTTTGAAATCAAATCATATTTAACAGTCAAGTGTACATTACCATAAAGACTAAACAGTTCTACAGCAGTTCATAGATGCCCCCCAGCATCCATTAGTGTTTTGTGAGACTGAAACTTATGATTTTTTTTATTTAAAAAAGGAAAAGAAGAAGAAGAATTCAAATACCAGTCACTTGACAGAATCTACATTAATTGAATTACTGTCACCTTTAAATGTCAGCCCTTCTTATTTACTGTAATTGGACTTAGGTGGGTTCTTTCAAAGATGTCATCATTAAGTGGATTTCCTGATAAAGTACTTTATAATTAAGTTGAGTAGAATGCACTTTAAATTCTCACCCTGAAAACCAAATGAAGTTACATATTTCAAACCCTTATTTTGTACTGCACTTAAAGGTGAAAAGTTTACAATAAGGGTATCTTTGGGTGGTTTCATACAATAGTTTTCTATCAGGTAAGAAAGATATATGAAATTTTCTTATGCTATAACTGTTATAGCTGTCAAGCTGAATTAATTACCTGCTAATTCAGACAGAAGCCATTTTGTCTTATGAATGAGATGGGAAATCAAATTTCTCTTCGGATGCAATCGATCAAGAACTATTGCTTTACTTTCTCCATTCATTTTAATGGATGGGGTCTGATTCCACTGCAACAAAATGGATTTATTTGATTAATATCAGCAATTTCCACTCCTAGCAAAAGTGTCATTGTTTTCCCACTGCTAGAATTTCACCACCTCCCAAAACAATAATCTGGGCTGAGGGAGTGGGATAAGTCACATTGGAGTAATTGCTATAGTGTAGGTATATAGAGTGAAAAGATGGCCAGAATCCTGTTGGGATGTTGCATGCTCGTACATGGGATTGTGTCTGCAGGAAATAGAACTGTGAAGATGTGCAACACCTATATCCAATAGAGGGCTGGTGTTACATAGCTATGTAGCAGAGCAAACAAAGGGATTGATGCACAATGAGACCAAAGTGAATTGAGAACAATGCATTATAGTCCCTGATAAGCATCAGGCACTTCTACCAGTGTCCCATTATGCTACTTTGCAATTGAGTAACTGGGATCTTAACACTTCTGCTACTTAGGGCCCATACAGACAGGCCAAAATAAAGCTGCTTCGGGTCACTTTAGAGATCTGTTGTTTAAATGATGCATGTGTCCGGAAGCTGTGCCAAAGCCACACTCGTCCTTAGGAATGGAGCATGGTTTTGGCGTGGCTTCCATACTCTTAGGATGTATGCATCATTTAAGCAGCATATCTCCAAAGTGACCTGAAGCAGCTTTATTTTGGCCTGTCTGCATGGGGCCTTAGATAGGTATCCACAAATTTGCACTAGGTGGAGGGTTTATATGACACACCCTTTCAAACCAGGTGGAAAGTGAAACAAAGCTGTGCTCCAGGGCTAAAAACCAGAGCAAAAATAAGTCAAAGTACTCACTCTGGCTTGGCCTGGAAAATGTGCAACCCAAAAATGATATCACTATGCTATTGCTTTCTTTTTTTTAGAAATATCCCATTCAGTTAAATAAGATGAACTCCAAATAAAAGGTGTATATCAACCAGGTGGAATTTGTTTGTGTAGAGTAGATGGGAGTTATACTCCAACACATCTAGAGAGCACAGGTTTGGGGAAGGCTTGTCTGAACGATGTGGATATAAATTATTCTTATTGATCTGTCGAGCTCTGTGCTGCTTCCCTGGTCATAATTTTCTTATATTTATTTATGTACATATCACAGAAAATGATGTTGTGCTGTTTGGGTTGGTGTGAAATCAAATCTTGGATGTGAAAGATGCAACCATACCCTTAGTAATTCCTAAGATGTTTTCAAGCATCTTGATTCAAATTCTAACAAGTATGGTCTGTTTCATGTTCAAAATAACACTGGAGGCTAAATCCTTTTGATAGTTTTGATAAACTCACTGGAATTTCATCAGGGATTAATTTAGCCTAATGGCTGTGAGGTTTTTTTTTTTTTAAATCTCTAAGTAATTTGTATATACAAACACATTTTTGGAAGCAAATAGAGTTGGAAAAGATATTCCTGTTACAGGCTTTTTCAAGGCATTATCTCTCGGTTATGCAAAATTATTAAACATTCTCCCATGAACACTCAGGAAAAAGATGACATTGGATAAAATGCTAAAATGATGAGAAATAAAAATAGATTTTAATCAAATGTTCAATCAATAACTTCCTGTCACTAGCCATGTTAGGTACATTTTGATATGTCTTCTAGCTATGGTAAGTTGTATTATTAATATTATTATAATGATGACTACTACTGCTATTGAAACTTCATATGATTAAACAATTTCAAACACAAAATGCCTGCATGAGATTAAAGAGTAGTTTACTTAGTATCACACACAAAGTTTACAGACACTGATTTAGTTAAAAATGGCTGAATAGATTTGTACCAAATTTGGAGAGTATGGCAGGTTACACAACGCCATTTAGTACGCGCTCCGCGCGTCCTAGGGTTAGGAAGGTTCTCACCTTCCTAACTGCCCCTCTCCCTAGGACGCGCGGAGCACGTACTAAATGGAAGCACCCGTCCACATAGGCGCTGCTATATTTATGTCTTGGACGCACAGCGTCCAGATGTGGCGCGGTGGAAGTGACACCACGAGTGTGCACCTCACGGCGCCACTTCCGGAGGTCAAAAAGGAGCACCATTTCGGCGCTCCTTTTTAGCTGCACCGGGAAGCCTCGCGGTCTGGCCACTTTTGGGCGGTCTGTAACGCACCTATATTTTGCATGGTCAGACTTATAATTTAGGCTACTTTTTGTATGTGAGAGGTATCCCTAGTGGGGCACCACAATAATTAATCCAAATGAAGTTGGATATGTCTGCTAAATTGAATAATTTAGTCTGTCTCTCTCCCTCTCACTTTCTTCTCTTTCTTTTTCTTCTTCTTCCTTTCTTCTCTATGTTTAAGCATTTGTGTGCATATACACAAATATACCCATCCAATATATGCTTACACAGGAACATCCCTACCCCCATAAATGTCAGCTCTGCTATCCTGGGGAGGAATATACAGTTTATTGTGGACTAAAGCCAACATAGTGTTAACAGATCACAACATTGTTTTAGCAAACTCCTATCATATTAACCAGCCTAATGTGTGTAAGTGGAGGAGCCTTTGCTGTATGCATGAGAATTAAGAGGCCATCCTTAAGCAATGCAGGGAAAAGAGTACTGTTACAGCATAAATCCTACTCTGCTCTTATCCCATGGGCAATTGAGAGTTACAAAATGTACCTTCAGAATACAGTTTCATTCTAAATGAAACATTTTGCTTTGCTTTTCCAGAGAGAAAATGTTTCAGTCCATGTACCAAGGTGGGAAATATTCATCTAGATACAAGGTGATTTTTTCAAAGAGTCTTTGAAATCTCTCTCCTCTAGAGTTACATAATATTGATATTTGGACTTCACTCTCCACTTTATTCAGATTAGCTCCTTGATCTGGGTTTGATATTTTCCCTAAAGAGCTAAGCTCTTTGAAAGTCAGTGAAGATTAGTTCTGATTTTACCACATCACTTCATATTGCTTTCAGACATTTGCATTTTAGAATGAACTATGCTCTTTCCTTCAACGGATTTCTCACAACTGGGTCTCAAAAGCAATATTATTTAGACACAGGGACATCCAGGCAGATAGAGGCTTTTAAATACTAATATTCCAATACGGTGATATGGTAAAAGCAAATTTAAGGTGTCTGATTTAAAATTAGGATTCTCCATACCATTGTATTTCCCATTTTTAATGGTTGTGAAAGCTGGACAGTGAAGAAAGCTAATAGGAAGCAAAATAACTCATTCCAAATGTGGTGCTGGAGAAGAGTTCTATGGAAACCATGCCTTGCTAAAAAGACAAATAAATGCATCCTAGAGCAAAAGCTAAAATTCTCCCTTGAATTCAAGGAGACTAAACTGAGACTGTCATACTTTAGACATATCATAAGGAGACATTACTTATTAGAAAAGACAATAATGCTTGATAATGTAGAAGGCAATAGGAAAAGAGGAAGACTACATTTCAAACGGATTGACTCAATCAAAGAAGCCACAACCCTGAGGCTGCAAGAACTGAGCAAGGCTGTTAGTGAAGGAGTGATTTGGACATCTCTCATTTGTAGGATTGCCATAATTCAACTTGATGCCAGTTAACAAGACCAAATAGAAAACTGGACAATCAGAGATCTTGTCCTTGTTTTTGTTCACCATTGGTTTTGGAGACCTGGATGGGCATTCCACCTTATAGAAAGATATAGTGTTCTAAAAATAATCTTACTGTTCTAGCATAAAGGCCACATGTTCTCCTCCCATCCAGTAAAAAGAAATGTGAATGTCCTTTACCTGAAACTAGAGAACTGCACATCTTTAAAACATCTTATTTTACTGTGATTTATCCAGGAATAAAATAAGTTCAGCCCCAAGGTATGAATAAAATATTTCTCTTTGTCCTAGGAAATGCCTCTGGATGTTTTGTGAAAAGGGAATGTTTGGAGCAAAACAAACCCAAACACTTTAGAAACAGATAGAGCAACCGACAGAAAAAAATTTTCTGACTGTCCACCGCCCCCAAAAGCAACAATGTAGGAGCCATTTCTCCCTGCCAAGGTATTCAGAGAGTTGGAAATTCAGAGAGTTGGAAAACAAAACAAAACAAAAAAGAAGATTCAGCTTTTCATTAAAGAAATCCAACTGCTGGCCAGAGTGACCTCTTTTTCTCAATCTCCCATCTCAGCCTCCCATCTCCAGTTTTAGTTTGGTGTATGTATGTGAGGGGCCAAAATACCGTAAAGACGCCAACCTGGAGTTTATTGTTTTGCTTAAATAATCCGGCTCACCTCATTTGAATTCAAGACTAAATTGGGAGGCAGCCGCAAGGATTTTGCAGCCAATGCTGCTGGGAGAGTACAGCCCGGCTGAAGCCTGGGTCCCAGGCAAGCTTTGCCAGCCTTATTTTGAAGCTGGGAGCTTTCCAACTTGGAAAAACAGCTGCCGGAGCTTTCCTGGGACCCAGACTGTACTCGCCCAGCAGCTTCGGCAGCAAAATCCTTGTGGTA
>NC_056526.1:133983347-133993562 GCF_019175285.1 Sceloporus undulatus | reverse complement strand
TCAGGAAGGACTCATCCCACGTTTCTACAAGCAGTGTTGATGACTAAAAAGTGAATACATCACCAAACAAAATCCCCGGATTCCACAGGATGGACCCATGACCATTAAATGATGCCAAGCTACTTTATTTTGCAGTGTTGAAATCTGCAAGTTGAGCCATTTACCATTCCGTGGACCTGCCCATATAGGCATTAAGCTCCTCCACCCCTCCAACAGCCATTTCATGCCTGGTGTTGTAAAGGGATTCGAACTGCCTGGTATGTCCTCATGCCAGATGTGAAATGATTCATAATAAACTAATTGGAGTAATGTGGAAGTCTCAGCAGAGATGCAGTCCTTTCATGTCAAAGTACCGGGACATAGACAGTTATGTTAAATTGATAATCCACATGGCTTATACTTGTTCTAAACAATGCATTTGCTTGCTGCTTAAAAAAAATCTCTTCAACTTCCCTGCAATCCTTAGCCTTCATTTAGTTAGAGTCTACCTGTGAATAAAAAGATCAGTCCTATTTCATCTTTGAGAGATACTCTTTGAACCAATTTTCTTCAGAGGCATCAATTTGTTACACCATAAGAGCCATGGCAGCCTCTTTTTTTGATTGGTCTGTAACTCAGATATCTGTCCAGATAAATTCACAAGCATCTGGCAACTCCCTCTAAACAATGGGGTAGAAAACACCTAGAGTGAAACGTTAGCAGAAAATAACAATAAAAAAGCCAATGAAACCTGTATTCTCATGGCACAAACAAAACCAAAATTACTTCTCCCAATCTGTATCAAATGTTGACATCTTAGAGATTCGCTCCCATCTGATGTGATGAGGCTACTCCCTGAACAGGTGTAAATCTTCTTATTTCATTCTTATAGCAAGTATTGCATATAATCTTGGGTGAGAAGATGGCGTTTCTGCACATTTTTCTCTTTTTTTATTTTGAACTTTTAGTGGAAAATAATCTGTGCAAACCCCCTTTTTTCAAAAATATTTTTTTCCCACGAAAACAATGCTTTGTGTGGTACAAATTATGTAAGGAACTGAAAGCATGTAGCCAAGAAGCAATATAGAGGAGACAAGCTCCATATGCTCTAAGGCATGTTACAGACGGCCCAGAAGGGCCGTCTTGAGCCGCTGCTGGTTGCTGCTCCAGGAACCGCAGCATCCAAACTGCGCGGTTCCAGAGCAGCAAAGAAGGAGCGCAAAAATTGCACTCCTTCCTGCGGCCCGGAAGAACGCCATGAGTGCCGAAGTGCACACTCGTGCGTCCCTTCAACTGCGGGACGTGCGGAGCGAGCATCCGCTACGTCAAAATGGCAGTGCCCATCTATATGCGGTGCCACCATTTTGACGTAGTCATTACACGCGAGGGCAAGGCGCGTCAGGAAGCGCCGCCCCTCACGCGTAATGACGGCACCTCATGGGCCCGTCTGTAACGCGCCTAAGATGGTCAACTGTTATTCAGTGTTTAAAAAGCCAGCCACACTAGGCCTTTCTCAGGGGCTGAAAACAAATATAAATACACTTAAGATATAATATTAAAAAGATAGGACAACATTCATCAAACTGTGATACAAAAATATCCATATAGTTCTAAACAAACCCATGGATACTCAAGTCTCATTATATGCCATGGTCTAGTAAAATGGTGAACCTTATTTAAAATGGCAAAATCCAGATTTTTTTTTTGAAACTGAAAGAGAATATTTTCAAGTCATGGATGGTTGAATCAATGGATGCAGAATCCATGGATACCAAGGGCCTACTGTAATGCTAAACCATGTTGTTACACTAAAATCATGCTTCAGCATTAGCTTATATTATTGTCTCCTCTCTCTCTGCCCTCTTCCCTGAAGTGGCCACAAGGTAGAGGCATCCACTTAGTGTAAACCAGCCAGAGTTACTTGTGATGTCAGAAGTAGGAGAACTCGTTACTTCAAGTGTCAGGGGTTAAAGTCAGCACACTAAGAAATGCTTGGATGTCTGTGTGTGTGACCATGAGCATCTAGCCTGGGTAGGACAAGCCGAATCAAGCACAGCTGATGCTCATAACCTCAAGGACACTCTGGTGCCTGCATGCACTAAGCCTTGATGATGAAACATCTAGCTGGATTGCACAGGAGGAACTTTAGAATGTTACACAGGAAGTCACTGAGTTTGGGAGACCGCATGGTCTGAAGGCTATATAAGCTCAGGAGCTTCCAGTGATTGCTTTGAGGGTTGTAGTAGGAGTTGGTATTTGTTTGTGATCTGTATTATAGCACTGTAAATAAAGCACTTCAGGAGACTTGGCTTGTCTGGTTGTTTATCAGCTGAAGACTGGCATCGGTTGCTGAGAGTCCCCAGAGGTTCCTGCATTTCTTCAGTTCCTGGAAGACATCCAGCTGCTGTTATCTCAACTGAGGACTGAGAACCACACTTCTGAATTTGCCAGTTTACTCTGCCGTATGCCAGCATTGGCTACAGGGCTCAGATTAGTTGCTGACATTAAGCTACTTTGGTTTGTGAACAAACCAAGATCATTGATGCCCAGCCACAAAATAACAAGACCAGACACAAGACATTGGGCTAACAAGGGCCACATAATTTGACCTAAAACCTATCTACACTGAACTTGGAGGTAAACCACAAAACTGTGGGAACAACCTGATATGGGCCCAGCTGAGTCCCAGGTTCCCAGCCCTTTCTTGGGTGAAAACCTGATGTCGAGGGCAGTTTAATATCATTGCTTGCTCCCTGGCTGGCCATTTACTGGAGGGTAAACCAAAGGCACTACCCCACAATTCCATAGATTTTACCAGAGAAACCAAAAAATCCCTGGTCATCACTAAGGGAAGGCTATTTCCCCACTTCCCAAGCTCTCCAGCCTGTGGACGAGGTTCCATAGCCAAACCCTTCACCAAAAGGGTGCCAAGGTGTACACCAAAGTCTGCCAATAGTCTGCTAACCTGCCAATAGACACCACCCGAGCCAACTGACAATGTGCCACTGATACAGTAGGGTAAGCAAAAAACAAAAACCATGTAAAAGTGAGGAAAGCTCCTACCCGGCCCTGAATTGACCAGCAGAGCTCACACTGTACAAAGGCTGGAAGGGTTGCTCCACACAAATCTCCAAAGAGGGCTCATGTAGAGCAATAAGAAACCTCTACCATCTCACAGGCTATATAGCCTGATGCCCTTCATGCCAGGCCAATCAAATTTGATCTCTGTTTGTGGAGACCATCAAACTGTGCTCTTCCTGTAGCATCTTCCTGATGTCCAAATTCAGGCACACAAATTATGTTTTGACTTTTACTGTTTTGAACAAATCATAGTTTGTAATCTAACCAGATATTTGGATATAATAATAATAATAATAATAATAATAATAATAATAATAATAATCTGGTTAATTTATAATAGAAAGCAAAAACACCACTGGAGCAGAAAGAAGGGAGGGAGTTCTTAGGCTTGCTATTTCTTGTGCATGTAGCTTTAACTGTAGGTTCACATCATGTCAGGAAGCAGCTTATATCTCTTTGTAACACAGGATAAAGTTGAAATGTTTTTCAAAAAGTGTTAATACACTGTATGATATTAGGAGCTTTCCTAATCATGGCGACTGAGAAGGTGTATCCAGTCATGTCAAAAACTTATTATCACTTGGAAGCAATTGACGTCTATGCAACAACAATGCTGCAACAACAAGGGAATTTCCCAGTAAAGTATATATGGCTTGTAGAGAGGTGGACATATAAATCAGACATCAGTGAGAGTTTTGTCAGTGGACAAGTCATAGCCAATAAATCTTATACTAAAGAATGCAGTTAGTTTGAGAAATGTTATGTTTATTTTTTACAGATTACTAAAATATGGTCTTTTCCTGGCGATTTCTGAATATTTTAATTATTTAAATTTTCTTCTGTTGAGTCTTTCAAGATAAACTGCTGGGATTTGATGCTGGTGAAGGGCAGAAATGAAATTAACATTTGGTTTCCAAAAAGAGTCAGTCCTTTTCTTTGTTGTTTTCTCATACTCTGCCCTGCTGTCTCTCCCTATCCTTCTCCCTCCCCAAGCCAAGTAAGGGACAAGAAAGATCATGCCTGGTTGCTTCCCAAGGGCTTTTAAAATTAGGTCGAAATCCACAGCTGCCTGCTCCTTTTTCAACTGCAAAAAAACCTCAAAATTAGTGGATTCCATTACCCCAAACACAAACTTTTGCACTTTATTGTGGCTGAACAGAGCTGAAGTCACATTTTTCTTCTGTTTACAAAGGACATTACCCCTTTCTTTCTGGCTGATTACATGTCACTGTTTTCAACACTGCACTAAAAGAAAAGTTTAGCTCCCAGAGCATTTTCAGTTCAGTTGTGGTAATTTTCAAGGATATTTGTTCTTGCGGTTATACATCTTGTCAGCATCTCCGAAACAGTTTTACTGGACCTGTTCTAAGAATTCAGTACAATTCTGTTTGCACCTGTTTCTGAAATTACTTGCTATGCTTGTCAAAAAATGTATTCTTTAGCTCAAAATTAATGAACTAGTTTTGTACTTAGGCATTGCACTGACATTTGCTACAACAAATATTGATGAGATATTCAGGAAGTCCATCAAAAGATTCAGCTATGTTTCCTGTGACTTGAATAGATACAATGGGTGTTTATCACAAAGCTTTAATCAGCTCATCAGTGCAAGCTGGACTATCACTCAGATTAGAGAGAGGGGGGGGGGGAAATATTCATGATTTTGTTGCCAGGCCAAAAAATGGGGTTCATTATAGTTGTTGTGACTTCCAAGTCACAATGTCCTAAACGGCCCTTCTCAGGTCATTCAAAGGCAGGGCTGTGGTTTTCTTGACTGAGGTTATCCACATGTAATGTGGTCTTCCTTATTTCCTACTGCTTTCTACCTTACCAAACATTATTATCTTTTTTAATGAGTAATGTCTTGTCTACAACATGAAAGCCTCAGTTTAGTCATCATGACCAAGAGAAAATTCAGGCCTGATTTGTTCTTGGACCCATTTAGTTTTCTTTTTGGCACTTCATGGTGTCCACATAACACTTCCAGCACCACGTTTCAACTGAGTTGATTTTATTCCTTCCAGCTTTTTCACTGTCTACCTTTCACAACCATACATAAAATCAGAAAAATGATAGCATGGACAATCATAACTTTAGCATTCAATAATATATATTTACACTCTTGTCTAGTTCCTTCATAACTGATCTTCAGGGTCTTAAGTCTTCTTCTGATTTCTTGACTGTAGTATCCAGTATTTTGATTAACAAGTGAGCCAAAGTATAGGAAATTTTGCTTGTTTCAATTTCTTCACTCTCTGGTTTAAGGATATGTAAATATCTGTGGTCATTATTTTTGTTTTCTCACTGTTCAGCTGTAACCTTGGCTTTGCACTTTTTCCCCTTATTATCTCCAGTAGTCATTCCAAGTTTTCTGCAAGAGGAAAACACAGTTGAGAAGGATAATAGACCAGAAAGAATCTTGCATAATTCTTTCCCTATGTATGAGCATCCCAAAGTACATCAGAGGAATTACTGTGCATAGAATAATTGTATGTGTGTATGTGGAAAATCCAGTTTCCTCCACTCACACTTACACAGAGAAGGGCTGTTTTCTGTGCAGAAAACTGCACCGAAACCCTATTTTGCTGAAAAGAAAATAGTTTTACTGGGGGTGTTGGGGAAGCATGCAGGGTTTTTTTTAATGCAGAACAATTCTTCCACATTTTGGGACACTTGAATGTGGGGATGATAAAGCAGAGGATTTTGTTTTCTCGCACAGTGGAGAGAAAACTGCTATAATTGTTCATCCATACAGAAAAGTAAAACAGTTGAGGATTCATATTCCTAACCTTGATGTTGCTTTTTAAATACCTAGTGTTAAAGGAATCTTCACTATCTTCACTTTTTGCTGTCCTAGTCTGCTGCAATGAAAACAGGGGTCTTATGGCACCTTAAATTCTTGCACATAAGCTTTTATATAGGTCTTTGTGGACATCAGATGGAGATTTATCCTGCATTTTATCGAGTGGGCTGCTGTCCATGAAAATTTCTGCCAAAAAAGGCAACTTTTAAACAAGACCCTTGCTTGTTTTTGTACATTTGCATTTCCATTCACCCTGTTTCACTGTTTACATATTTTGAATCCCACGCTCTCTTTCTTTACCCTCTGAATTGCCCATTTTTGTGTGTGGGTGTGTGTGCGTGCTTGCGTGCATGACAGACAGAGAGAGAGAGAGAGATGTATATATTCTTGCCAGTTGAGGATAATTCATCATCCTTCTGATGAATTGGTCTAGATCCACAAAAAGATAATGCCATGGTCTACAAAATGCTGCAAAAGCCCAAAAATAGCTACCCTGGTGGCAATTATTACACTATCTGTATATGCCAACATGCAAACCATTGTTTCTAAAAATGAAAACAAACACTTAAATGCTGCTGTAGCCCTGAGACTACAGTCATTTTGAAAAACTGACCAATTTATTGTTTAGTGCATTAGGAACATTCTCTCCATCCCATTTAATTAGGCTCATATTCACAAAGGTATTGTGGCAAATGCAACAAGTTGAGTATGGGAAGGTGTTTTGTTTTTTTAAGTTTTCCCTTTGAAAAGAAGACCCCTATGAGCTATCATCAACTATTTTCAAACTTTGCTCAATACCACCCACTTCCTTCTTACTATGGAATCCTACATACATTCAACTATACTGAATTCAAGAAGACTTATTCCCAATTCAATGGTTACAGAACTGTAGCCTTACAGTCTTGCATACTTGCATTTAGATATAAGCACTACTGGATATTGGGCTTACTCCCAATTAAGTGTGTATAGTATTGTAGCTTCCTCCATACATTTTGGTGATTATTTTTCCCATCCTTGGTGCTGTTATGTTCCATCAAGCCATTTCTGACTTATGGCGACCCTAATTTGAACCTTGCCTTCTTCTGTGGCTGAGAGGTTGTGACTCACTCAAGGTCACTGTGGCCTGTTACAGACTGCCAAAATAAAGCTGCTTCGGGCCTCTTTGGAGGTATACTGTTTAAATGATGCATGCACCCTAAGAATCCGGAAGCTGCACCAAAGCTGCACTCCAGTGCTTAGGAGTGGACTGTGGCTTTGGCGCGACCTCCGGACTCTTAGGACCCATGCATCATTTAAACAGCATACCTCCAAAGAGACCCCAAGCAGCTTTATTTTGGCAGTCTGTAACAGGCCTCAGTGAGTTTCCATGGCTGAACGGGGATTTGGACCCTGGTCTCGCAAGTCATAGTCCAACATTCAAAGCACTACACCACACTGACTCTCCCATTCTTATGACTCACCAGGGGCAAAAATAAAGACTCTAGTTTAATCATGTAACAATATTTCATATATAAAAATCAGAGTTAAGTCAGCTGTTCATTGACATTCTGTTCAGCTATTCTCAAAGGTCTTGCAAATCAGATTTTTTCTGTCCTAACTTTCTCCTTGACATGCTTTTATATTCAAGGACATTTTGATGTGTTCTAACACGTAAAGTCTATCTGCATTTTGAAGTGTTGTTAGGCAAGCTGTCACACTGGCTGCTAGAATTCTGTACAGTAGCTTGCCCAACCTCTCCGACTTTCATGCTGGGAAGAAGGTTGAGAAATTAATTCTTCTATACTTGATATTTTTCCCCCTAGTTCTACTGAATTTCAGTAACATTCTATTGTAATTCTATCATAGATGTCATCTAGTCAGACCCCAAGATATACCTTGCATCCCTTATTTTAAGAAGATTTGAGCAGTATGTCAATGTAGTATGGCAGTGAAGAGTTTTACACATTCGACTAATGCCACATCTACACTGCAGAATTAATGCAGTTTGACACAGCTTTAACTGCCATGGCTCAATGGCATGGAATTCTGGGATTTGTAATTTTGTAAGATATTTAATCTTCTCTGTCAAAGAGCTCTGGTGTCCCACAAAATCCCAGGAGTCCATAGGACTGAGCCATGGGAGTTAAAATAATGTCAAACTACACTAATTCAGCAGTGTGGCAGAAATCCCAGTGGAATGTGGGTTGAATCTTTGTTGTTCACATGCATTTCGAATGCACCTGAGTAAGTTTGGAGAGGGCTGTCAAAAAAGCCACTTAATCTGGGATAATCGATTTTTCCCCCCCCCCCCCCCAATTATTCCTAAAAGATTTGCATTGTCAGCTTTGTGAATAATCAATGCAAATAGACCTTGGATAGACTGCGATAAAATTCTGCATGCCTTAAACATGTTTCAAATACATCCGCATCGTCGACTCTTTATCCACAGTGCTGACAAGTGTGAACAATAAAACTCACAGATGTGCGGAGATGTGATTCTGATGAAAAAAAAATCAATTCTCTTTTTCACTTGTCTCAACTACTGTCCTCCTCTCCATCTCTAGTACAGACTCAAGTGGACTCTCTCACTCTCTCTAAGAGCCTTATCGCACATGCAAGTCAACTGAAATTACAATAGGATAATAGCACACCCAGAAGGGGGTTACACCATGGCATAGTGGTTGCTCTTTTCTTCCATCCTATTTCATTTAAAACTAGCTCTTTTTTAATATCATTTAAAAATCCATTAATGGCATCCTTTCCTGCCCGTGTTGCACTTTCATTTCCCATGCAAAGTTTCAATAGTGGTTACATGGTGATTTGGAATGGTTGGGGCTGGTTGGTTGGTGTGCTGTTGGTGGGGAAATACCAGTCCACCTCCAACGATCAGGGGAGAAAGAGAAGGAGTGGGGATTTAAGTCTGCCAAAGGAAGGACCAGCGTGGTGTAGCAGTTTGAGTATTGAGCTAGGACGCTTGGAGACCAGAGTCTGAATTCCAGCTCAGCCATGAAATCCACTGGGTGACCTTGGCCAAGTCACATGCTCTTAGCTTCAGAAGATGCCCATCTCAAATCCCTTGTGAAGAAGCTTACAAGAAAACCCTACAATAGGTTCGCGTTAGGGTCACCATAAGTTGGAAAAAACTTGAAGGCACACAACAACAATAACAACAATGGACACTCTCTCTGCTAACCTTGCTTCCACTATGGAAGGACTGCAATGCAAAGTTCAGGTGCCTTCTTTTCCAATCCCATACCCTCCAATAGTTGGATATGTGCAATCAAGCAACAGCAGAGTGTGGTCAACATGGCAAAAGTTGAGAATGAGGAAGAAAAGACGAGTAAAAGAGGCTGCAGCAGTTTCCTAATTTTTTTCCTTTATTGAAAAATGACATTTCCTCCCCATTTCTAAATGGGGCTTGTTAGAGATGCCACTTTGCTCACCATCCCCCTCCTTTTCCTTTCCCAGCTCTGCTCCTTATAATGCTCTGCAGTGTGGTCCAGCACCCTCAGGTGCAATGGTGTAGAGGTCACTCCAAACTGCATGGTGCTTTTTTTTGGGGGGGGGGACACTATTTTAATACTAGAAGGGACTTGTATGATAAGTTTGTAAGTCTTCCATGACTGTTAGTGCAGAAACAGCTTCCAAATAGTAATTCTACTTTGGAATTTCACTCATGTGCTCTCCTCTTGGTTTGATACTGCCAGATTGCCATTCACTCTCACCCTGCACATGCACTCAGTTTCTCCCAATACATGAGATAGATAAGAATAACTGGACAAGAGCCTTCCTATTGGCCAGCGTTTAGGCTACACGTTTCCCATGGTTGCTGATGGAGATTAAATAGACTGATGCTATCCACCAGACAACCTTTTGCTGTGATGTTGGAGCGCGGGGAAAAATCATGTCGCGGAGCGTGAGAGAAAATTAAATTATTGGAAGGGAGCCAGGGGAGGTGTGGAGGGGCGCAGCGCCATCCGGACGGAACATTGAGAGGGAAGAACCACCCCCCGAGACATGTTGGGTGAAAAATGGAGGTCTGGCGGACAGAAATAAAATGGGAGGGGAGGGTCTAGGCACAGAGAAAGCCAGGTGGCGCGGAACACGGGCGCCCAACGCTATTAGATGTCCTGGGCGAACGCTAATAAAAGAAAAGTGGCGCCAAATATGGTGGGGGTGGAGATGACTATAAAGCCCGAAAACAATGGAAGGGTGCAATCCTCTGAAGTGGCAGGATTTGAACTAAGGTTTTAGAGGTTGCGAGACCTCTAGGCTCAGCTGGAAATCTCTTGGATTCAAATATGCCCTCAGCTTCAGACAGTTAAGGGAACTCTCCTTACAGCAAGCGTGTGGCAGGAGTTGCTGTCGTGAGT
>NC_056526.1:133973869-133983322 GCF_019175285.1 Sceloporus undulatus | reverse complement strand
TATGTTGTGAGCCGCCCTGATCGGAGGAAGGGCGGCATATAAATAAAAATTTTATTATTTATTTATTATTTTAATACTAGAAGGGACTTGTGTGATAAGTTTGTAAGTCTTCCATGACTGTTAGTGCAGAAACAGCTTCCAGATAGGAATTCTACTTTTGGCTTGATACTGCCAGATTGCCATTCACTCTCACCCTGCACATGCACTCACGAAAGAACTCATGACAACACAGCTTGCCTGGAAGGAGTTCCCTGAACTTGTCTGAAGCTGAGGGAAATATTTGAATCCAAGAGATTTCAGCTAGAGCCTAGAGGTCTCGCAACTCTAAACATTAGTCAAATACATGCCACTTTCAGAGGATGAAACATTCCATTGTTTTAGCTTTATAGTCATTCTCACACCAACCATATTAATGGAGCAATTTTATTTTATTAAGCAGTTCAAAAGGAAATATAATAGAGTTGGGAGAAGTGTTCAGAGAAAAATGGATTTATCTGTGACTAGACATCCAATCACATTTTATTTCTGTCAGAAATAAATATTTTTAAAAAACATGTCTAGGGTGGGTGGTTATTCCCTCTCAAGTGTCATGTAATGGATGGAGCTGAGAAACTAAAACATAAACTGCTAACTTCCAATAATTTAATTTTCTCTCAAGCATCAGAAGAAAAGATTTTTCACAGAGTAAACATCACAGCAAAAGGTTGTCTGGTGGATAGATCAGTCTATTTAATCTCCATCAGCAACCATGAAAACTGTTGTAGCCTAAAGCTAGGCCAATAGGAAGGCCTTGTCCAGTTTCATTCTTATCTGTATCATGTATTGGGAGAAAGCAACTGTTACATTTCTCTCTTCACTCCCTGTGATTCTTAGCTGCATATATTATAAACTAATCAGAAGCCAAAAAGCCAAGTATAAGTTATTATACTTGGGGTAGGGGCGATCTTTAAACTCTTAATTATTTTTCTTTGCCTTTTGTGGACTTATTTGCAATTTCAGAGCCTATTCCTTTGAGGGTTAGTGATGCCTTCTTCTTACAAGCAAAATCCAATAAATAATGGATTTATTTCACATTTTGGAGATGAACATGTCTACTCACATGAAAATCCTGTTGTGGCTTATTCCCAGGTCAGTACTGAAAAATGATTCATAAGACCAGGAACCTGACACATCTCTGCTTTCCTGATCCTCTAGCTAAAACAGATTTTTCCACACTACCATTTTCCCTGGAGGAACTGGGAAAGGATGCTTTATCCTAGATTTGGGAAGAATTTAAGAAAGAAAAAAATGACTAAAAGGCTCTGATTCTTTTGATAAACTCCTTTCATTCTTCTTTGTAAAAGAAGAATTCTTCAAGGCATAGCCAGTGGTGGCAATATAGAGATTCAAATTTACTTTAGCGATAGTTTTATTACATTTTCATTGTAATTTCTTTTAAATATGCTTTATTGCTTAGAGTTCTATCAGTTATACGGTTTTATAATTATGTTGTACTCTGCCCTAGGTAATTTTAATAAAAGTGAGATGTAATTTTATTATTATTATTAAATTATATCTGATTCATCACCACCACCACCACCACCATCATCATGATTGTTGTTGTTGCTGCTGCTGCTGTTGTTTGCCTTCATTTCTGACTTATATTGATCCAAATTATGGGTTTTTCTTGGCAAGATTTATTCAAAGGGGGCTTGCCCTTGGTTTCTCTTGAGGCTGAGAGCATATGACTTGCTCAGGTTCATCAAGTGGGTTTCCATGGCCAAGTGGGGATTTGAATCCTGTTCTCCAGTCAGACTCCAATAGTCAAGACAATATTTGTCTATTTGCATAACCATTTGTGCAACAAATGGCATTGCCCACTGCATAATTGGTTGCACAACCAGTTTTATAACTGATAGTGGGCCTAGGAGACCACAGTAAGATATGTGCTACCACTTCCACAGATAGAAAAATGAACTCCACTACTGCATCATTTTCCTTTTACACATTACATTATATTTAGTCTATTTTGAGGAAGGCCATGCACATGCTTCATTCCTTAATGATATAGTACACATTGGCTGGAATTCCACATCATATGGATAGAATGATTTCCAGGAGTGTCTGGAGACTTGGAAGGCACCATTACCTCTCTTCTCCCAGATGCATCCATGGGTGATTCCTGCTCCCTGACTGCCTGACTAATATATGGCCATGGCAGTGCACTTTGACACTTGAAACTCCTGGTGAGGATTGGTGTGTGGGCATTATGTAAGCAGAGATTGAATCCCTCCTTCACAACATCTGAGAAAGGACCTACCCCTGCATAAATCCAACTATCTGCTCTCCACAGAAGTCATTTTACTCCTTTCTAGTTGAGGCTGAATCATTATTTTATTTTATTTTATTTATATGCTAAATTGGGAGAGCCAGCATGAGCATTGGACTGTGACCCTTGAGATCAGGGTTCAAATCCCCATTCGAGCATAAAAACCCACTGAATGGCCTTGGCCAAGTCACACCCTCTCAGCCTTAGAGGATGGCAATGGCAAACCCTCTCTTGTCAAGAAAAAATCATGATAGGTTTGCCTCTAGGTTTCCATAAGTCAAAACTGGCGTGGAGGCACACAACAGCAATGCCAAGCTGGACCCAATTTTGTTGGCATCTCATCAGAAATTCACAGATCTGTTCTAGTATTGTCACTTGACATCCGAAGCAGCTTACAAAAGATGCTCAAAAACAACACCCATACAATTTTAAAACACAATTAGAACACCACATTAACAGAACAAGTAAACAAATTAAAATCCTTTTTTAAAGTTAAAAATATAAAAGCATTTAAAAAATTAAAAACATACCCAAGCAAAAAACCCAGTAGTCTCCCTGGGCACAATTACAAATTAAAAGCCTGCTTAAAAAGAAAAGTTTTTGCATGTCAGAGAAAGGAGAGCAGAAAGGGAGGCATGTATAGCCTCCAATGAAGGGAGTTCAGAGGGTGGGAGCAGCCATTGAGAAGGTTCTACTAGTATCCTCACCAAATGAGCCTATAATAGCAGCAGGACCAAGAAAAAGACTTCCCCAGAGGATCTCAAGGTTCTGGCATGTTCATATGGAGAAATATGATCATTGACTTGATTGTATTGCTCTTTTGCTATCTTGCATTAAATTTGATACCTTGCACATCTTGATATCTTGCATTGAACTCATAACATAAAACTAGGTTGTGGACTGGAGTTTAAACCAGCGCCGTACTGTGCCAAAACATTCCCTGACAGAAGCAGTTCAAGTGCTGTAAACGGTGATGTTCTGAATATTAGCCAGAAATGTCATAAATATGTATGACTTGAAGATCTCATACCATTTGAAATTTTATTTACATATCTCTCAGAACCAGAGACTAATTTAACACTACATACTTCATATGCTATCATAGGAGAGTAAAGACATTGGAAAGAAGATAGGGAGAATAGAGTGGCAAGAAACTGTTTTATTTATTTTAAAGCAGCAGAGACACTCTTATCTTTTACCTTTCAGAAGAGCAATTTCAAAAGGGTTGATTAAAATAGAAGAAAAGTGTATTTCAAGGTAAATAGGTAATAAGTGAGCAGGGTTGCTGAACTATCAGTCAGCAAATAAGCTTACTAGTTTAAAATGACTTGTTTGCTTTTTCACACAAGCATTTGCTCCACAAACAAGTTATGTTAATAAATTTGGTTTTTGAGTAGATGTGAGGTTAAAAGAATACAGCTATTATTTTCATTCTCCAAATCACAATCCCTAAGATCCCTTAGTAGTTTCTCTCTTCCAGAAGATAATTGTTCAGCCTATTTTAAGGAAAACAGATGTGAGGTTTTAATAAGTTAGTGCGAGAAACAGTCAGAATTGAGATTAGAAAAATGAAAGAGGCTAGGAAGAGATGATAAAAATAAAAGAGGCTAGAAAATACAGGAATAAAGTAGGAAGGTAAGAGGATATGGTAGTGCATTCCCCTTTGGCTTGAAATTTACCATTTACCGGTTACACTTACCAATTCAAATTTAAAAATCCATACAAAAGACATAAGAATTGGTTCTAGAATGTATTGATTTGTGTTGCATTGTTGTACACAATTTCCTGGAAGTAATTGGATGAAGTTGGGTTCACTTTTGAATAGACATGAAAGAGCCAAAAGGGTGTAGTGGTTTGAATATTGGACTAAAACTCTAGGAAACCACTTAGCCATGGAAACCCACTGGGTGACCTTGGACAAGTCACATGCTCTCAGCCTCAGAGGAAGGCAATGACAAACTCACTCTGGACAAATCTTGCCAAGAAGACCCCATGATAGGTTGACATTAGGCCGGGTCACCCTACACTGGAAATAATATGAAGGTACAGATCAACAAGACATTTATAGACCTGTGTTGTTAAAGATTTTAATTTTGGTTCTCATTCCATTAATGCACAACTATTAGTTTCTGTTCAGGAGTCAGTCTCTCTGAGGAAGGGTAGGATATAAAGGCAACATAATTCAGTCAATATGATTAATATAGCTGAACATTTTAGACAAGGCTATGAAAAATGTTTGCAAGTGGGCATTTGTTATTTTCAGAGCAAAGGAAGACATTGGGAACATGACAAAATGCTTGCTAAATTCCCTCTTGCTCATCTTTTTCACACTGTTTATTCCCTGTTCTTTTCTCTGCTCAATGCCATTTAAAAAAACTACTCTGGTTTTTAACTTTTTTCTGAGATCAGCAAGTCCAGTCAGTCAGGGACCATGTTATGTAACCATGTAGACCATCAGATTTGCCCTGGTTCTGTATAGGATGATCTTATCAAAATATTTTGCCCTTGCTTGTATACTCTGAAACTTTGCTGAAAGGCGGGGAGGGGGAATGCCCTATTTAACCAATTTTGGCCTAATATTTGATACAACGCCTAGCCATGTAGTAGATTAGTAAAGTCCCATTGATTTGCAATAGATGTATAGGTATCTAATAATTCTGAATCATGAAACCTCATTTTGACTACTTGAACCCCCAAAGTACAGATTTGTGGCAACTGAAATGTGGATAAGGAATGTCAACAACCTAGGAGAGAGGGAAACCATCTCTGCCCCAGGACTGGGTCTCACTATCAAAGATTAAATTGGGCCCCACATCCCAGTCCTCCAGTATTGTCCAGAGCTATCTGTGCCATAAGAAATAGTACATTTGTATGCCAAAGGAGATTTGACATTCACAATCAATAAAATAAAAATAAAATGCAGTTGCACAATGACTCTGAAATTCCAATGATTAAATGAGAAAAATCTTTTTAAGAACCCAAAGCTCTTTACTGATGACATTCATGTCCCCTATTTGTGTTGAAATAATAGCAGGCTTTGCTAAAAATAGGGTAGTGGGTGGAAGGGTTATTGTTGACAACAGTGTGTAATGGAAGTCAGAAAATGAAGGCAATGTGGACATTTCTCACCTTGAAAGTCCCTTTGAAAGCTGAAGTGCATTAGTTAAATAACTCTCTAATGTGCACCTTCCCTATTTGGACTTTTGTTACCTTTATATTCATTTTTAATTTCTATTCTGAGGGAGTCAGTTATGCCTTTTATGTGGCGTAACAGAAGACCTAAAGGAAAGGTCTAGTTTAAGTAATCTAAACACTGGTGCATGCTAGGTAGCAGTTGCTACATATATCATTGATAGGAACCATGGGAACAGAAGAGCGGAGATAACTGATAGAGAAGTAGTGCAAGGACAGACATTATTTCAGCTGAGACTGGGATGAAATCTCTGTGCAGCTGAAGACTTATTCTGTCCTGAAAATATGCAGTTGGGGACCTATTCTGTGCAAAACTGATGTGTGTGTTTTTGTACACAATCTTATCCACTACATCTGGGATATCTTTCAGTTAGAATTACAGTGCTATTCATCTAATTCAGCCTACAACTGAGGTAGGACTCCATTGGAGCCATTGTGTATATGGTGCGATGAACAATTTAATTTTGATTTTAGAATTAATTGCACTATCTGTGCTACTCTATCTAGTGTATTATACTATATAAATTAAACATATTTGATTACTGGCTGACTAAACTTGGCATACTATCTAATAGGACCAAAATGAAGAACACAATAACATTTTGGACCTGTCTGCTAACTTCACTGGGTACATTCCAAACAAACATTTTGGATTTTGCATTTCCCCCTTTAGATTACCCATTTAAGGAAGTTTATCTTGACCAAACTTGATATTTACACTGAAACTGATATCCTAAAAAAATAAAAGCCCAGTTTTGATACAAACTGACAAATTGACTTGGAGAGTGGGAATGCTGGTTCCAGAAGAAAATCAGAATGTGCTCTGTGTGTGTGTGTGTGTGTGTTGTGTGCATTCAAGCCATTTCCAGTTTAGGTCATCGTAAGGTGACCCTGTCATAGGGTTTTCTTGGTGAGATTTGCCTTTGTCATCCCATGAGGCTGGGAGCATGTGACTTGCCCGAGGTTACCCAGTAAGAAATCCTGTGAATGATTTGCTGCTGGAGCATTCCTGGTTATTCCCAGGATAAGTCCCCTCTAATCACGGTGTGTGTGAAAATCTTAGCTGCTATCATGTGACTGTCACTGTAAAATGCCTGCTTAAACCTCTGATTTTCTCCCATGTGATAAAGTCCTATAGCAAAGCCTTTGACTGCATAGATCACAAAAAGCTATGGAACACTCTTAAAGATACTGAAGTGCCACTACACTTGATAGTCCTCAGGAGAAATCTGTACTTAAGACAAGAGGCTACTCTTAGACCAGAATATGGAGAAACAGAATGGTTCCCAACTGGTAAGGAAGTCAGGCAAGGCTCCATTTTATCACCTTACTTGTTCAACTTGTATACAGAAAACATCATACAAAGCGCAGGTTTAGACTTAGAACAAGGAGCAACGAAAATAGGAGGAAGGAACATCAGCTATCTAAGATGACACCATATTACTAGAGGAAAACATCATAGACTTGGAACAGTTACTAAGGAAGGTGAAAGAAGAAAGTGCAAAGGCAGGCTTACTGCTGAACATAAAGAAAACAAAAATAATGACCATAGAGGACCTATGTAAATTCAACTTAGAAAATGAAATAATCAAAATAATTAAAATCTTGAATCAAACACTGATCAGAAGAGAAACTGCAGTCAAGAAATAAGGTTAGGAATGGGAACAGCAACTATGAAAGAACTAGACAAGATCCTAAAGTGTAAAAACTTACAACTAAGTACTTAAGTTAGAATCATCCAAGTCATATTCCCATCACTATGTGTGGATATGAGAGCTGAACAAAAAAAAAAATGGAAAAGAAGAAAATCAACTCATTTGAGAAGTGGTGCTGGAGAAGAGTGTTGAGGATACCATACATGGCCAAAGGACAAACAAGTGGATCTAGAATAGATTATGCCTCAACTCTGGAAGCCAAGATAAAAAAAATGAGGCTGTCATATTTAGGCCATATCAGAAAAACTCATTACAAAAGACAATAATGCTAGGGAAGGTATAAGACAGTAGAAAGAGAAGAAGACTGCACATCACTTGGCTGCATTCAGTCATGGGCCTGACTCTACAGATCTAAATAGAGCAGTGGAGAATAGATGGGTCTGGAGATGTCTCATTCACAGGTTCAATGAGTCAGGGTCAACCTGAAGGAAGTTAACATCAATAAAGAACATGGGATCATTTTTCAGGGCACTTAATATGAAACATTTCTAAGGACTGTAGTACAGTGGTGCCTCGGGTTACGAAATTAATTCGTAACGCGTCCGCTTTCGTAACCCGAAAAGCCTTCGTAAGCCGAATTGCCATAGGCGCTAATGGGGAAAAGCCGCGATTCCGTGCGAAAAAGCCGAAAAAAGCACCAAAAGTTTTTTCGTAACCCAAAAAAACATTCGTAACCCGGAACAATAATTCCCTATGGGATTTTTTCGTATCCCGAAAATTTCGTAACCTGGGTATTTCGTATCCCGAGGTACCACTGTACTGTTGTTTCAACTCATAAGCAAACTGATCAACATCTGGCTATTTCTGGCACCATCTTTAACATTTTCATCCCCCTCTTGAATGGGTTTCTCTTTAATTCCAAAACATATTGGAACAATGTGGAACATATGTTTTCTTCTTTTTCATTGTTTTAAAAGCTATAGTGCAACACTGCTTTAGTGAAACAGTACATTTGCACTACAACGCACTAACATATATAAATATCTAATATCTTTAAACATCTATAGATATTTATTATCAAAGTGCCCTGGTATTATAGCTGTAGTTATAGCTACAGTTATAGATGCCCCCCCCCCCCGTACTAGAGTGCTAGAGTAATCTTCAGCACTGCTAATATTTTCAGGAGGCTTCTAGAGCACTATTAACCATATCAAGAAGTTGTGCATGTCCTTAAAGAAAGATTAGAAGAGAAAATGGAGGTCAGTTTTCTAGGACAGGGAGAGCTGTTGCAGCACCACTGGGTAGGAAATACCATCGATGTTAACGCTTTAAGACTATATATTGCAAATTTATCCATGACAACAATAACAACCAGGTCATCTGAATGTAGGATAAGATCAGGCAGAATCACAGACCAAGACTCTTATCACACAAGAAAGAAGAGAAAGAAAGTAGTGGCTTTCTTCATGCCATACCACATGGTGTCATAGCATTCCCATAAGAAAAATATATGCTTTTACAACCATTTCATGTGAAAAGAGGACAGAAGCACTATGACATCATGCAGTAAGGCATGGAGAAAGTCACTACTCTCTGTCTCTGTTTCCATTTTGTTTTCTGATATGATAAGGCTTCAAGAGGTTTATCACATGATCCAAGAGCCTTATCCCATGCTGCTGCCATGCTGCTAGAGGAGAGCCAATAAAATTATGTAGAACTATATGAGGAATAATTATTTTCATTTTAATGTTCCCGAAGAAAGAACTATATATGGATATTTATCTACATATTTATATTATCTCTCTCTCTCTCTCTCTCTTTATTTCTGTATATAACAAATAACTTGGCAGTTGGCACAAGATAGGAAACATTTAAAATTCAAAATAGCAGTGAGAATGGTGATGGTATTACTATCCATAGAGGCTTAGAACTTCAATGTCAGAGGGATGGTGACTCCATTCTGGGTTTTAGCCTGACTTTTCAAGTAACTATCCAGTGTGCTGAACCCATTAGTCTAAAATCCAGATTGGATTCACCATACAACTGATGTAGAAGCCTTGGAATCCCACTTATCACTAAGATGGCTTACATTGTATCAGACTCTGTGAAATAATGTTGTATTGGATCATAAGAAATCAGAACTACCTTTGACATGTAGAACAGAGTGTTCCATAAACATAATAAATAATAATAAATAATAAATTTATTATTTTTATACCGCCCTTCCATAGATCAGGGCGGTTCACAGCAAATATCAATAAAATCTACAAAAAAAATCTACAATTAAGATACACTGTA
>NC_056526.1:133836023-133973859 GCF_019175285.1 Sceloporus undulatus | reverse complement strand
TCTTCAGGCCAGCCCCTGATGACGCTGGGCCGGCCTGCTCTCTCCCTCAACGGCCGAAAGATGACAGTTACGGAGGGAGGGCACTCTGTCTTCAGGCCAGCCCCTGATGACGCTGGGCCGGCCTGCTCTCTCCCTCAACGGCTGAAAGATGACAGTTACAATTTGAGCTGGTGGGGAAGATAGCTGAAACTGACAGCTGGAACCATGTTCAAAATTGTTTTGAGCTATAGCTCCTATGAATACCTGGATTGATAGGAGTTGCCATTCAAAACACCTGGAAGTATTACTTTGGGTAAAAATGTAATGTTGGTAACAATCCTTCCATAGGTAATAGTCCCACTACAATAAATCAAAATCAACATAACACTTAAAAATATTTTGAAGGACACATTTTTAGCTGAAAAACAAAGTGAGTAAAAACAATATATAATGAAGTGAGTTTTTAAAAAGTCCACCACCCCACACACTATTCTCCTACATTTCTCCTCTTTAGAATTTACTGAAGCAAACATAACCTCCTTTGCTCTTATCTCAAGCTAGTGGGTAACCTCTAAACCTGTTACAGAACGTGAACAAGGTAATAAACCCAGAAGGCATGAAATGTTCCATCAATCTCTGTCTCCTTCCTTGCTCTGAACATGCCCCCTTCCTACTCTTAAATTACTACTGTCCACAAGAAACAGTTGTCAGAATATATAAATGTGAATTAGGCAGATGCAATTGATACTGAGCCATGACAGGATGTGGTTTAGCAGTAGTGCCTGATGTTTGCATGACAATCCTGCAACCTAGGGTGCTTAAAACAGTTATACTAGCAGGATTTATTCAGCACATACAAGACTGAAGCTTTTAATTCCACCTGCATTATGAAATGTAAAAGTGATTTCAGCTTACATCCTTCCCTTATAATTCTATGAGTCACCAGTACATAGTCTCAAGCATATGATCTGCCTCGCTATGATGAATTTAGTGTTTTGCAATGCACCCGGGACTTAATCCCAGTAGCAGCTACTACTGTATGTGCCCTTTAACAATTATAGTGCATGGATCTATTCATTTTTCCCCTTTCCATTTCATGGCATCGTAATTAGGAAGTGTTACAATTGTACACTTTCTATTCTTTGGGCCCCTAGTTGGCACTGAAGTCAGGAACAGCAAATCTCTAGTTCAGGAAATGTTAGGTGAATAGAGTAGCATGTTCCTTGTAAGGGATGCTGATATAATAAAAAATATGGTTTATACAACTGGATCTAAAGTCACAGAATAACATTTTTTTCACTTCAACATATGCTAAGAATAGTCTTCAACCAGAGTTAGGAAATTATCTTTTAAGAGGAAAATTCAATGATGCCATTGCATTCATTCTTCTTAAAAGTTAGTTCCCAGATTGTCTCCTCAACATATTAAGTAGAGATTAGCTCCAGCATCTAGCATCCCAGACAGCTATTAGTTTTCAGTAGCAGGGTTGTCTGAAGTATTTCTTGTCCCAGGATCATAACACTAGATGGGCAACTACTAGTGAAAAGTTTAAAACTGTGGCTTCTCTGACCCTAATGCCAGGCAACTCTGGTCAGTGAAGCCACCAATTTAAAGTTCCCACAGCTGGTAATTTTGTATTGAATTTCCCACCTAAATAAATGCTTCACTGGTTGCTGCTGGGCATTCTGGGGCATTTAAAATGACAACTACAAACCCACCCACCACTATTACCAAGTAAGCAGCTGCCAAGTGAGGCACAAGATTCTGACATATTGTAAGCTATCAGATGGCACTTCGTTAAAGCCCTCCCTCAAACTTTGCCATAGAGCGCTCTGTCACTTCTTGTCTGAGTCATTGCAAACAAACAAGCACCCAAGCAGAATCCACTTCATACCAGCCAGTTGTATGCAGTTGGCACCAATAATGTGACTTGCTTGGAATTGTCCAGACCATCATAAGCTTTGCTGTGTGAAACATCTAAGATGTCAGTTACCTGGTGATTTGTTAGCCTCAAGGCAGATATGATGTAGCAGCCATGTCACTTCCCCCTGAAAGGACCAGGGCATGGGTGGGAAAGGGACTTTGGCAAGCAACAGTGTTGGGGCAGGGGCCAATAATACAGATCAACTGGAACTTTGCTTTGTGGATATTCAGGGCAAAATTGCTCCCCCTTCTTGTTGGCATCCCTGGTTCTGGGTGCACTGAAATTTGTTTTGTGTGAAGCTAAGTGATTGGTGCCATGGAGCAGTCTGAAGAAACCAGGCCCCCTCTGTGCACTTGTGGGAAGTGTCTCCTTGAAGGCCAGGCTTGAGAAGAATCAGTCCTTCTCAGACATGAGAGCAGGGGCAGCTCTTGACATCTTCATTGCCTATGTCCCAGTAGCTGTGACTGAGGCCACAGTCTCAGAGGTAAGAAGATCAATGCACTACACACCTTCGCATTCAGCACAGATAGGAAATAGGATCAGGTTGGATAGTAAACAATAGCAACCCTTGAAGACATCATGGGAAAATATATTTATAAACACTTTCCCTATCTGCTCCCAGGACTATTTCTCTCTTGACAGTATCACAGTTGAAGAACCTTGTACATGAATATGTATATGTGCATGCCATTAGCAACACGGAATATTTCACAATGGAGAGTCCTGGATTGTTTGCTACAATTTTACCATTACACCCAAGTCTTGGGTTTGTGATTATTGCTATTCCTGTAAGAAGCTTGATTTTACAGTGATGTGTTAATCACAACCTGAAGGGAACTATTTGCCAAATTAAAAAATAGCAAATTCATCCCCAAGAAGTCAAACAAAGGTGTTTACTTCAAAGCAAAAGGTTAAAAGATGAATTAATCTGTCATCCTACATGGGTTTTGGTCATAGAACAGGACTCCTAAAGCAAAATAAACTCAAAGGGAGTTTGCTTGCTGTGTATACCATTCATACACAACCAATCCTACATGGATAGCATTCAAATATATCCCTCAATCAGAGAAGCATCATGTTTGCCCTAGAGATTCTAGTTCTCTAGTTTAAGTATATCAGTAAGAGAAGAACACATGTTCACACAGCCCTCCAAGAAACATGTTCTGAACAACATAAATGTGCTAGCATTTAGATGTTCCAGTCCCTACTGTTTATTTTCTGTGCTCTTCTCCTGTGGGTGTTGTGCAAAGAAGAATGTATCAGTGACAAAGAGACATATTTTTTGTCCCTGATGGTCTCATTAGGTTAATAGCAAAATTCATTTTCTCTAGGGTGATTGCAGACACAGCTCAGTTAGTCACTACTTCTCATTATAACTCAGACCAATAACAAATTCATTGTTGCTTTGGGGTGATTATAAATTGGCTTGTTATCTCATTGGCTTTCCCCTCCCCCCCCCCCTATGGATAACAAAGTTTGAGACATACCGTGTATGTAATCTCTGGGGTGGGTATGTTGCAGGAGCTGAAGGAAAAAATGAAATGAAATGTTTCTCCATGTGTTAAACTTTTGGACAGAATAGTGAATGTGAACTGATAGTCTGGAGCAGACAGCTCGACAAACTGCTGAAGGAGGATAACTTTTGAGGATTTGTATCACCAGATGTGTCTGCCAAGAAACAGAGTGTGAAATCATTACCTTTTTGGACTACAACTCCCAAATTTCCCCAGCAACCATGGCCAGAAGCCATGTTAACTGGAAAATTGTGGAGTTGCCAGACAAACCAGGGGGAGCAATTTTCCCCTGGATATCCACAAAGCAAAGTTCCAATTGATCTGTATTATTAGCCCCTGCTCCAACACTGTTCAATTGCTCACCAAATTATTCCCAATCTTTGGCGAGAAGAATTGAGACACTCCTGTGAGATTTTCACCAAATGCAATGTTACACATTTGTCCCTAAGCCTTTGAGATAGTATAGTTGTAATTGTGTTGATGGCCCATGAAGTTGTAACACAAGCAGTATCTACACTGCAGAATAATCCAGTTTGACATCACTTTGCTTGTCATGGCTCAATGCTATGGAATTCTGGGATTTGTAGTTTTGTGAGATATTTGGCTTTCTCTGTCAAAGAGCTCTGGCACTACAACAAACTACAAACTTCAGGATTCCAGAGGATGGAGTTATGACCATTAAAACTATGTCTGCATTAATTCTTTAGTGTGTCAATAAGCCACAGACAAGTATATCCTCACACTGGGGATGTGAGCCACGATTCAGCTTAACTTTTGTGTAGGAAACATGCAAGCCATTTAACTTCTAAAAGACTAAAAACAAAAAATCCATATGCCCAAAGCACTGACCTTTCTAAGCCTTGATTGATCACTTATAAAGAGAAAGCTTTTGACAAACATGTAGTTATAGAATCTGATATGTGGCATCCAACAAGGATGTCCTTAGCAAATATTCCAGAAAATTCTGGGATAACAACATAAATTCTATGCAAAACAACTTCTGCTATAAATCAACAATCTTAACCTCTACTTCAGCCACCTTGATTCCTGGTACGGGCAAGAAGGTAGGATATTAATAACATAATAATAACAATAGTTTTAATAGTTCAGCAGAGTTCGACTTCATGGAGATCAGTACTTTTCCTCTTTCATTTACATGAAAGGATTTTGGGGTTGTTGTTATTGTTGAAGTTGTTGAAATGTTAAGTTTTGCCAGACCCCAAAATGGATGAGTGTACACACCAGTAGCAGTTCTTTGTAACTGCCTTCAACTGACTGGTCTAAAACCTATTGGCCGCCTACAGTGCAGCATTTTAGAACTAAAGATTCAATGGATTTTGTTGAAAGATAGGGACAGCACAGTGGGAAAGGGATTTATCCCTGATAATATGTGTCATAGACAACAGTTGTCACCAGGTTACTATAGGCCCAAGCAATTAAGCTGACATTAGTGACTATTTTAGCAGCTTTCCTTCCATAACAAATAGCAGCTTTAGGAGGAGATTTTAGAGGAGTATTGCAGCATCCAACAAACTTCTGCCAGGACTGCTTCTTCTGCATCTCATCCAGCGCTCAAGAAAAGAAGTATTTTATGGACTTCAACTCCCAGAAACCCCATCCAGCATGACCACTGGGAATTGTAGTCCAAAATGATAATATTTCTAAGGTCTCACTTTCATCCATTACAGACAATGGCCAATATTCCAGATAGGCTACTTAGCTATGTAAATGGAGATATCTTGGATCTCAGAAGTAGTACCTTTTCGTATTGCTAATGGAATTCAAATGTTATCTCTTGGACTTTGGAATGCTTTGAAATGTTCACAGTGCCACATGGCCAGAAGAAGGAGGGATCTGCTTGAATAAATATCCCTTCACAGAACAACACAACAACACCTTGAGAAAATCCAGGCCAGTGAATAACATCATCATTTTATAATTTTTTCTCCTGTATGGATTTTTTAAACACCTTTGTCTGATGAAGAAGTCAATGAATCTTCAAAAGTTTGCATCTATATTTTGTGCATTTTGGCTGGTCAAATAGAGGTATCACTATTTTGTGGCTTTTGGATGTTGTTATACTTTGCGATATGGCCACCACAGCTACCCCTGAATATGTACCTTAGTTAAGTAGGGTCACCTGGCCAACGCTTTCAGTCCTAACTTAACAGGCAAAAGTCGAGTTTAGCACACAGCTAAAAATGCAATTTATTGTTGCCAATTTCAATTTGAATTCAGGATACATCCAGATTTTATCGCGTGCATTTTCCTGTTGATGCTGCTGCCTGAGTGCAGCCTGGCTAACTTCTGGCTAGAATCTGGGTTTTGCAAATTGGCAGGCTGAGCTGAAATTCTAGCCAGAAGTTACCTGGGATTCACCCAGCTGGCAGCATTGATGGCAAAATGCATGTGATAACATCTGGATGTATCCTGAATTCAAATTGAAATCAACAGCGGTAAGCCATGTTTTTTAGCTATGGTTAAACTCCTCTGAAAACAATGGGAATCTGTTCTGCTAAGTAGGATGCAGTCTAATTACATTCCAACCCCCCTCTTTCCTGCAACCTCTGTTGCAACAATCAGAAGCAGGATCTTTGTGGCAATTCCTTGAAGCATCAAGGATAGCTGGTGGGAGTGGATGAGCATGTCAGTCTTCTGTGTGACAAATGACAGAACAGATCCCCTCTGTAGATTCAAGTCTACAAAAGCTCATGCTGCCCACTTCTCCCTTTCAGTTAATCTTAAAGGTAATACAAGATCCTTTTGCTAAATACTAAATACACAAGGACTGTGAATATGACTCATTTATGAATGTATAACACTCAGGCTGCATCCACACTGCAGAAAGAATCCAGTTTGACTCCAGTTTAACTGTCATGGTTCAGTGCTATGAAATTCTGGGAATTTTAGTTTTGTGAGATATTTATC
Organism: Sceloporus undulatus; assembly: GCF_019175285.1. Taxonomy (NCBI): domain Eukaryota; kingdom Metazoa; phylum Chordata; class Lepidosauria; order Squamata; family Phrynosomatidae; genus Sceloporus; species Sceloporus undulatus. The sequence continues at coordinate 133,967,514 of NC_056526.1, read as the reverse complement.
CTTTTCTTTCAGAAAACTATGGTGCTGCAACAAACTACTATTCCCAGAATTCCATAGCACTGAGCCATGGCAGTTAAAGTGGTATCAAACTGAATTATTTCAGCAGCCTGTTACACATCTGTAACTGCAATCATGAATTCCAAACAATTTTTTCTTTCATCAAAAAGCATCCATCCTGTGACCACACATCTATTGTTTTAAAATATTTATATCTCATTGATATCCCATCTCCAATATGACAGTGAAGGTGGCACAAAGTATGTTTAAAAGCTCTTTCACATCCACATATTGACCAGACTCAGACATTTTTCCAGACCTAACCCATATACTGAAGAGGTGTTCTCTTTACCAGCTGCCTGTAGTATAGCACACCGTGTTGCATATTAATAGGCTTTTGAATGCAAGATAACAGTATAAAACCCCTTTATTGATTCTGGGATGACTTCACTGTAATTTTGCCTTATTAACAATCCCACAGGAGACAATTAGTGCTGCATGACAGGCTAATAAAGCTTACTCAAGCCCTAAAATACTATAAATGGTACTTTTAATTTTCCTCATTTAGCAACCTATGCCCATTCTTCTTCTTTTCATAAACTTCAAAGGATGCTATTCGTGGCTCTAGTTGTATAAAAGATCCATATTTTCAGAAGGAGCAGACATATGAAACACTAGATCATTAACAACCATACACAGTTATTAGTATGCACAATTTAAAAGGTCACGTTGTAGCTGCTGCTTAAGTTTGAATTAAAAATGAATTATACGTTTCTTCATTGGTACACTCAGCCATTCTTCAGAAGGACATTTGTCATTTCAAATCATTATTATCCCACTATTGCCAAGAAGTACCTTTCTCTGACACTCTTCTATAAATTTGTTATCAGCCAAATGATTTGTCTTTAACAAAATTCCTCAATATCCTTTGCTGTAAGTTGGAATCTGTAGCTTGTGAGCACTGACACTAAACCGATGGCTGGCAACTGTTTTAACTTAGTGTTTTGAATAGAATAGAATTGTTTCCAACTTTTGTATAATATGTTTTTAGTGGTACTTTGTGTTAATTTGTTCTAAGATGTTTTTGTGCCCTGAGCAAGGAGAAAGGCAGAATATAAATTAAATAAATAAAAACAAGTAGATTTCACACACAAAAAAAGGAGTGAAAGCCAGGCACAAAGCTTGAAAAATATATTTTGGGAGTAAAACTGATAATAGTTGTGATACAATACAAAAATGGAACTTTTCCAGAATTGGCACTCAAGCACTACTACTGTTTTTCCAAATTTGGGCCATCCCATGACAATGGGGGAAAGTATTGTGCTTGGGGGGGAAATCCCATGTTCAGTTATGCATCCCACTCCATCTCCTCTAATTGTAATGCCAAGTGACAGCAGATCAAGAGAAGGACTTCTTCTGGTGGTTATCAATTTTGTCATCATCCAGCTTACCTGTGTCCATATGGTATCCCATCAGCACCTCCCTCTAGAAGGAAGAAACCTGAATTATGTCAGCCGCCAGGGACTCAGCCACTCTGCACATTATCAGAAGAGATGTTTCTGTAGGTTAACATGTTTACCACCAGGCAGTTCCCAAGAACCTTGGCAGGTCCATCTGGCCCCTTCCTCTGGGAAAGAACCTGGGACCTGGTCTATGTCCTCACCTACAGGGGACCAGAAAACACTGTTGTAAACACCTTCATAAATTCCTAATGTAATGTACCTTATGGTGGTTTTTAGGTGTAAGCTGCTTTCAAAGCCAACTTTGACTGAAAAGTAGGGTATAATATATAAAAGCAATAGGGATTTTTATTTTACTCCAGAAAAGACAGCCAGATATGTTTGAGTGTCTCCACCCCATTTTGTTGCAGTAGAAATGCCCAGCTCAAAGGAGGCTACACTAACTAAGCAGTGAAAGTTTTATAGGGAACAGAATAGAGAATTATCCATGGCAAAGCTTGGCAAAGTTACTTTTTGGACAACTCTTAGAAATTCTTCAGCCAGCACAGCCATCCATGCTGGGTGTGAGAAACTAGAAGCTATAGTTCAACAACTCCACCACAAGAATGCCATTTTCAAAAGTATACACATATATACAAAAGCCTTCCTCATATGCTATGGCTCAATTTCATAATGAATAATTTGCAATGGTGAGTCATGGCAGGCTCTACCTCCTGCTGTCTGTGTGCACATTGAAACGTACGTCTCCAATGCACCTCCCTCCCTCCCTCCACCCATCCAGCCATCAATTCATGTATTGGGATGATTCAACATGAATGGGGTGTTTATTTTTTAGATTATTTGCCTACACATTTGTATCTGTAACTTAACCTTTTACCTATTCTGCATTATAGTTACAGTTTCATAACCTAGAGTTGTGGATCCATAACTATCATAGCCTATATTCAGTAGTCTTACTGGAAACCTACATAAATACCATGCCAGTCCAACTTAAGAGCCAACTACTGGTTTGGGTGAATGAGGTCCATTTAACTTTCAATAAAGTCAAAAGGAGGGCTTGTGGGCTTTTTGAGCTATGTGGTCGTGTTCTAGCAGAGTTTCTTTCTGACGTTTCGCCAGCATCTGTGGCTGGCATCTTCAGAGAATGCTTTGCCTGGAAAAACTGGGTGTATATATACTGTGTGAGCCTGGGAATACAGGAGTGATTTGCATGTGTATTCTTCTGTGTTGATGACTGGCCTCAGGCTGGGAGGCTAATGCAAAAGAGGATTAAAGGAGGGCAATGCTCTCTGACAGAGAGCAAGTCTGCAATAAGTAACTTCATCTATTTAAAATACCATGGAATGTTTTAATAAGTGATCTGATTGTCATAGGATCACTGACTGACAAGTGAACAATAGAAATATCATCCTCATTAATAAAGAGGATTTATTGAAAGCTGAAAAAAGCCCTTCACCCAAGATGACAGCTGGCTTTTAAGGTGGGCTTGAAGAGGGAGGGAGGTCAGGCCCAAGAGATTGCTTAGTCATGCAAATGTAACTACGTATCTGACCTAGGATTCCAGAGCTTGTTTGTGCATTTACAGCTACCAAGAATGACAACTTCTTTAAAAAATAACATACCTGCATCTTCCATTTGGTGAACATGCTCCCAGAGATCTGGCCTTGACCTTTTGGGATCTGGCACCCAAAAACATTGTGCTAGAATTCATTCAGGTTTTTCAAGTGGCATCCAAGGTCCTTATGCATTTCTACACAGTAGAGTAGTGCAAATGCATTGCTATACTCCTTTTTCCATCTTGTCTAATCAGTTAATAGGAGCTGTTTAAGATAAATTTTATTTGAACTCTGTTTGTGATACAGCTACTGCAAGCCACTGTCAGAATGCATAAATGTATACCCAGAAGAATTCATTATTGACATGAAGCAGAAGCTGACATTTGCCTGTAGGAGATTTCTTATGTATTTTTGCTGTACTGCTGATATATAAAGAAAATAAAACAAATACTGAGAAATAAGAATTACATGCTAAGCCAAATTTAGTGGTTGGGTTGGGGATGGTAAATCTGCATCCTGCCTCTCCTCCAGAAATGTTATGTGTTGTTGTCTGCAACCATCACCTATTTTATCTGTACAACTCATTGGTGTTTTAAAGAAAAGATTCAGAGGTTGTACAGACTGGCATTATATGCTGACCTCAGGGCAGAGTAGGGGCATATTTCTGCATGATGCACTTCCTGATGCTGCCCCGAGACCACCGTCATAGTGTGCACCCGACCTCATAGCGGGAAGCATCATAGCACTCTTTTGGCACTGCATCCAGGTGATGCAGCACCAAAAGGGGTGCCAGAAAGTACCATTGTGGCACAAAGGTGCCTTTTCCTCAGTACAAAAAGGAGCAACATTTTGCAATTCCTTTAGCATCAGGGGGAGGCCGGATTGGGGCCACGACATGTAATCACCACAGCTCCAATCTGGTGTTGAAAGGGGCGGCAGCAAGCCATTCCAAAGGCACAGTCTGTTTAGCCCCTCAGACAAAATGACAAGTTCAAGGTTTCCTACTGATCTTAACAGGCATTACGACCCTGGACCTTCCCAGTCTTGGTCTGGTACTCTATACCACACTGAAAGACAATTGCAAAATAGCCTCTAACAAAAGCACTTCTGTTATCAAAACTATCATGGTGCTTATTAAGTAGTTTGGCTGACGCAACGTGTACTGCCTCAAGGACTGCAAGTTTGGCAGGTTTTACTGAATGTTATCTGAACTGTGTGTTTTTGTTTTTACAGCTACTGCATAATCATCGATCAAGTTATGTTTTAATGGTGAATTCACCAGGTAGAAATGTGTGAAAGCAACAGTTAGTGCTTTGCTAATCTTGTCTCCCTCTAGATCAAAATACTTGCATTGGTAGACCCTCCAAATTTGTTTCAAAGTGACTTGAGACAAATTTGACAGTTGTAACTAATGCAGTTATGTTATCTAAATTCCTATTCTTTCAAATAAAGTTCCATTCATATTAAATCATTCACAAAGGAAATAAAGGGAAAGAAAATTCGATGGATTTGCTCATCTTCTTGTCTTTTTTTAAAACTAATAATAATAATAATAATAATAATAATAAGTTTTATTTATATACCGCTATTCCAAAGATCATAATAATAATAATAATAATAATAATAATAATAATAATAATAATAATAGAAAAGAATCAACACTAGAATTCTCCTGCTGTTGGACAGATTCATGGCAATTAATTTCAGTTATATACCTTCCTGCTAAACATTGATGATCAGCCTCTTCTCCATTTCAAACATAGCATAACATTAAAAAAAAAATGAGGATCCTAGCAACTAGAATGCCTCAACAGCTCCTACATGAAGCATTTGTTCCTTGTTTTCAAGATGCTATCTATAGGCTTGGATCAAAATAAAAGTGGAAAGAATGCATGCCTGCAACATGCTTTAATATGTCTGCATGTGAAGAATTTTTAAATACCAAAATGAACACTGAATCAGCAGCAGCAGTAACAGCAGCAGCTCTTTTCTTCTTCTTCTGAAAACACTTAGGCCTGTTACAGACTGCCAAAATAAAGCTGCTTCGGGTCTCTTTGGAGGTATGCTATTTAAATGATGCATGGGTCTTACGTGTCCAGAGGTCGTGCCAAAGCCACATTCCATTCCTAAGCACAGGAGTGCAGCTTTTGGTGCCGCTTGTGGATTCTTAGGATGCATGCATCGGTTAAACAGCATACCTCCAAAGAGACCCGAAGCAGCTTTATTTTGGCAGTCTGTAACAGGCCATAGAAACCACAACCATTCTATGTGGACTTTTAGTGCACTATACGAAAAGGAAAAAAATAGGAATGTATACTGATGGAAGGCGATTGAATTAGATTTATACTAAGAAGATTATTACACAAGGCTAAAAAGCAGAATTTTAACAGAATAAAAATGTTTTGGCTGGCACTTATCATACACCATTTTGTCTGTCCTGCTGCTGAATTGTAAAGTCACCCCTCTGTTTTCACGAGGGACCTATTCCAGACACACATCCCATGTAAATGGAAACTCACAGATATTCAAGCCCCATAGGCTTGAATGGGGGTGTGTGCCCACAAGCAGCTGTGGGAGTGCTCCTCGGGCATGTACCCCCTTTTAACCACTTCCGTTTGCTCCTTATGAGTAAGCGAGGGTTGTAGTTCTAAAGTCCACACAAACAGAGGGACAACTGTATTCAGTTTGCTACAGTTCTGCACCTTTTCATTGACAGGCAAAACCTGTCAAAAGGATCTCAATGTCACTGCTATTCCATGACTGCCTTGGTACAGTAGATCCTTACCACAAAGTCATGTGATTTCAAAAGGAGTGATTCTGCTATTCTGACCCTCTCCCCCCCCCCTCTGCTTTACAGTGATCTCCGCTGCCAGCACCTTCCCCAAGCCAACTGCTGTGTGTGATTGTGCTTTGGGAGAGGAAAGGAGAAGTGGCCCCAGCCAGCTTTGGGAGGTGACTGGGTGCTGGGACCACTTGTCCCTCTCTCCGCCCCAAAACACATTCACATGCAGCAATTGGTTTGGAGATGGTGTTAACAGCCAGGACCACTTTCCTTCCTACTTCCTCTCTTCTCCCTGCCTCTCTCCTGATCTCTTTCCCCCACTCCCTCTTGTAGTGATCACAGCTGCCAAAATCTTCTCCAAGCTGATTGCTGTGTTTGAATGTGCTTTCAAAGGGGGAGGAGAAGTGGCCCGGCCAGCTTTGAGAGATGGTTGGCTGCTGTGACTACCTGCTCCTCACCCTCTTGAAGCATGCTCCCATGCAGGAGCTGGCTTGGAAAAAGTGCTGGCAGATGGGACCACATCCACAAAACCAACCATCCAGGATGCCCCATTTTCTCAGTAATAACATAGTCACAGAAAAGATATCTCTATATTGACTTAAACGTATAGACATTGGTAAAAGCCCTCCCATCATATATCGAAGACACTAATGATTTCTTACTCAGAATTGAATGTTTACATCAACAGCATCTGTTTGGTAAATATACCATATTGGTTACAGTGGATGTTATATCTTTTACATCAATATATCACATATTGTAAGGGGAGGGGGGAGAAGCAATATCAAATCAAAATTCCCACTACATTTACTCTGAATCTCTCTGTGGCAATTTAACCCTGTTAAAGTTCAGATTACCATTTGTATCAATTTAAAATGGAGCTGAATTTCGATTGTTGTCGAGTTTTTTTAAAAACTGTCAATCAAATGATGTGCATCTACATTACACAATGTGGGTGAATCCCCCTCCCCTTCCACCAGCCTTGGAATATAGCAATGGCAAGCCCCTCAGGGTTTCTTGTTCAGGATTGTTCTGAAGGGCTTGCCATTGCTTTCTGTGACTATGTTACTACTGAGAAAATGGGGCATCCTGGATGGTTGGTTTTGTGGATTTTTGGTAGCATATAAAAATGTCCAGCATGGGGATTTGGATTTATAAGGAGACCAACTGTCTCTTTTTAAAGCATTTCCTTGTTAGTAAGGTTCTGTTTGGTTTCAGTGATGCATTCATTAAGTTCTTTCCTGATGCCTGTGTCCAAATGTTTGTAAATTTTCTCATCTTTCAGTTGTCTCTGGCTTTCTGTTATGTAGTCTGTAGTGTTGACTATAGCAACAGCTCCCCCTTTGTCAGCAGGCTTTATGACAATATCTGTTTGTGCATGAATATTTATTAGGGTAGTCTTTCTTCTTTAGGAAGGTTTCATAAGTAGGTATTGGTCTGTGATGGTTACTAATTCTTTTAACTGATAAGAAAAGTTTTCTAAAACTGGATATCTATTGCTGTTAGGTTTCCAGGTGTTAGGGGACTGCAACTGCCGTAGAGGATCTCTATTGTAAATGTCTATCTTTGTAGTCATCATGGAAATACTCAGCTAATCTGCATCTCCTTTCAATTGCTTTGAGGTCTAAATACTACTACTACTATTGCTAATCATCATCATCATTTAAAAGTAACTTAAAAATAATACTAAACTTATAGATGAAGATGTTGGTATTTTCCTGTATCCTTGTCTGCTTTCCGTTACAATCTAAATGTTCATTCTCCAGTTCTTAAAAAGACAAATGTATTTGTCTTGGTAATCGTCTCTGGCAATATAATGTACATGGTGATTACATGTTTAACAATTATTATTAGCATACAAATGGCTCTTGTAGCACCTTCAAGACTAACTGAAATTCAGGAAGAATTTGGTAGCAGAAGCTTTTGTAGACTTAAGTCTAATAAACATTATTGGTGTTATTTCTAAATATTGTTGCTTAAAGAAAAATACTGAAAGAAGCAGTCAACTAATCTGACCTATACCATCAGGAAACGTAATAGAGAACAGGGCAATGGAACAAATTCTCTCTTATTCACAGTGCGAAAGGGGCTATGTCTCCTTGAATTTACATATGGAGTCACATCTGCATATAAGAACAGCTGTAGCTCAAAGCTACTCTGCATGGAAAAAGTCCCAGGTTCAATCCCTAGACTCTCCAAAATAAGACTGGGAAAGACTGAAATTTTGAAGAGCTGTCACTGAGCAAGATAGCTGAATACTAAGCTAGACCAGTTCAGTACAAGGTAGATTCCCAACTTCCCTTTCCCATTTTGAGCAAAAAGTGGTAGTGGTAGCACAGTCTAGATCATTGTTGGGGAAGAAAAAGGAAATCTTTGATTGCTATTGGTAAACAGCTATATCTGAAATGATTCTGTTTGATGCTAATGTTAAGATAATAGGCACAGAGTGTTCTGTACACATGAGATTCTACATACCAGATAAAGTACAGCTACATCATTTGCCTTCTGAAGCCCACTCCAAATAAACAAATTAAATGGGTAGCATGCTAAAATACATGAAAAGCCAAACTGTGCGAAGAGCCTCCACAGATAAAGAAGGACCTCTTCTTCAAAATGTGTGTAGAGTGTGATAGGGCAAGCAGATAGAATTGCTAACACTCCTCCATGTCCTCACAATTATTCTGAACGCACTTTAGAATGCCCAAACAGAACTTAGGTCTAAATGCTTTTGTGTAAAAAGTTGAGATACATCCCTAGCACACATTCATACATAGTAATGGTCACTCCACTCCAGAGTCTATATATCTGCTTGTCTAGATGAATCATACAAAGAATGGTTTTTCAGGTAAGTGACAATGTTCATATATCAATGTCTTGATATGTCTTGATATGATTTTCCTTAACATCAGTCACTTTCTGGGCTATTCATATTTCAACCCATACAAAGTCTTCTAGTGGCAAGGCTGGTTTTGCATGTACTTTAGAATTAAATAATTGCAAAAACCTCATTATACACCATTGTCTTTAAAAAAAACATTTCCATTTGAAGTCATCAGCTCTCTGTGATACAGCAATTTGTGCATGACAATGATCTAAAATGTATCTTGCAGCACACAGTACACCAGCACGATCAATCTTATTTCCAGTGTACTTTGGTTGGAGTCATTACAATGTGATGACATTTTTAAACCAGCTAGGAACATGATATGCCTGTGAATATATGCCTTGAATCTAGAAAGTGAGCAACTTTTAGTAATGAAAGTGACTGAGTGGCAACCAGTGGTGTGGAATGGGTGAGATGAGAAAATATTCTGGGAAGCTTTAGAATACTTATCCTCATTGCTGCAAGAGAAGCACCATGATTACAGGTGCATGGCCACTTCTGAGTCAATCAAATACAGCTTAAGCTTTTCCATTTTCTTCTACATTTCCCTGAACACCAAAGTCATTTTTGTAAGGTGCAGAAATCAAAGAAGCAGCACATCAATGCATGAAATATAATAGTAAACAGAAAGTGAGCTATTACAATCTACCATCTAGCCAACATATCAGCCTGAGTTTTGGATTTGTGTTCATCCTTTGGTGAAATATTTTGGACTAGATTCATCTCTCGTGTTGACCATTGATCTGCCAATAATATTACTGCTTCAGAGTAGAAACACATAGAATTAAGCTGTGTTTTTTAGGTTTAGTCTGAAGATGTACAAATTTGTAAAACTTGTATCTGCCCCCTTCTTTACACCTTGCTTAGGCTCTTAAAGCCACTTGCTGATGGAATGCAGACCTTGAGTCCATTTCCAAATTGGAATTCATATTCTGGGCTGAAAAAGTTTCCCCATTCCTGTTCCTGACCTATTTCATGGACCTTCATACCATGAATAATCACCTGAAAAGATTGGACAGCTATCTGCTGGAGTCTGGGAAACGTAGGCACAGTAAAGATACTTCATAGGAGCATTACACTCTGACCAGACATCAGCATGTTAATAAGGCATTGCCACTTGCCAGCTGGAACGACTGGAGGGAGCTTTGGTCTCTATATCGCTTTCGTATGTCCAGTGGTATCATTATTTTTCGAGCAGGTTATTCAAATCATGTCTCAAATAGGCAACCCATATGTTCAGATAATCTCACCACTCTCACAGATATGTCAGTGGCTGCCCCTAGACTCTGGAACTCCCTTCTCAGAGATGTTAGACTGGGAAACCCCCCCCCCCTTTCTTTTCAGACAGAAGTAAAGGCTTCTCTGTTTTGACAGTCATTTGCTGAGTGATTATATAAGACCCATTTCACTTAAACAATGTGTTGGATCTTAGAATCATAGAGTTGGAAGGGGCCCTATGGGCCATCAAGTACAACTCCCTGCTCAGTGCAGGATCTTCACCTAAAGTATCCTCAGCAGATAGCTGTCCAATCTCTTTTTTTGAAGATGTCCAGGGAAGGAGGCGCCATCTAGACAATTCATTGCATTACCAACTTCTGGGGCAGCAGAGAACAAGCCTGCCCTCTCCCCATCGTGACAGCACTTGAGGTATTAAAAAAGTGCAGTCGTGTCATCTCTTAGTCTTCTCTTCAACAGGCTGAACATTTCAGGTTTAACAGTCTTTCCTCATATGTTTTGCTCTTTCAGAGATGGAATGATTTACAAACCTGTGGATGAATGTCATGGGAGCACACACCTTCCTCCCAGCTTTGCATTACTTCCAGGTTGGCAGACTCTGGGTTAATGTCAAATAACAATCTAACAAAAACAAAGCCTTTGATGGCCACTTGAATGGGATGATTCTCAATGTACTGACCTCTATTTTTTGGATAAAGAACTACGGTTTATGAAGCCTTGAACAGTCATCAAAATATGGTTAGTGTAACACCCTATTGATCAGATACAATCCTTGATTTTACTTTTGCATCTTCCTAATATAAAAAAAATCCAGAATCCATAAAACAAGAGAGAGTCAAATGACTGGGACTTAACTATTTGAGCTTTTCTACCCCCAACAAAAGTAAAACTCATTGCACTACAATTAGCAAGTTTTGCCTATACAGCACCTAACCCCCCACCCCACCCCCAGATGTAACAGTTCAGAGATTCCTTGAGAAATTCAATGTTCTCTGCCTAGGAAACAAGCAGTTAGCTTCACACAAGGCAAAGACCATTAGATCTCAAAGGAAATACTTTTCTGTTGCTAATGGAGTTGAAATTTTATTACCTGTCTTTTATTGCCCTTTGTCCCTAGTATTCACTTGGTCAAGGAGGGGAGCAGCCTTTGCCTGCACTAAGATTCCTCAATACTATCTTAATTGTGCTGGTGTGTATGTGTGTGCATGCGCATGTGTACATACATATCTGTGTTTAATGGTGTGTGTTTTAATCTGATTTTAATTTTTTGATTGTCTAATCTCATTTTAACTTTTGTAGCTTCTGAAGTTTTAATGATGTGGGTTTATTTAAATTTGTTATAAGCTGCTTTGAGTGCTGAATTGGGGGAATTTTTGATATAGAAATAATAATAATAATAATAATAATAATAATAATAATAATAATAATAATAATAATATACATGGTGTCCTGATTTCAGAAGTAGAGAATGTGAGCCCAAAATCTAGAAGTTTTTTTTTAATTTCTATATAGTTTTCATGTGTTCAGTGTATCATTATTCTTGGAGTAGGTTATTCAAATTGTATCTCACATATTGCACAGCATCACTAGGGAGAATCAGGGCCAATATATCTATTTCTCCATTTTGAGGATCCCTTTGGGCAAACCTGGAGGTTCAGGCAGCTTGGGGGCTATCACCACTCTTTCTCTCACACAGCACGCACACACGCATGGTGACAGCAGAAAACATCTATTGGCTGAAATATTTTTGGTCCCCAGTTATTGCTTTCCTGTGCATCTTCTCCCATCATAATATTTGTATGCTATGTGATTGTAAGTGTAAGGAAGGGGGTAGAAAAACAATAGCATAGCAGGAGAAAAAAGATAACATTCTGTACCTTGCTTGTTCATATTTCTTGACTGATATTTGAAAGCAACTTTCATCCATTTTAAGGGGGAAACATGTTTTTATTGTCACCTTATCCCCTCTGCACACAAACAACTGAAGGTTTCTGAGCATTTTTCAAAAACCACTGCTCTGATTATCCAGTTGTTTCCATCCAGTAAAGTAATTTTCTTTGAACAAGGAATTTGTTGGATGATAAAGGATATATCTATAGAATGAAAGCTTCATTCTTACTTCTTTTTTCTGGATCCACTGTGCCATACAACTGTTTTTCTTTTACAGCGCTCATTCCCCCCCACCACCACCCAGCTGCCTCAGATCTTTCTTCTGACTAGACACAGTCTGGCACTGTAATCCAAACATTTCAATCAACAGAACATACTACAGTGCTGTAACACTTTGTTAACATTGTGATCCTGCAGCTGAAATGCTTTTTTAATTGTGAAGATCAAAAAATTAAAAGAGACATGTGTTGTCAGCAAAGTGTTAGGAAAAATAAGCTCTACTTTGCTCTCAGAGATGTATCAGGAGGAAGAGAATCCTTTAATACTGAACTCTTCACCATCTGTAAGAAATGGAATCCTAGTTATTTTCTAATACACTTATTGTTTTATGCATAACTATACATAATACAAGAAAATACCTATATTCCTCACGTGTTTATTTCCACTATATCTTGGGATGGGCTTCTTAACATGGTCTGGGTGTCATGTTTCCCCTCCCATAAATGTTGTGGTCTACTCCCATATCTTTCATTTACATGAGGAGCAGCTGAGCCCATTTTTACAATATTATTTCAGCTTGGAGAAGTCAGGGAAAGTAACAAGGGGGCAAGAGATGAAGGGCTGCATACAGTTCATGTAATTCACTTTGCCCATCCCTGGTAAAAGTACAAGAATACTTTGTGCACTGTTAATGATCACAGTTTGGCTTGTATTATGATATGATTTCCTAAAGGAGTCTTTATACAATATGAACAATAATTAAAAACAAAATAAAAACAGTACATAATTCAACACTGGCTGCAATATTGTGTAGCATGAAGAAGCCTTGTTTCATTTTTTGTCTGTTACCCAAAAAAATTATAAGACCAAATTTAAAAAAAAAACAATTTTAAAAGTTTTTAAAACGCAGTTAAAATGCACAAACTGGATAAATATGGCTCAGTTATACTCAAATGTCATCTAACAATCAACATCCTAATTGCATCCACTATGTATGGATCAATCCAGTATTGTTAGGGCTTGGCTAGTGGCAACCTAAATTGGCTAGACTGTGAGTGCTACAAAAGGAGTACCATTAGACCTCTTGGACTTAAAACAGTCTTGGAGAAGGTGAGAGAACTGTAATAAAATGGGGGATTGAGTCAAACAATTTTTGTTTGTTTACTTGTTTGTTTGTTTAAAAAATCAGTTTGGAGAGTTTGAGAAACAATGTGATGTAGAGGTTTGAGTGTGGGACTATGACTCTGGAGAACAGGGTTCAATCCCTCGTTTGGCCATGAAATCTATTGGATGACCCAAGAAATTGCCATAGGACAACACCGTATAGAGGAGGTACTCAGAAGGCTTTCTAGAGAGGCTGCAGTCCAGTCAGCGTATAATCCATACTATATCCCTTTTACTAAGCCAAAAGTACACCATAGTACTTATTTCTAAGTAGATATTTTTGCAATATTATTTTTAATACACATACACACAATGTCAAAGTTGGGAAATCTTCACATAATCAGAGAGAATTGGTCCTTAGTTCTATTTTTGAAAATAGAAGGCACTTTCTTTCTCAGATGGCCCTCTGTGTCCATGGATTCTCCATTCACAGATTTAACCAATCATGGTTTGAAAATATTCACACTCAAACATTCCAAAAAGAAAATCTTTATATTGCTGTTTCATATAAGGGGTGCCATTTTACTACCACATTGTATACAATGGGACTTGAGCATCCTTAGATTTTGGTATCCATGGGGGTCCTGGAACCAAACCCCTGAGGATACCAAGGAACCACTATATAATAAAGGAATCCAGGATCCTCCTACCACTGAGGGGGCAGAAGGAGGACTTGTTCCATCCAATCTATCTTGTCTCCTCCAGATGCCACCACCATTTCTCTCCCCCTCCTTCCTTGTTTCCTACTGCTCATATTCCTTACTTTATGGTAGTGTTGCTAGAGGAAGCAGTTGGGTACAAGGGAGAAGCAAGGCACTGTGAAGTAAGGTAATGAAAGAGAATGTTCGGAGACATGGTGGCAAGACACAACAGTGGGAGACATAATAGTGCAAGGTGATGCAATGGCCAAAAGAACATCAGAGACACTGTGGCCAGGGCAAGTGATGTAACAAATTAAGGAAAGGATGGATGAGAGGGTAGAAGGTCAGTGGTGGGGCATGGATATCAAGGAGACACAGGAATAACAAGTGAGGTAAAGGAAGAAGAAATGGTTGGAGGCAAAGTGGTGGGGTGCAAGGGGGAGTAGGGTTTTAAGAAATGAATCAATGGAGGGGAGAGGGCAAGAGGTAGGGTGGCAGGGTGTAAGGTGCAAGGGATAAAGTGAGGTGAATCAAGATGGAAAGAGAGGGAAGGAGCATGGGTGGGGTACAAAGGAATTACATGCCCGATGCAAAGTGAGTGACAGAGGAAAAGGCAAGTTATAAAGGAGGAGGCACAACAACGCAATGTGAGACAAGGACAAGAGGGCTTGGGAGGTAATGAGCTGAGGTAAGGAAGGGCGAATAAGGGAGGAAAGTGAGCTAACAACAGTATAAGAGAGGGGAATTATGCATGTCATCATTCATGGCACTAGGCACCTTACTGTTTCTAAGGACAAACTTTCTCTGAATAATAGTCAGTATTTTAAAGGGAGTGTTGTTGTTTTTTTCCTATTCTTAGAGCAACTGAATCATTTCAGTATGATTGTTTTCATTTTGCATATATGGCCATAAAGGTGAGCAGAGGTGCAATCAGATAATTCTAGACTCTGCATTTACTGTTCACATGTAGGGAACAGTCTACCTTTACTAATTGTGTATTATTTCACTCAGTTCAAAATGTTTTACGGCTTTTCCTTGGCTGAACTGCTCCCACGCTCTGTGCCTGGGGCATGCTACCATTACAACCCTCTGTTCTTCCTGCTCTGAAATGGGTGCTTGGAACTATGGTAGGGGTGTTTATATGCTTGAACAGACTGAATGTGCCTTGGGCGTGCTGAAAGTCTCTAGGTATGAAAAACCTCTTCTAGTTCTGAAGAAAACTTACAGCTCTATTTTATTCATTTGCTTACACACTCTTTGTGTGCTTCAGTCATATTTCATGTGTCTGGGTCTTACAACTTCTCCTGTTCCCTGTGCTTGCCATTCTCTGTCTGTGAGACTTGTGTTGCAAATTTAACAAATACACATTTTGATGACTCAAGCAAGACCCCGACTTCAGTGCAGTCCTAGGAAAAGTTTTACCTGTTGAATATGTGCACCTTCAGTTAAAGGTAAAGGAGCCTTGTGAGGGAAAAAATTGGGTAACAAGGCAGGAAAAAAGCATTCGGTAAGAGTACACAAAATGCTGTTCACTTTCTGCATTCATAATACAATACAGTCCCTGTCTAAGATAATAATAATAGAATTTATTTATATCCCGCCCAATCACTAGGAATCCGGGCGGCTTACAACATTAGGGAAATACAAAGCAATAGTAATAAACAATAACAATAAACATAAGATAATAAAGAAATATAAAATAGCAATACATAGCAAAAACATAACAATAACAGTAATATCGTAGCAATTCAATAATGACAGAAGCCTAACACTGATGATTACATTCAAATCAATAATTATCAAAAAGAATTTCCCATTTCCAACCCTTCATTGCAAAAAATAACAAGCAGATGCCAATAAACAATGAAATAATAAAGGAAATACAGCACAAGTTACAACATTACTGTCAAGGTCATGTTGTAAAGATAGACTCTCACCCACCTAAAATAGCAAATTGATCCATCCTTGTCTCATTTTATTATGATACCATAATCTTATCTTTTTCAGAAGTGGGATTTAGGAGAGCTCTTTGGATCCCCCCTCCCCAATATATTGTACCAAGGAGAGGTTTATAATCAATCATTACAATATCAAATTGTTTGTTTTCTTTAAAATGTTTGCTCAGCATAAGGTGGCAGTTTACTAGCCTTGACACAGAACAGGTCAGCCTATGCAAAATATTTCAGTGATCTGGAGAATGGAGAAAGCAGTTTATGCATGCCATGGAGAATGTCCAAAGGCTAGTTGCTGACATCCTTAGATTCTTATTCTCCAAAGAAAGCTCACATATATCAACTGTGGTAAGTGTTCCAGAGCAAAGTAATATCTCACTCCTGTATGGTTCTCACCTGTGCATTTTTAAAGACTTTTAGCCTCTGGAGGTGATACAGACCAAATTTCTTCTCAGTTTTCTTGGTGTTGTACATTGTTTTCCAAATACTGTGATTGCAGTGGAATCTGGAATGGTCCAACTTAAGCCAATCAACTGTAGAAAATATATGGTTCTAAAAAGTATAAAGTGTGGTTTTTTTTGGGGGGGAGGGGGCTTACCACTCAAAGTCTGCCACTTTTTTCTGTTTTCTTTGGTATAACCCAACAGTGCTGTTGCAATAAATAAAATTTCCTTTCTCTGTTGTCCTTCTTTCTACATAGGCGAGGAGGGAAAATCACATGACTACTGTATTAACAATATAGGTTTTCCACCTCACCATTACTGTTCTTGGGATTACCATTCTGCCACCAGCCTTTCTGGAACAGGAACACTTACAAACATATTGCACATAATGTTTCTGCCCCTAACAGCCATGGGCAAAATATGGTCTGCTCTATTGGCTGCATTATAACGATATTCATTCCCAATTTATAGATCTGATTTTGGAAAAGTTTGCTGACAGATCTAGTAGCTTTTTTACCTCCCTCCTTCTTTAAACTCTTCTAAAGACTCTGTGTATAGTTGTAAATTTTGGAAAATAGAAAAAAGTGTAAATTATCATACTTCACTTGGAGCAAGTTGGTCAATTTCCATCAGGGCTTACTCTAAATCTAGAAGCTTATTGCCAGGAAGCTTCTGAATTTGAAAAAGTGCTGGCGGAGCACAGCTGGGACCTGACTTTGACACAGGCTGATGCGGATAGTGATGCGATGGCGATTTAGCATGCAGTAATCCCCACCTCCATCCTGCATTCCTGCTCCAGCCTGGGAGGCTGGAGCCAGTTTTAAAGTTCATGCGATAAGCTCCCTAGTAAATGCTACTTGGTACTGATCTGAAGCTGCCAACTGACCTTTCACTTAGGTGTACACACAAACACTCATTTTTGTACCTGTGAGCCATCTTTAAAGAAAAACAAATTATTTTGATTTGTTGCTGTGTTCTATTTTGTTCTTTCTTTGACTGTTCTGTGATTGTAATAAAGTTGATTGATTGAACCTCGGGCACAGAAGCACCCAAGGTAACCTATAGTCTGGGTACCCCTATATTATAGCTAAGCAATAAACACTTTCTCTTTCCTACCTGTAAAACCACTTTTAGAGTCGTGATTTTGAGGGGTCTATTAACAAGAAGAAGGTCCTGGTATCACCATATTAATTAAAGAATGAACAATTTGCAAATGATGCTGCCTGGAATTTAAGGGATTAGAATATGAAAACTACAGAGCTTGTAATGGGGCTCGAGCATACGAGTTTTTTGTTTTACGCTGGGGGGGGGGGTCCGGAACGGATCCCCACATAAAACAAGGGCACACAGTAGTTCCTTAATGGAACAAACTCAAATCTATCATACAACTGTTGATTCTTGCTCCTACATATGCTGAGATTCCCTTGACCTTCTGGGTCAATCTGCTCCATTCTTTTGTCAAGGGTATGAAGAAGTTCTTGAAATTACAGGTGACATTTCTTTCTTTATGCCAACTGGATTGTTTTGGTTATGAAACCTTCATCTCAGCATAGGTGAAATGTAAATCTTCACATTCTAGCTTCATGGGCAGTTCAGTGCTTCTCAATTTTTCTCTGGTGACAAGTGCATTGTTTCTTGTAGAATGTATAATATTTCAGTGGAAATGGAATTGCACAAACATTCATGCAAAACCTTTCCTGCTTGCCTGCTTTGAAAGTTAATGAGGAAGAAGGCAAAGGAAAGTCTTTGCCCTCCAGATAAGTAGCATATTGAAGTGATATATTGGTGCCAGTGTCTTTACAGCATGTTATCTATCATGGTCACAATTCATTATGTCAAACAGAAGAAAATATTTATATTGATTATTCTCTGGAAATGCAACAGGTAACATTGGTAAGCCTTGAAATCCAATGCTTGAGCTCTTATTTATCTTAAACCTAAATCCCTTGCTGGTTCTGGGTCTTGGGCTCCAAGGTGACACTTATACTGGACAGATAGATGGATGTATTTTTAGTGGTTCAGCATGGTAGCATGTGACTTAACTTCCTTAATCAATCAGAAATAAAATATCCAAGGAAACAACAAAATAGTAAAGGTTTATTGTATAACACACAAGTTAAACTCCCTACACAGCACAATGTAACACTCTTCATTAAAACAAAGTAATACTTTTGCTGAACTCTTTCCACAATCTAAGCTCCCATCAAACCAAAGTACTTGGGCCTTTTCACACTACACAGTCATGGCACTGTGATTCCATTTGAATAACCAGAGCTAGTTCCTATAGAATGCTGGGGTTTGTAGTTTGGTGAGTCACTAAAGCTCTTTGGGTAAAAATTCTAAGCAGCTCTCCCTAAACTCCAAATCCCAGGATTCCATAGGATGTGGTAATGGAAGTTAAAATGCAATCATAGTACTAATAGTGTGTGGTGTCAAAGGGCCCCATATTGTGATCTTATTCATCCTTACCATTAACTATTTCTCTGCTACCACCTGATCTTTCCTATACCTGTCTTTCTGAAGATTTATTTTATTCCTGTCGCTGTATTTATATTTTAACTGGCTCTATCTGATCATTTACAAGCCTCTACTTTTATAGTCTTTCCTCCCATAGCCCCTCATCCACAGCATTCCATGACCAGGATGGATTGACTATTGTCGGGCTTTGGAAGCAAATAAATTAATCATTCTTCACATTGAAGCATTAAAAATGGTACTCAAATAAGCTCAATGAGATATAAATGGCTGCCTTCTCTCTCACTACTTTTGTTTTTGTTTCATTTTGTTTGTTGGTTTTTGCAACAACCATGAGAAGAAGATCCAGGTGAGCAACAGGGATTGCCCCTGCAATTTCCCACATGCCACACACATCTTATCTAGAAGGAATCCAAAGGTAAACCCTTTAATTAAGGTAGTTCACAAGGAATAGAAGATGGTTCTTTCAAGTTTCAATCCAGCAACTTAACCACTGCACCACACCAGTTCTCTATTATGCAAACTTCACGGCATTTGTAAAATCCAGCCCAGTGGTCCAATGCCATCTAAACTCCAGTCTCTCTGCTGTCTAGATTAATATTTTTGATCTACTTGTGCTGATACCTGCTTAATTTGCAAAATGTACAACCTTTTTCAGATAATACACTCTGCCCTCCCCATATGCAGAGGATCCGTTCCGGACCCCTCCCCTGAGTATGGAGAAAAGAGCATATGTTCAAGCCCCATAGAGCATATGTTCAAGCCCCATAGAAAATAATAGAGTGTGTGCTCACAGCGGCGCGTGCTCACGGCGGCATGGGTATGTGCCCCATTACTTCTGCCGGGGCTTGCCACAGAAGGCAAGCCTGCCTATGAGGAGGGCTGACTGTATTTAGTAATTACCTTTAACAATCCATATTAGGCAGTATAGGATTCTGGACCAGATAAGCATGCTATTCCCATCCTCAGATCACTACAGTTACATTGATGTGTAGCAGGAGTGTGAATAGAATAACCCTCCAAATGTTGTTGGACTGCACTCACTGCAGCCCCAGCCAATGTAGCCAATGGTGATGAATGCTGGGGTTTAGAGTTCAGCAACTTCTGGAGGGCTGCATAATTTCCACTTCCAATCTATAGGATGATTCAGATCTGACAGCTTGAATTGTGATGAAAGCCATTCTGGCTTATAATGAGCCAACTAATATCTATGTTGTCTCCTGTTCAGCCAGTAAATTGCGTCCTCTTTCAGATTTTTCAATTGGCATCATATGAGTCTGCAAAGGGAAGCATATTGCATGCATTATTCATATGAGAGAGTGAACCTTTCACACAACTACAGAAAGCTCTGGTTAAAAGTTTTTGCCTCTTTCCCCTATTTCTACTAACTTGGGGGAGTGTTTAATTTCAATATATAATGTCAAATCTTTCTAAATCAGGAAGTACTATACAGCTGAGAGGAAGAAGTACTTTATCTTACAACAGAAGAAATAAGGTTTATTTCTATGTTTGTAAAAACAGCCCTGTATCTTCTGGCTAAACACACTGTTGATATAACAGAAAGCACTTCAGATTTCTTAAATTCCCAGATTTCTCTGTTGCTTGTTTAAATGAATGCTGCCTTACATTCCTAACAAACTACTATGCATCTATTTACTTTCAAAACTAACTTTTAAAGAGCAGTTGTCAGGATGTTTCAAATCTTATAGTACAATGTAAGACATTGTAACAAAGTAAGATAAAAATAAGACAGTACACAAAAATAACATAATGAGTTACTTTCATTGGATGTAACAAGTAATGGAAATGTGTAACTTCTCCAATGTTGTAATAACTAATGAAAATGAGATGTTTAAAATTATTTTTTTAACCCTTGACTTTGATTTCATATATAGTAGCTCATTATGATACTTGAAAAGAGAGAAGGCTAAACTGCAGCCCTGTGGTTGTTGTTGGACTACAATTCCTATCAACCCTGGACAGTATAACCAATGGTTAAGGATGATGTTGGCCACATGTTTTTTAGCCCTGTTTTAACCATGTGCTGTTTCTTGGCAAGCAAATCAGCATTTTCCCCCACTGTCATCATTTCATCTTCAGTGCTGACCAGCAAAAACCAGCCTTCAAAATGACATTTTCAAAATACCAAAGTTAGTTCCGTTAATAAATTTAAGACAGCCAATATAGGAACTGTCAGTCGAATTTCTATTCCTTGAGAAAATAAAACTCACACCAGCTTCATGGATATCACTAATACCGATAAAATGTACTGAGTGGGCCAATATTCAGTTCTTCAGAAGAAAGAAAATCAAAACCCCAAATAATTAAAAATATAATAATCTGAGGTCATGAGAGTGCAGCAAAATATTGACTAGTTAAAGGCCCAAACAAGGTACAGTCATGTAAATTAAGGTTAAAGTGACTGGAGTTTGTTCAAGCCATTAGATTTGTCTGTAGTGCATATGAAAAGAAAAGGTTAGAAAGAAATTAAAACGTAGCAGCAGTCCTGATACAGCTGGATCTACTAATGGAAGTCCCATTGCCCTTGTTGAAACAAAACAGTTTCTCTCACAAAAATGTATAAACTGGACAAAGATAGGGCTTCCCATTTGTCAGCTCCAAACTGAACACACCTGCTCTTTTGATAAGGTAGGGATGTTAGTCTTTTTTCAATTTCTTCTAAAAGAAAGCAACAAGTAATTTTAGCAACTTTCTTCCTACTGCAGAAAAGCCTGCAAAATCCAAGCAGTTTTCAAATCCATCACAATTTGGTACTCACAGTCTGCACTAAAATAAAATAAAATAAAAATATCCTATGTGTAAGTTTTGCCAGAAAATGTGAGCCACGTGAAATTGGTACAGAATAAGCCCCCCAGTACAGCATTTTCTGTGCAGGAAACAGCTTGCAAAATGTTTTTTTCCTACACAGAAAATGCTATTTTCTATACAAAATAACCATAGGTGAATTTTGCATTCAGCAAGCGTTAAAGTGTGGAGATTCTTATCAGTCTAAGATTCTTCTCGTCAAGTTTTCTTAATACTCAAACATTTTAAAAACCACTTTTCTAAATATTTTTAATATCCTTTCCATCTCTACGACTGTGGTTTTGTGGGTGGTTTTTGAAGATGCAAAACATTTTAAAAACCATTTTCTAAATATTTTTAATATTCTTTCCATCTCTATGACTGTGGTTTTGTGGGTGGTTTTTGAAGATGCAGACACACACACACACACTGAGTAAGTGTGATATCTTTCTTTACCTAACACTTATTTCTTCAGGGATGAGCCACACAGTATAGTTCTCCACACGGCCATTAAAAATATCCCAAGGAAATTTGCTATTTGCTGCTGCTTTTTACCCCTCCATTTCAACACATTATTAAAGATAATCTGATATCAGTGGGGTTGTTCAGGCCCCCCAGAACTTTTCAAAACAATAGTAATAACAACCAACTGAAACAGCTAACAGTCTAACTACCATGAAAGCAAAATCAAATTAATAAATTGATTATACAGTTGAATAAATAATAAATAAATGCAAATACTATATCATGCAAAAGCGAAAAAACATGTAAGACCGCTGGTGACCCACTGGATTCCCTTCAGTTTCATGATTTCATGACTCAGATCTGAGCCATCAATATCTCATTGCTCTAAAGTATTGAAATTAGCTCTAGAACATATGTACAATGCAAATAAATTTTACAGGAAGTAAACATACTTTATGAATGCTGCTTCACTGGAGATAAAAGTGAGTCATACCACTGTAACAAGACTTTGTTCTTCAGATAATATTTTTTTAAAAAATGTTTACTGGAAGTTACCCTGTGACATCCTTTTGCTCCATGAGATAAATCATGAAACATCTAAAGAGCCTAGATGTTTCCTAGGGACACTAAGGCAGAACAGTCTAATCCCCGCTGTAATTTGAAGTCTCCAATCAAGCAATCACAACAGCTATCGTAGTACCTGATAGCACAGTCAACAGGAGGACAAATTATTTCTCTCATCAATTGCAATTCCATCATCTTAAAATACAAAGATTCTTATAATGTGTACTTAGAAGTCTCCTCCATGTGTTCAGAGTCACTCCCAAGTCAATGTGCATAGATAGATTGCATGAGCCTTAGTTATTCCTTGGAGGGCTGAACTATCATTGCTACCTAATGTTTTCTTTGTACTTTATTGTTCAGTACAATTTGATTGATAATTTCTGAGAAGGCTTAGATACATAGATGATCCCCACAATAGTGGTCCAATGTTGGCTAATTATTTCAAGAGAGGGGTGTCAGTTCCTTTTAGCCTGTTCCAGGATATATGGAGGCACTGTGCAGAAGTTAACTCCCACAAACATAACCAGGAGGAGCACTATCACCACTCTGCCCCTGCAGTTTCCTGTAGGCCTTACACATCTTAACTAAAGGGAAATCTTTTAGAGCTAGGTGCCAGTGGGAGAGAGAGATGCAGGTGAGGAGGACCAGAAAATTCTAATACTGCTGTGACATTGGATTTAGGCCTCAGGGTATAATCCCATACTCACATACATAGCAGCAAGCTTGATTAAATTTCGTTGCATTTATTTCTCAGTAGACATAATGCTGTACTAGTAATCTTTGCTACAACCTCATTTCCAAAGATTTATGCCTCCTTGCAGTTACAGAACGATTTTGTTTCAGTCATTTGTAATGGGTTGGAAGCAAGGGCTGGAAAGAAAATCAAGAGAAGGAATGGTTTAGAAGAAAGTACAATAAGAGGTAACTAGGGAGTGAAGCAGACAGCCAGGAAGGGGTGACCTCCAGCTGCTCTGGTCACAATCAGGCTGGGACAAGGGCAATTGCATGGCCTACTCCAAAAGCAGGCTGCCACCTGCATTCCCAAACCACGCAGTGCAGCAGCCAGATTAAATTGGCTCTGTTTTGACCTGGTCATTTGGACTGGAGTGCAGTGTCAGAGCGGCTTCTAGCCACCTTTGGCACATGTGTCATTTAAATGCCATGCCCCCAAAGTGGCTGGAAACTGCTTCTTTTGGCCCATGTGTGTTCAGGGCCTAGGTTGCATATAGTTTCATGTAACTGAGGAGTAGCTAAGTTGTAATATAGTTGCAACTAAGTTTCAGTAATTTACAGTGTAACTGTAACTTTTAAATATATTGTTATAACTAGTATGATGCACCCTCACTAAAAGGTGGGAGGAAAATCACATGTTTCAGGTGCTGGTTTGCACTGAGCCTCTTCCTGCAGCCTCACATTCCCTTGTGAGCATTAGGGGAATCATGAGCTGGATGCAAGAAGTATGTATTGGACAATAGACCAGCAATCAATGATGTTCAGAGGTTTAAACTTAGAGGTTGTCCGCTTGGGCCAAAAGACCCAGGTCCCCCCTGGCCTCCTGTTGTCTAGATCAGACAACACAGGCCAAAATCCCTGCGACAGGATCAAGCCTGATCCCCTGTCCAGATGCAGATCTGGCCAGACCCCAGCATAAATAACCTTTATCCTGAGGCAAAATGCTCCTGGTTTTCTGTGGAGTTTCTAGGAAACTCTGTAGTAAAACCAGGCTGTTCACCCTGACACACACTCCTTACCTTTCCATGCCATCACTTTTAAGAGTCCCCATTGCTGGGTCTGACATTGAAATGAGATGCCTGGCTGCACCCACTTGGCCAAGCACCCCATTCCCAGATCAGATGATGTGAGAGGGGGCTCCTGAATGTAAGCAATGGCACAGCAAGGTAAGGAGTGAACACTGGTTCCGGGTCCTAAGTCATCACAGGGACAGGTGTGTGAACAACACCCACCCATCCCCACACCAACCCAGGAAACCAACCCAGATGAGCACCAGTTCTTGCCATCCTGGTCCAACTGCTCAGATCCTAAAAGTAGTAGGTCTAGTTACTTTTGAGAAATGGAAAAAGAGATACCATTATAGAAAGAAAGATATTAAAACTATTTCTTCTACCTCAGTACTGTAAGTAACTCTTTGCATTTTTAAAATAACTTTCAAAGTTCTTGACTCAAGAGCCTCCTACTCACCCTCAGAAATAAGACACATGAATCTGCACAGTTAAATGTTTAATTCTGAATGTTGACCACCACATGAGACATGAGGATCAGGGATAAAAATATATAAGTAGTAATATATTTGTGTATAATGTGAATTTTAATCTCAGCCATCCTAACTTCATATGACATAAAAAGGCCAGTCATCAAGCTGAATTCTGTCAACATACTGTCAGCAGAAGACCTTCAGTGCAACATCACAGATGAACAAGGCATATTACAGTTTTTGTTCCATTAGGATCATGTTTATAGCACTATTTTTTTGGCTCCTGCATTCATTTCTTTTTTTAAAAAAAAGATATGTCAAAATATACTCAAAGACCTGCATGATTTGTTCTTAGTACAGTATACCTGAACCAGTGGCTTTCTTCTTTTGAGTTCTGGTGGCATTTAAGATCATAAGTGGATGAATGTTCCACTCTCTGACTCACTACTATAGTAGACAGCAGGAACTCTAACCAGAAACTCTTTTTGTCATATGTCTTAAAGTTTGGGATTATTATTTTTACAGTTCTGTTACAAGGCTTATATTGCAAATTTAGAATATGAGCTATTTAGCGATCCACAGAACAAACTGTGCTTGCAAAAGAAGCTTTCGTGGCATAGAGGTGGACATCTGAAATCCATGATGGTGACATCATGATCCATGCTGTAAATGATGCTAGCATGTCCATACCTGCCTGTTCCCTAGTAATTAGCATGGCCAACTATGGCCATGTTCATAATCTCTTTCAAGATGAGAGATAAAAGCAGAAAAGCTTGAAGGCCATATGGCTGAAATTTCCTAGTTCCTGTTCTAATGGTGGTCATTGTTCTCAAAGATGAAAACAATAGAAATTTGTTTAAGTGACTGGTTGGTTTTTAACATGCACATTTCCAATACTCAAGATGTCACACCTTACAAATGCAAGAATAATGTCCATAGCAACACACTGAGAGGCAAATATTTTAAGGAAGATGTTCCATGTTCAGCAATAAAAATTCCAAAAACAGGGTATTTCTTTTACTTTTTAAAGTATTTCTTTCCAGATTTCAAACCCCAAGTAACACCTCAAGTATGTAAGGTTTTCAGTGCATTAAAAATCAATTTTATAGCTTTCTCTCCCTAGGAAAAGGGCACTCACTTTTATAAAATGTCAAAGCATTTACATTTTCACAGTACAAAAATCAAAGTTATGGCTGGACTAATTTCTAATAAATATTATATCTGGGCTAATACTTGATATGAATATATTCAAGAGAAAGGCCAGTCTTTGTGTTTTCTTATCTCTTTATATTTAAAATCAAATAGAATCTCAAAGTGTTCAAATGGAATCTCAAAGTGTAACAGCACATTTGTGGCAAACTGAAATCCTGTGGATACTTTTAGTTTGAATTTGGTTATCCCCAGTAATCAGAGTCTGGAAGTTTTGCTTTCTGGACAGAAGCATACTATCCGGCTGCTTTTAGTTCTATGAATGAGGACGCAAAGTAAGGCTCAACTCTTACCCTTTTGAATCATGTGGGAAGAGTATGCATATTATCTTATTTCAATTCAACAGTCATAAAGATGATAAGATGTCATAACAGGTAAGTGGCTATCTTCAATTCAGAACCATCTTTGATTTTATTTATTGTATACTGGCTTATGTACTGAATTTCCAGTGGCATCACTAGGGGGTGTGGGGGTGTGTGCACCACAATGAGTAACACCCCAGAAGAAGGATGACATCTGGTTGCCCACACCCCCAACTTAGGTGCCGTCACCTCGTTCTCCTTATAAGAACAGTATTACAGTGGACCCTTGCCTTACGCGGGGGATCCATTCCAGACCCTCCCCTCATGTAAGGCGAATTCTGCCTATGCTCGAGCCTCATTCATTTGAATTGGAAGCACTGCCCCTAGCACCCCACACGCTCCCCATGGCTTGAGCGTGCATGCTCAAGTCCACA
Source organism: Sceloporus undulatus (assembly GCF_019175285.1). Classification (NCBI taxonomy): domain Eukaryota; kingdom Metazoa; phylum Chordata; class Lepidosauria; order Squamata; family Phrynosomatidae; genus Sceloporus; species Sceloporus undulatus. The sequence continues at coordinate 133,940,824 of NC_056526.1, read as the reverse complement.
TATAGCATGCCCACATATAACGCAGGTGCACTATATAAGGAGAATGACACAGCTGCACTGAGGGAGACAAGTACTCCCCCACATCTTGGTGCCTTCACCTTGGTGTGGCACATGGCAGGGAGGGATCATGTCCAACCCCCCTGCCATGCACCATTCTACACGTGCGGCAGGGAGGGAGACTGGGTGGGCATGCTCCCTCCCTGCCACACATCATTCTACATGTAGGTAGAATGGTGCATGGTAGGGAGGAGGTCTGGGCACACTCCCTCCAGCTGTGCATCCAGCTGTGCATCTCTGTACACTTAGGTAAAATGACACACAACAGGGAGGGGGTCCTGGGGCGTTGGCCATGTGCCACTCTGTATATGAGTAGAACAGCACACAGCAGGAAGGCGGGTGATGCCCTTTTGCCCACCCAAAAGTCCCACACCTCACACCAGGTGACACCACTGCTGAATTCCATAAGGCAGTAGTATCAAACATAGCAAGATAGACCAAAGAGAGACAATAACCAGTTCACAGAGAGGAACAGGAAGTACCCCTAACTGAAGAATGGCCAGAGATTTGGCAGATCCCTGTTTCGCTCTCTTCTCTCAAGGCATGGGGGAAGAGGTCTCCTCATACTTCTGCTACAGAGCATGCTGTAAATAATTTGTTCTGAGTTCAAGACTGCATGAAGGCACAGTAGAGATACAGACAGGGCCCATAACACTACCTGTATATCTGTTGTCAGAGGGGAACACATCCATCTCCATTTCTAGCCCACAATATCAGTTGACATTAAGGAGAGGTACAAGCTACAAAATTTCCTTACAATACCTAAAACAATTTAAAGCATTTAGTAACTTAAACACAGGGAAATTTGCTAACCAGAGATGGAAAAAGAAGCCATGATCTCATTGTTCACCAATAGTTCAGATGAATTTAACTCAATACTGAAATAAGAGCACCAGTCAAATCTCTATGTACAGGGTTTTTGTTTTGTTTGGGGGTTTTGCTATAAAATGTTATAGTATTGGATCAAACAGAGCAATCACAAAATAAAAGGTGAACAACAACCAGTCCCATGCCCCCCCCCCCGGACAGGGTCCAGCATAGAAAGAAAACTTGCAAAGGTAGCTCTACTTACAACATTTGTTCATACTCAAATACATAATCTATTGTTGGAGAAGCAAAATGGCTGCGGGTCATAATGAAAGAGAGTGTAACAAAAAGTACAGAGAGAACCATCATAATGCAAGCAAGCAAATAGTGAGTACAGGCACGGAAAGTTCACTTAGGAGCAAAACAGACCAGTAGTAAGAGTTGGTTTCCTGGCAATATGGGGGTGTGACTTTCAGACAGTGCACACTCCCAAGCCACTAGGAAGACACATGGCTGACCACACGTGTTGCAGCTGTCCTGCTTACCTCTACTGAGGGCAGCACAGCAGGGGATTATACAAAGGAATAGTCCAGAGTCCAATCCAAAGGTCACACAGTACCAGTCAGTCAGTCAGTCACAACAAAGGGCAGAGGCAAGAGCGTAGCCACCAGGAAAGTCCAGGGGTCAGATAAACAAAGTCAGAATCCAAGAGCAAGGAACATCAAGGCTGCAAGACTGGTTGTCAGCTACAAATAATCTCTGCAACTGGAGGTCTTTTAAAAGGCCTCTGCTTCTCTCAGCTGAAACCTATTAGCTCTCCTCTTGACTTCTAGCCTGGAAGAATGCCTCAAAGACTCCTTGACCTGTCTTCACTCCACAGGTCCTAGCACCTGCAGCCTAGAGTCTGTTTCTCCCTCTGCAGCTTCCTGAGCCTCCTCATTCAGGCAGCCCCAAATCTGCCCCTATGTCAGACTCCTCCATGTCTTTAAGTCAGGCCCAGGGCAGACTATGACACCAGCTTCACAATTATTGAAAAGCTGTGGCAGCGGCAAAGTCAGTTTTTTCCTGTCTCAAAAAGGAGCAGCTTTCTGGTAAGTAGGTAGTAGATAAGGCCTACTGTAAACCAGTTCTGGGGTTCTAATAGCTGAGTTCTATCATTATGTTTCCTTAGAAAGAAGGCTTTTCACTCAAGAAAGCCTCTTACTTCCAAAAAGGTCCTTACTGCCAAGGAACCATATCCTGGACTCATGAATTCCTCATAGCTTCCAGCATGAACATTTGTTCAGTGTCACTGGAGGAGGAGATTGCTTCATCTGATTCTGGACCTATTAACCCACTCAGCCCCCATCTAGGGAGGCAGCCTCCTATATCCCTGAGGGTCCTGGTTCTGTAGGGATGATCAGCTTGTTCTCATCCTCAGCTTGGGGAGCATGGGGAATAGTTCAATGCACAGACCAAATTGTGCATACTGTTATCCTCCTTCAGCCACTAGAGGTTTCTGTAAATGGAAGGAAAGATAAGTGAGTTTCTTTCCCCAATCCCTCAATATCCCTTTCCAATCTGTTCCAGAGTATGGCAGATTTCCGTAATAGTGCAGAGGCAGCATGGCATAGGGTGAAAAGGGAAGGGAAAACATCGTTTTCTTTCCCATTCACTCATGGAAAACTCTGCTGGATCAAAGAGATGCCCATAAGCCCAAGGACAGAACTGATACAAAGTTTATGAGCACCATTGCTTTTGCATGGCTGCCATTCTCTCTCAGTATGAATGTACCTGACGTAAATACTATGATGAAGATGTACATCATTTGATTGACATTTTTAAAAACCCCGAGAAAAATTGAATGCATTCAAAATGGAGGCTCCATTTTAAATCGATTCCTATGTGTTCAACAGGATACATAGGAATCATAAAAGTGTCCCAATCCTGATTTACCAGGTATTAGCCACTGCAAGTGATGGGAACTATTCTCTTGTTGACAAGGGAACAACACAGTGACATTTCCATCCCACTCTAGTGAGTAATCTCCAGTGCAAGGAGAAGTTGTGACAGGAATTGAACAGAAAAATACTGCACAGGGATTCTGCTTCTGACTGCCACACCTGAGATAGCTGGTAGGTGGGGTGGAAATGTCAGTCTGTTGTATCAGAAAAAAAAATACTCCGTCACTTGCAGCAGCTGATGCCCAGTAATTCAGAATTGGGGAGAGGGTCAGACCAGACGATGTTACTCACGGTAGTTAAATGTACTTAAGTAAGGCCCATACAGACCGACCAAAATAAAGCTGCTTTGGGTCATTTTGGAGGTATGCTGTTTAAATGATGCATGTGTCCTAAGAGTCCGGAAGCCATGCCAAAGCCACTCTCCAGTCCTAAGGACTGGAGCACAGCTTTGGTGCATCTTCCAGACTCTTAGGACACATGCATCATTTAAACAGCATACCTCCAAACTTTATTTTGGCCTGTCTGTACAGGCCCTTTGTAGCTGATCTAGAATCTTGGTCAATGTTTCTTCATTTACATCCACTTTTAGCACCACCTCCAATACTAACTCTCTATAACTATGTTTTTGATGGTATCCATTATTTGCATTTATGAAGTTTTCTTGTTGCTCCCCCATTGCTGCCACATGCTACTGTGTATTTAAGGCAGGACATCAACACATTATGCCCCAGTCCAGAGCTTCACATGCCATGTCCCTTTAAATAAAAGTGAATTGAAAAATACCTTCTAAATGAAGAAGCTCTTTGTGTACGCTGAAGAACTTGTCTCTGGCGAAAGTGAACCCAAATCTAAATAGAAGCCACTAGACTTGAAACTAGAAAACTGGGGGGGGGGGGACATGATACATATAGGACAGACTTTCAGAATGAGTTCTGATAAGCAGCAAGTAAACTTAGAGTACATCTACACCATAGAGATAATTATTTATACCCTGCTCTTCAGCCAAAAGGCTATCATTTTGACATCATTTTGACTGCTATGGTGCCATTTTACAGAATCCTGGGATTTGTAGTTTCGTGAGGCATCAAAGCTCTCTGACAGACCAGGCTGACAGACCTCACCCAAATACAAATCCCATGATTCCATAGGCTGGAGCTACAATACTTCAAGTGGTATCAAACTGCATTATTTCTACGGTGTAGCTGTATCCTTACATAGATATGTATGTATGTCTCACTTGGAGGATCTATCCATCTTTTATTGCAACAAAAGGATGATCAATACAGGTACAGACTAAATTCAATAAGAGATCTGCACATAATGGTGGTTATGTGCAACTATATCATTATTTCATGTTTCAACATTAGGAATTAATTTTCCAGATCAAATGAACAGAACTTTAAAAGTACCAGTAATTTCTTATGAATGTTTCCAAAATGTGTAACATTAAGCAGCGTGAGGCATCAACTTAGGAGGTTTCTTGATCATTTTTGCCTATTGCTTGTCGGTTGTCTTTCTTGCCTAGTTACTTTCTCCCATTTTTGAGCACCCAGTGTAACTGGAAAATCCCCAGTGGATCAAACAAACAGAGGAGCAGCCAAACCCAGGCATGCAGCCCACCTAATATTGTGCATGCACATGCTTGACTCTGATCACATGCTACATGATGTTGCATGTTCCAAAAGGGGCAGTCTCAGGCCGCTGCCGATTGCAGTGTGGAGGAGCCACAGCAGCCAAACCACGCGACTCCTCCACGCTGCAAAAAAGGCAACCCGGAAGAGACATCGCAAGTGCCAAAGCGCGCACTCGCGACATCTCCTGGGTTGGGACGTGCGGACGCAGAGTGTCCGCTACGTCAAGATGGCAGCGCCCATCTGTATAGGGTGCTGCTATCTTGACGTATCGGTTACGCACGAGGGGCAAGGCGCATCTGGAAGCACCGCCCCTCACGCGTAATTGCGGCGCAAGGACGGCGCCTCTTAGGCCCATCTGTAATGCGCCTGAGATTCCTAAAGGAGCCTCAAATATGTCACCATTGAGAAAATAAGATTCAGCCACCAGCTCTTTGTAGAATGAAGGAGGAGAGATGCCATCTTCTTCACTTCTGCAAGTGAAATGTCTTGAACTGGACCCATTTTCAGAAGATTATTGACATAGATCATAAAAGGAAACTTATTAAAAAGAGTAGAAAATGAAAGTGCAAGTGAAGAGAAAGATTGAAATTTCACTGAGCAATGGAACAGATTAAACATCAGTAAGGTTGAAATACTGGTGAAGTGGAAAGAAAATGGTTATAGGAAAATTAGATGAAAAGAACTTCCATTTATGAATTTAGTGAAGCATCTGATTGGGCATCTGCTGTAATGGCCATTATGGACCAAGTCCTGGTAATTATACACACTCAATATCCGAAGATCTGACATTTTTAGTCCCTGGAATATATTAATGAATGCATGGTGTGAATTCCCAACCTACCTGAAAATGGCTTAAAATGTATATGAATAACCCTGTCTGGGGTGGGGTTTATTTCACCATAGAGAATTTTTATGAAGTACTTTGCTTTGCTCAATTAACAAGTTCTCTGACTGGAGCCATACGCTGCAGCCATTACAGTCAATGGTAATGTTCCATATTTTTATAGCACAAGATTAAACAGAATGTGGTGGAAAGTATAGACTTAATTAAGTCACACTTGACAGATAAGCAAACATCATGATGTTTAAATTATATACTGCATGTATCCAAGTGTTCATTAGTGTCTCGGAGAGACTGAACAATTGCAGAACAATATTTTTGATGCAGTTTCCTGCCAGAACACTTTGCTTCATAGATATTTTGCAAAGCATCAATGAATACTTAACGATGCACAAAGACATATACAATGTTAAGTGGCAAAGAAATTATTCCTTATTGTTAATCAAAGACAATGAAATCATGTTATTGCTTTACATAAACAATGCAGAAGGCTTGGGCACACCATGTGTTGCTGTCATTTGGAAAAAGAATAACTTAGGTTAGTAGAGTTAATTAGTCTGCTTTATCAGCTCATCATGATGACATTTTGACCAAAACCAGGGCCTTCCACAAATAAAGGAAAATAGTAATCACACTAATTTAACTGCACAAGGGAAAGACAATGCATTAGTCAACCTGAAACAAGCTTTCTCTTCTAATGACTACTAGTGGTCATTACTGTGCTCAACTGACAATGAAGGAAAGAATCTTTCCTCATCTGTAGACCTTGGGAGTGAAGTGAAATGTGACACTACTCCTGCAATTACCAATTGCATGGACAGTTATAAAACTGTAAAGAGAAGAGACAGGGGTCCTGATATCAGGGTTGGAAGCTTGTAGAGCAGGGGGATTTATTTATTCATTCATTTATTTATTTATTAATTATTGGCTGGAATTCATTATGCAATTGCAACCTGGCATTATGGATACATAACTGATTCATAATCTTGAATCCTACGTATTCACAATTGGAGCACTGTTGCCATGATAATAAAAATTCTGCTTCAGCAAGCATCAGCTACTGTGAGCAATGGAGGTCTGTTGCTTTCCCCCTCATCCCTGTTCATCAGGGTGTAGCAGTCTGATGTTTCCATCCCCTTCCCACCAACGATCTCTGGTGCAAGGAAATTTGAGACAGGGATCTTGCTTCTGAATGTTATACTTGAGATAACTCAGAGTGTGATAGAAATGTTTGTCTGATGCACCTCAATTGACAGGAAAAGATACCTTGATCATTTCCAGCAGTTGGTGGCCACTAAGGGTCAGTCCAGGAGATGTAATTTACGTTTCAAGATGTATTTTACCTTTCAAGGCTGAAATCTCCCTGGAAGCCAAGATGATCAAACTGAGGCTGTCGTACGTTGTCCCCATCACGAGAAGGCATGACTCATTAGAAAAGGCAATAATGCTAGGAAAGGTAGAGCGTAGTAGAAAGAGAGGAAGATGGCCTGCCAGATGGATAAACTCAATCATAAAGGTCATGGGCCAGAATTTGCAGGACCTAAGCAGAGCAGTGGAGGGCAAGGGGGTCTTGGAGATGTCCCATCAATCCCACTCCAACCTCAGAACTGCTCAGGAAGGAAGGCTGTTATGCAAAAGTCTGAACAGCACACCAACAGACTCCATGTCCTGCCCTAGCCACTCACCTTCATATAAACACACTAAAACCCAGAAAACTATAGGACAGGGATCCTGTGCGGGGAATAAAAGCACAACAGATTACTGAAGCTCCACCTCCATGGCCCAAGGTCTTGCTTGTTACTGTACAAAAAACAGCAACAAAATTGTGTGAGATGAATGCCTCAACCTCAACCAACTGGGTATCTGGAATACAAGCCAAGTCAGCATACTCATCCAGCATCCTGCCCTAACCTATGTTTCTCATCTCCTCTGGTTCTAACCTGGATCGGTATCTACCCTTCCTCCCATCTGAACTTTTAGGACTATTCCAAGGCAGCAAATGGGAGCTTTATGTTCCATTGCAAATAACATGTGTGTGAAACCAATTTGTTTTGTAACCACACCAAGAGGCAGGGGCTGTACGCCAGACACATAACACATAAAAACATCTGGTGCAGTCCCTACTAACAAAGATCTGCCCCAAAAAGTTTCAACATCTTGGATAGCTCCTATAAGGTTTTGACTAAAATCAAGAGCGGATACACCATGCCACAGACATCAGCCTCCAGTGCTCATCACACCCTTTGATGCAATGATCCCCAATGACTGCATTACAGGGGAAGGAGATGGTTTTTCTCCTTTCCCATTTGCTGTTGTCATATATAATTTTATATGTATTTTATATCTCTGTCATGTTCCTTCTCACTCAGATCAATATTTGTGGTCATGGTCTTTTTCCTAAGGTAGCTCAATTCCAATAATAAGCTTACTTTGCAGTTGGAAGAACCAAACGTAATATAAATCAGCTTACAGGAGAATATATTGCTGTTTCAGAGACATACAATGCTTAAAAAAAACTCACACACATATAATAAATAGTAATTGATTCACCATTTCTCCTTACCTAAGGCTAAAATATTATTCACTAATGGCTTGAAACTTTTATTTGTTAGCTTTGGCTCTGGAGAGAGTGGTATAAAAATATTTCTTTTAATATGTTGCTTTCATATATTTCTATGAAATCCCCTGAAGTTATATTTAGTTTACATTTTTGCTGTATAGATTTTCAATATATTAGAAGAAGAAAAATGCTACTGTGCTAGAAATAAGACTCTCAATATTATTCAATCAAGACTGAGAAAGATGGCTGTTCATAGAAAACATCAGCATACACACAAAAGATATGATTCCAGTAATTTTTATGTTGTTGGTTTACTTATTTATGGGATTTATAGCCTGCCTTTCTACCAAAATGGGATTCAACAACCAACCAACTACAGGTTCATGGAAGATTGTATAATTGGTGAGTTGGCTAATTTAGGTATGTTTACATATTTTCATATGTATTTTCATATTTCAGCAAAAGTCTGTGCTAATATAGTAATGTATATGGGCATTTTGTTCTTTTAAATATTTTACTTATAATAGTGAAATCCTATACAGTGGGCTCTTGGTATCCACTCGGGTTTGGTTCCAAGACCCTCTATGGATACCAAAATCCCTGGATGCTCAAGTCCCATTATATACAATGGCAGAGTAAAATTGTATTTTTATATAAAATGGCAAAATCAAGGTTTGCCTATTGAAATTCATATATATATTAAATATTTGCAAGACACGGATGCTTGAATCCATGGATAAGGAAGGCTGACTGAACTTTCCCACTGAGAAGTAAGTCCCATTTAATTCAATGGAGGTTATTCCTAAGTAAGTGGGTGTGAAATTGCAGGATAAATAGTTTGATCCAAATTTATATCTAATCTAGTATTTTTTTTCTTCAGCCAATCCTATATCCAATTTTTCACCATTAGTGTTCAGCCAAGAATTTTGCAACCAGAATGTATGTGCAATGCTCCTAAGGGGTTTAAGAGAATGGAGGGTATTTTAATATTGGAGTACAGAGGACGTTCTAAGGGGTAGATACATTAATCTACTGCAGAAAAACAAGTCTTTGGCAACTTAAAGATCAACACATTTGTTATAGCATAAACTTTCATGGATTACAGCCCACTTCATCAAAGACATAATTTGTGTTTTTTCATAGATATTCATATGTATCCAAGCAGATTTTCATTTTGGGGTGAGGTATCCCTGATCAGACCATGGCCTGCTTCTGATATCTAGTGACACATATGCTCCTCTGTTTTAGCCAACTGTTAGTATTCAAGGTGAGGGTCCCTTGGCATCTACATTTCCCCAAGATCTTCTATCTTTATCCTTTTCTGTCCTCACCAAAATCCTGACCTTTCAGATACAACAACTTCCTACTAGATTTCCATCCACAAAATTGGTATTATCACTGATAGCTGCAGACAACAGCAGAATAAATAATAAGAGAATAGAGGGCACTACAATTATCTGTAACATTTTCATGAACCTTGACAGAATGAAAGAACCAAGGATTAATATTGGGATTAGCAGTTCTGCACAGTGTTAAAATATGATCAAGCTCTTTCTAAGGAACACTGGTTCTTCATTTTATAGCATTTTGGCTTTCTATTCATTTTTCTTTTCTTTTCTTTTTTCCTTTTTAAAATTTTTTTTAATTTATTATTATTATTATTATTTGATATTTGGAGGTAGGAACAGTGAGATGAGTAAGACATAATGAAGGCATAATTACATAAAAGATATGTGCCAAGACGTTGCATGGGACACAAATGTAGGATGTGATAGCTAAACTTCATCTCCCAATCTGACCTCCTAAAACCCTCCTAAAATCCAGAAAACCACAAGCAAAAGACCTATGTGACACTGGCATGCAGGAAGCTGAAGGATGATGCATTCATACCCCTCCTACCAGTGAGCTAAAGTTCCCCGAACAGAAGTGGGGACTCCCGAGAAGCCCTGTCATAACTCTTAATCACACTATGACTTGATGATGGGAAAGACAGGGGGTGTCACCCTTCCATGCCCTCCTCACTAGTGCTGCAGAACTCCTTCACTGAGTAGAGCTGCCTAGCTATTACGGTGGGTTCATGCAAATACTCTGTTTGATCCATACTCTATTTGATCTCACCTATATTATGAGAATCTTCTATGGATGAACTCTATCTCCATAGAAATGAGTGGGAGTTTTTTTTCCACTATATACAAAGGTACCAGGATTACACCATGGAATATACTTTAAATTAGAATGATCAGGGCATGCATTTGCAACTCCATTGATGCTCCTATTCTACCAGAAGGCTGATGGTGACATCTTGTGGCCACTGAATAGTAGTGCGGTTTTTCTTTAAATGTTTTGATTATAATTATTATGCAAGGACCATTGGCCAAAAACAATAAAATATTTGACTTGGAGTTAGCCTTAACATTGGTAAATCTTACTCTATGCTGGTTTTATATAAAAGAGGAGAGTCCCTTCACTGGTAGTGTCTCTTAGCTTCCGCATCAGTGGAATGATGAATCCACTCTGGTTTTTAATGTGAACTGTCTAAAGTAGCTGAACCTATTTAGTGAATAGTGTTTACTTTAGACAGATTCTTTAAATTTCAGACTAAAACCTGGAGTGAATTCACCACCTGCACTGGCATGAATATTACAGCTACCACTCTGTATCACTCTCTTTAAATATGGCGCAGCAGATTATTTGGGACACTTACAAATGGGAATCTAGAACCAGTGGATAGGGCCAGTATGGTCTAGAATCATTGTTGCCATGTGTCTTCAAGTCATTTCCAATTTATTACAACCCTAAGGTGAACCTATTGTGGGGTTTTCTTAACAAGATTTGTCCAGAAGGGTTTGTGTCTTTGCTTTCCTCTGAGGCTGAGAGTGTGTGACTCATCCAAGGTCATCCATGGCAGAAAGGGGATTCAAATCCTGGTCTCCAGGATCCTAGTCCAATGCCAAAACCACTACATCACTATCTAGAATATTCCTAGATAAGTCACAGGACGTTCCCAATGTGTTGGAAATGTTGAAAGTGAGGCAGAGGGCATATATTGGTAAAGGCACTTTGATCAAATAAAAACAGAAACATGAAAAAAAACATTAATTTATCCAAAATTCCACATCTATTATTGATTCACTATTGACTTTTCTATGGGATGAGGCTGTCAGTCATATACATCCTACATCTATTGCAACAAGTTTTACAGTGCCATAAAACCTAGAATTACAGAAAACAATTTTGTCTTTTTGCCCTACTCACCCAAACACACTTGGGTACACTAGTAAGCGTAGAGACCAGCCACTTCTGTCAGATTCTGGGGATTCATTTTAGTGTCTGTGGACTAGGCTGGATTAATGCCAAGGTTGGGACTTGATCCCATAAGCTGACAATGATATGGATCATCGGGTGGTCAGGCCACAAGTTTTCTTTTTTCTTTTCTTTTTTTAAAACCTTTTAGAAGTCCTCCTTGGGGGAGTCAAAGATCAAACTACGCACACACATTCACTAAAAGGGGATTGCAAGGTTAAGTGCAACTTTGTTCCTGTGTCTGGTGGTTACATTCACCATCTTGTACACATTCAGAACAAGTTGTAAGAGGCTCCTGGGACACTCTGCATATAGCCTGGGGATGAATGCTTTTTTCAGCATCTGGTATCAGCTGGAAAGGTTGGAACCACAAACATACATAAGCACACAGAGGAGCAAGATCCTATTTGACCATTGATCATGGTATCCTTCTGGGCCGCCTGTCTGGGATGGGATTTGGGAGGTACTGATTTACAATGGTTCTGTTCCTTCCTGCAGGGACAAAGCCAGAAGGTGGAGCTAGGGGACTCCAGCTCAACTCCCTGGCTATTGGCCTGTGCTGTCCCCTAGGCTATTTAACATACGCATCTTTATCATCAACATCTTTATCAGTTGACTTGGATGAAAGAATAAGAGAGCATGCTTATCAAATGGGCAGATGACACCAAATTAGGAGGAAAAGCTAATATCCCAGAGGAGAGAAACAAAATTCAGAATGACCTTAATAGATTAGAAAGCTAGGCCAAAACTAACAAAATGAACTTCACCAGGGAGAAATGTAAGGTACCACACTTAGGCAGAAAAAATGAAATGCATAGATATAGGATGAGGGACACCTGGCTTGATGAACTATGTGTGGAAAGGATCTAGGAGTCCTAGTACACCATAAGTTGAACATGAGTCAACAGTGTGATGCAGCAACTAAAAGGGCCAATGCAGTTCTAGGCAGCATCAATAGAAGTATAGTGTCTAGATCAAGGGAAATAACAGTGCCACTCTATTCTGCTTTGGTCAGGCCTTATGTGGAATACTGTGTCCAGGTCTGGGCACCACAATTCAAAAAAGGTGTTGACAAGCTGGAGCATGTCCAGAGAAGGGCAACCAAAATGGTGAAGGGTCTAGAAACCAAACCTAACGAGGAGAGACTTAGGGAGCTGGGTATGTTTAGCCTGGACAAGGGTAGGTTAAGAGGTGATATGATAGCCCTGTTTAAGTATTTGAAGGGATGTCATACTTAGAATGGAGAGAGCTTGTTTTCTGCTGCTACAGAGAAAAGGACTTGGAATAATGGATGCAAGTTATAGGAAACAAGATTCCACCTAAACATGAGGAGGAACAGTAAGAGATGTTTGACAGTGGAACACACTCCCTCAGAGAGTGGTGGAGTCTGTTTCTTTGGAGGTCTTTATGATTATGGATGGCCATCTGTCAGGGGTGCTTTGATTGTTAGTTCCTGCATGACAGGGAATTGGACTGGATGGCTTTTGTGGTCTCTTCCAACTCTATGATTCTGTGTTTCTATGAAACTGCTGGGGGAGGTCATCTGGAGTTTTGGGATGCAGTGTCTCCAATATGCAGATGGCATGCAACTCTATCACTCTTTTCAATCTCCGTCCAAGGTGGCTGTCCCGGTCCTAAACCAGTGTCTGTCATCAGTAATGGACTGGATGAGGCAAACAAATTGAAAATTAATCCAGACAAGACAGAGGTGTTCCTGGTCAGTCAAAAGGCAGATCAAGGAATAGGGATCCAGCCTGTGTTAGATGGAGTTACACTCCCCTTGAACACACAGGTTTGCAGTCTGGGGATACTCCTACACTCACCTTTGAACCTGGAGGCCCAGATCTCTGCAGTTACCAGTAGTGCTTTTGCATGTTTAAAACATGTGCACTAGCTGTGTCCTTGAAATGCCAGATCCAGTGGTACATGACGTCAGGCTAAGTGAGCATTAATGCAACATTAACCCATGCAGAAAGTTGCAAAATCATGGAAAATCCTGAAAGTAAAAAGTGCCACAATTTTGCCCACTTTCTGCACTGGTTAATGTCCTGTTAATGCACAATTAGCCCGGTGTGTCTGAAAACAATCCCGCTTTTGCAGGAAATTCCTGGGATCTAAACCCCATTTATCCATGGGATTTGGGTGCTTTGCCTCCCGTGTGATAAGGTCCTATGAGAAAGTACAAGTTGCAATGTCTGGGATATTTTTAGTTTAGAAAATGGAGGTGGAAAAGATGCACATTATACACCTTCAGGTTGCCTGTCAACTTATGTTGACCCCATGAATATCATAGTTTTTTCTTAAACAAGGAATACACACAAGTGATTTGCCACTGTCTCTGAAATGTCACTGTACCTGGTATTCCTTGGTAGTTCCCCATCCATATATTAATCAAGCCTGACCTGCTTAGTTCCAAGACCAGATGTGATCTGGGGGTTTCAGGTTATTTAGACTTACATGGACAAGACAGAGCTGTTTCAATGCATGCAGAGTGTGTCAAAAGTGACTAGGTAGATGGGAGATATTCCCCCTCCCTTTTGACATAATGATAGAACCTGGGATCCTTAACTAAATTTTAAAAGCAGGACTTTCAGGCCATATAAATGGAAGTATGTTTTCACATGGTACATAATCAGTCTTTATAATTTACTCCCAATGATGAAATGGTGATTACCAACTTGAATTACATTAAAGGGGAGTTAGAAAAACTTACGGTGGATGAAGCTACCAATGGTTGTGATTATACATGACATGGTTTGAGCATGCCTTTGAACACCACACTTGGAAATGTGCTTTTGCACTCATGCTCTGCTTTGGGGGCCTCACAACTTGTTTATCACTGTGGACTAGATAGGCCTTTGTTTCAGTCTAGGATGGTTCTTCAGCTGCTATAATAGGTTAGGACCCGAATCTGTTTTCCCCATCAACACTGCCATCCCATACCACTCATCCAGGAGTAAGTCCCAGGAAATTAGAACTTGTCTATAGAGGAGTATTTAGCATGTGACATTGTCTAAGTAGATATCCTAGTACTGTACTGGAGTAGGAATGCCAAAGGGTTTTGACCTTTCCTAAATCTAGTTTAAGCTGATTAGATCCTCTCATTTAAAATTATGTGAGCCAAGAACTGTTATCCACCCATCTTGGAATTTTTCCCCCCTGTGCATTAAGTTCAACAAGACTAACTTCCAGCAAACATTATTGCAGTGTCTGTCAATTAAAATATTACAAGCAAGCAGGGATGCAGACCTTGGCTATTTTGCCTTTACATGCAAGGATGAGTAATTGCTAAAGATTTCTCCCCCACTGCAGCAGAAAACAAGTATGTCTCCCCAGTATTAGAATCATAGAAGCATAGAATCATAGAGTTGGAAGAGATCGCAAAGGCCATCCAGTTCAACCCCCTGCCATGCAGGAAATCGAAATCAAAGCATCCCCGACAAATGGCCATCCAGCCTCTGTTTAAAGACCTCTAAGGAAAGAGACTCCACCACTCTTCAAGGGAGTGTGTACCACTGTCAACTAGCCCTTACTATCAGGAAGATCCTCCTAATGTTGAGGTGGAATCTCTTTTCCTGGAGCTTGCATCCATTGTTCCAGGTCCTAGTCTCTGGAGCAGCAGAAAACAAGTTTGCTTCCTCCTCAATGTGACATCCCTTCAAATATTTAAACATGGCTATCATATCACCTCTTAACGTTCTCTTCTCCAGACTAAACATCCCCAGCTCCCCATAGATGAACATTCTGAAATGTTGCAGAGGAATCATTGTGTGAAGGAAAGCATGGATATTGTGCAAACATGTTTCCTGCACAGGAAACTCAATTTCTGTTCAGATAACATTGCAACATTCCACAAAAAAGCATTTATTTCTCTTCACACAATAGACTCAATCCAACATCCCCTTAGTGTACAGTAATTACTGTATATACTCATGTATAAGAGAGTCTGTGAACATTTAGAAGGCAATTCCATAATCACAAAGAGTCAACATGGGTTTCAGAGAAACAAGTCATGCCAGACGAATCTGATCTCTTTCTTTGATAAAATTACCAGCGTGGTAGATGAAGGGAATGCTGTGGATCTAGGATATAGGATATCTAGATTCAATAAGGCCTTTGACAAGGTTTCCCATGATATTCTTGCAAAGAAGCTTGCAAAATGTGGACTATACAAGGTAACTGCTACATGGATTTGTAATTGATTGACTGGCCAAACCCAAAGGGTGCTCAACAATGGCTCCTTTTCATCCTGGAGAGAAGTGACCAGTGGGGTCCCACAGGGCTCTGTCCTGGGCCCAGTGCTATTCAACATCTTTATCAATGACTTGGATGACAGAATTGGGGGCACACTTATCAAATTTGCAGATGACACCAAATTAGGAGGAGTAGCTAATTACTAAAGAGGACCGGATCAAAAATTCAAAAATGACCTGCATAGACCTAGAAAGCTGGGCCCAAAGCTAACAAAAATGAAAAAATTTCTAACCTGGAGAAATGTAAGGTACTGCACTTAGAGCACTAAAAAATGAAATGCACATTTATAGGATGGGGACACCTGACTGATGAAAACTATACATGTGAAAGGGATCTAGGCGTCCAAAGTAGATCACAAGTTGAACATGAGTCAACCAGTGTGATGCGGAAAAAGGCCAATGCAATTTTAGGCTGCATCAATAAAAGTATAGAAGCTTTGGGTGTTGTGCAGTGGGGCAGGGAATATCAACCATCACAGCACATGAAAAAGAAAATACATATGCACAAGGGACACTTAGACATGTAGATGTCCCTACATGAATTCTGGCCTTCTGAACACTTTGGGACATATCAATACAATGGGCCCTTGTTATCTGCTGGAGTTTGGTTCCAGGACCCACCATGGATAACAAAATCTGTGGATGCTCAGATCCCATTAAATATGATGGAAAAGGAAAATGGTGTCTCTAATATAAAATGCAAAATCAAGGTTTGCTATTTGGAATTTACACTTTTTTTTACTATTTTCAAGCCAGGTATGGTTGAATCTATGGATAAAAAATTAGTGGATAAGGAGGGCTGACTGTACCAGGAAAAAATGACTAAAAAGTCTTGTTTCTCCTTTTATCTTCTCAAGAGGGATTCCTGACTTTCATGAAGCCTGTTTTTCAACCTATGAACACAAAATTGCAAATATGATTTCCATCCTTATAAACAAAAATTTTACCTTATTTTTATGTGCTTAGGGCTACTCTGTTTTTGTGCTGTTGTTGCTGATTAATTGTACAAATCTGTTCTTTAAAAAAGGCTTTACTAATTAGATTATAAATAGGCCTTGCTCATAGATTTTAAAGGGAAGACATAAAACTGTGGATGTGAAAACATGAAAATAAAGCAGCACAGCTCACAGAATTTGTGGAAGTCTAATAAAAGGAAAAGCAAAGCAAAACAAAACAATCTCCAAAGAACCAAGAGAGATATAGTCTAAAAACATGGTACACAGAGAGACTTGATATAGTTTGATTCAACTCAGTCAATTATGTAATCCCTAAATCTATACCTGAATTCTGTGTTTTTGACCACTAGATGTCTGTATTTTACAAGTTTCAAAGAAGGGCCTCTTTCCTAGCCTTCCTTCTCCACCTTGTTCTGTTGTTCAGCCATTTTCCTTTCTTCATTAAAATTCAGAAAATCAACCTCTGTGTGAGAGAGGAAGAATTCCAAACATCCATGGAATGGATGCTTCAATTGATTTGGAATTGTTTCAGACTTCATGCTCCCTTTATTGATTAAGCACCAAAAACACCTAAAGGTTTAGTGAAGCATTTGTGCAATGTATTACACATTTACGGGGATTCTGAATTGCAGATTAATTTCCACTTCCTTTCCCCCCTCTCCAAAGACAGAGCAAGCACAGAATTGATTCACAGGCACAACATCCCCTGAATGATAATTAAAACACAGAAGGACATCAGTCTCACAACAGAATGAGAATTTCACAGTTATCGTTAAAACTGTAGGACTACTCTGCAGAATAAATTAGGTGTTAAATTTATATGTTTGGAACATTTCATACATGGTATCTATAAACATCTATCTGCTGTAGTGTAAAAGATTATCCTTTATCCTTTATCCTGCTATAAGTAGGAGTATAATAATAAACATGAATAAACATGTTTGATCGAAAATAATTGCTGTAGCCATGGATGAGACACGGCGTGATATGCTAGCCTGAGCATAGGATTTTGGAGACCAAGGTTCGAATCCCTGCTCAGCCATGGAAACCCACTGGCTGACCTTGAGCAAGTCAGACATTCCCAGACTCAGAAAACACGGGGATAGATTCACCTTAGGATCACCATAAATTGGAAGTATCTTGAAGGTACACAGCAACAAAGTCATAGATAGAAGCTGGACCAAGTGCTAGGAATGGTATCCAACTAGTGGCAAAGATCCAACAAAGTACAGCATTTCCAGTTTTCATTGCTCTTGCTGAGCCAATTAAACATGTGCTTATATCCCTCTTACTGAAAACCAAAAATGATTGGCAATATTACCTTAATTTTTAAGTGAGTTAGGTAACTTGTCCAAAGACACTCTTCTGGAATTGATCAAAAACATTTATTTCATTGAAGCAAAATTTCCCCAGATGCAAACATACAGTTCAAGCATCTCTCTGTGCCAATGCAGCATGCAGAAGCCACAAGGGGTTTGCAGTGCATTGTTGATCTAATCCTGGTCTCTGTGAGTGTGTGTTCATATGTGGTCATGTTAAATAGTATGAAAACAAGAGGAGGTAGTTGATAATGTTTGTATTAGATGCAGGAAATGGGTGGCTAACTGAGGTGAAAGTCAGGATGCTCTCAAATTCCACTTCACTGGAAATTCACAAAAGAAAACCAGGGGTCAGAGGAAGAGGATCAGCAGCAGCAACTTTGTATATATAGGGTGGAGCATTTGGGGACATGCATTGGAATCCAGCAATAATTAATGGTTGCTCCACTAATAATAATAATAATAATAATAATAATAATAATAATAATAATAATAATGTGCATTTGACACAATAAGAAAGTGGTAAAAGCACCGTCTTCTAGCTGCAGTAAAGTCTCAAACATGAGAGCTGGCCTCCTGGAACAATTGCTTCACATACTAGAATCCCCAGGCCATTCCAGCTGTTCCCTCACATGCCCTGGGCATGAGAAAGCACAAATTGTAACAGCAAATTCTCTCATGAAAGGCTTTAGGTAGTATCTTAACATACCGCAAGGATGCCACTCAGGCCACATGCTCTGAAGTGAACATGGGCAAAGAAACTAGTTAGGCCTCTTTGTACATGTTAGAATTTATTCTGAAACCTATGCCAAATTCTCTAATCTGTTATTTTATGGATGAAGTTGAACATATCAATTTTACTGTCTGCCAACACTTTCTGGAGTGAAACAATTTTATTTCAGTTAAACCAAATATTTCCTTGTTGCCCATAGGGCTAAGAATATGATAATGCTAGGCAATCTGTGATCAGACACCCTTAGAAAATACTTTTCTTAGTAATATCACTATATTTAGATGAACTGGGGTGCTCTTTCACCTGAAAAAGGAATCCATGGAAACTGACACCTCATGTCATGTAGATGTGCTCGATTCACATTTAATACACTAACATTATTATTAACATCAAATGTCCAAACAGTCACAAAGGACACCAAATATGTGTCCACAAGGAGTAACTGAACCTTGTCAAGGAGGGGACTGCTAATATTGGAAATACAATATTGTATTCCTCATTCCATTCTTGCCTAGGTCAACTTGCCTAGGTCATCCTAAATCATCCTGGCCTAAGCCATAGGAGATTATCAGATGGGGGACGGGACATCCTTATCCCATCTTTTTCCCATCCTTGTGAGATCCTTCCCACATAATCACAGGCAGGACTTTCAGATGGTGTTATGCTGATTCAGACATCAACCCATCCGGGACAGCGATCGCACAAAAGACTTTCATATGATGTCATACTAATCCTGTCATTGTTCCTTCAGTGAGGTGGAATTGTCCTGTCCTTGCCCTTCATTTTGCATTAATGGAAGAACCCATTAATGCAATTCCACTTGACTGACAGGTTTATGACAGGATCAGTGGGTCAAGTGTGAATGTCTTTCACATGATCGTTATGAACAGGATAAGGATGGGCTTCACTCCCATCCCGTCTACTGTGTTTCACAATGCTAGACAAGAGGTAAGCAACCAAATTGCTTGGTGGAGGACATCAAATACAGATGGCACTGTTAACTGTGGTAGAGAAGAGTTAAGACTGAACTTTCATTATTATTATTATTATTATTATTATTATTATTATTATTATTATTATTAGACTGAACTTTACAAATCAAAAGAAAGATTCTAGGTAGATGAGAAGAAACCAACCACTGCCTTGTAAGATTTTCCTGCAAAGAATAAGGGGGGGGAGGGAATGCATGAGGTCTCGCTCCAGATCTCACTCAAGATTACAAGATCTCATGTGATTTGGCACATGACTGGGCATGCCTAGATAAGCCTGAACATGTGCTCAGCAGCCATTGTTAGCTGGAAGCCAACGCCACCCACCGACTATTGCATTTCTCATGCTGCACCATATCCCCAGGCTTCAGTTGGTCACCCTCAGGGACTGGGAGAGAATTTTTCCCTGCTATTGGCATATGGGTTTTTGCCCTCCATGGGGATAGTGAATTTGATGATACAGCTTTTTTTTTCTTATGCACTTTGTAGTTCCTTTTTATCCACTTTCTAGCTGTTTGGTGTATTGCTAGCTAGCATGCTTCAGTATTTTGTTGCTGTTATATCTTTTTAGGATATCAATGCATGTGCTAGTTGGATTTATACACACTGGATTATACTGCAAATAAACAGCTTTGTCACAAATGGCAGTTATCAGAAGAGGGGACGTCTCAGAACACCAAAAACATCTTGACGAAATGCAGGCCTATGACTAGTATCATCATATATTTTTTCCTACTGTATGATTTTTAACATCTTTGCTTGATGAGAAGCCAGTGGAACATCAAAAGCTTGTGACATGTATTTTGTGCATTTTGGTTGGCCCAATAAAAATATCACTGTTTTGTGGATTATGGATGTTATTGTACAGCCAACAGTGAGGAATACTAGCAGTGGCAGTTTATGAATGGCTACATGATCCCTGCTGTGAGCTATGACAACAGTGACTCTTTAACACACTACAGTATTCAATAAAAAAGCATTTCCAGTATTAGTTATTGATTTGTCTCCCTAATAAGCTACATTGAGTCTCATTTTAATATCAGAATATAAATAAAATGAATAAATAATAAATAAAATAAATCAGCATTCAAAGTTCAATTAACATCACCATCTATCCAAGTGCTCAGAGCCAATTCATAGGTGTTGTGTTTATTTGCTTGCTTCAACTGGACACTTGATGACTTCAGTATTATATGTGACACTATCTATTAAGAAACATCTGGGGTTCAGACAATGTAAGATGTTCACAATGTTCTACTGTCTTTGTTCTATAATAACTTATTTACACATGCAAATCATCACTTGGATGCAGTAGGTATTTGAGTGATGAAGTGTCATGTGTTTTACAATCCTCATACTCCAAAGATCTGTTTAGTTCACTGGGCAGCTGTTGTGGAAAGGAATCACAAAGGACTATGATATGGCATTTATAAATATATGAGGACAGAATTATGACATTCTTGACTCTTACATCACTCACTTATTCATATGTGCCAGAATCCTGTATCACATTTTACCTGAAGTAACTTTAAGTATACTTACCTAAGTAGTGAGGTGCTAAGAAACCCTGTCAGTAAATTGTGAAGATTTGTATCCCAGCAAGAGTGCCTGATGCACATTAGTCCCATTGTGCATCAGTCCCATGGCATAATTTGTCCAGCTCTGCTACATAGTAACATAACAGCAGTTCTCTATTGGATACAGACATTACAAAACTGTACAATTCTAATTCCTATATACACAATTGAATTTACGAGGATGTAATTTCTACACAGGATTCTGTCCATAGTTCAGAATCCCACTATGTTCAACACAGAGATAAAGAATATTAAAAAAATATTCCCAAAGAATGGTTGGAAACCCTGATGAGGAGAATACTGAACTGAAAAGAATCTTTATAGATTGAGACTTATTCTGTGCAAAATTCACACATGGTACTTTTGCACAGAAAAGAGCAGTTTCTGCACAGCAAATAATACTTTTTTGCATGGAAAGAAACTGGATAAAATTACTTGTTTCCGTTGAGAATCAAATAGGTGAAGGATTACATCCCCAACTGTTCGTTGGAATTTCTTCCCTAGTAAATGTAAGAACATGACAGTTGTGCAGATGCACCCTAGGTTGATGTTTCCATTGAAGTATCAATGCCATTTTTGAGATTGCCTTCTGAACCAGGCTGTGCCAGTTCAGATCTGATTGATGTATGTGTGAAATTGTGATGTTTTGCTTCAGTAAGTATCTCTTTAAACTTGCTACCACTGAAATACATTGGGCATTTTAATGTCCCTTCCCCTAGTTTGGAGAGATGCTTTCGGAGTGTTTCACAATCCTTTTTTAAAACCATTCTGAATAATTTAGCATTGCAGTTTTTTCTGGGAGAGATAGGATCTCAGTGTTATTTGTTTTCAGTTTGTCAATGAGATCGAGACTCTTATTTATTGCCTCAGTACAGTGATCCCTCCATATCCACAGATTTTTTTATCCACAGATTCAAGCATCCACGGTTTGAAAATATTTTTAAAATATACAAATTCCAATAAGCAAATCTTGATTTTGCCATGTTATATAAGGGACATCATTTTACTATGCCATTGTTTTAATGGGACTTGAGCATCCATGGTTTTCGGTATCCATGGGTGGCCCTGGAACCAAACCCCAGTGGA
This sequence comes from Sceloporus undulatus, assembly GCF_019175285.1. Classification (NCBI taxonomy): domain Eukaryota; kingdom Metazoa; phylum Chordata; class Lepidosauria; order Squamata; family Phrynosomatidae; genus Sceloporus; species Sceloporus undulatus. The sequence goes on along the minus strand of NC_056526.1, from coordinate 133,918,766 downwards.
TACCAAGGGCCCACTGCATTTACCTCAGATTTTACAGACTGACTTCATGGAAGTATCTCTTCAGATGTGGGTCTCTATCCTAAAACAGCCAAAAATGTCAACAGCAGCCAATGATTCTTGCCAAGGTGACAGGAAATCTCAGATACTCACCCAGATCCATCAACATCCTTAGACAGAAAATTTCAATCCATCCTTAGTCCTCAAGAGGCTCCATATCCCAATAAATTTAAAGTCCACTTTTGTTTTAGACTAAGGTGTTGTATATACCAACACCCCCCCCCCCCCATCACACTCTCTGCATGATATTTACATTATGCAAGCACAAAACCCAAATTGGGCTCAGGCTGTTTTCACAGTACCTGCACCTGATTTAGGGTTTCCACCCCTTGTACCACTTTTAAAAGACTTACCTTTTGCACTAGATCTTCCAGAAAACCTGGAGCAAAATGCAGTGCATGGCTCCCTTCCCACATGGTCCCACCAAACATCCCTTCCAAGTTACTCTGTGGGTATGAGTCACTCTGATTCATTCTGGCCTCAAAGTGACTGGGACCCATAGCAGTGGCATCAGCCAGCTTACAGGGATTTTGTTAGACGGCAGCCACTCATTATTCACAGAAAACCCACAGCAGGCAAGCAGAGGATTTGAAAGAAATTCAAGGCCAGAATACCCCAGGGGCAGCCCAGAGTATTCTGACAAATGTAGACAAGCCCTTTGGTGAGTGGATTACAAAGATTTTCTCTCTCTCTCTCTCTCTCTCTCTCTCTCTCACACACACACACACACACACACACACAATTTTCAAATGCTCTATTTCATGTTTCTTAGAATGAAAAGCTCCTATTAGCTAATCACAGAGGAAATCACAACATAATATGTGATTAGTGTCTTCTACACATGTAATACGAGTTCTTCCAAGCACTTCCAGCAGGTAGTTCAGCACGTTCTGTTTCTGAACTTACCAATGCAATATTTGGATACTTAGGGCAGTCTTCAATACTTTGTTCCATGCGCAAATCAAGTTGCACACACACACACACACACACACTGATGTTAAATTTTCTGGGCTTTGAGAATCTCCCAGTGACCGCAGGCCCAGAAGGAGGAGTTTCCAGCCTGCAAATAACATCCCTTCATGCTATCTGAACTGAGAACAAAAAAAACAGCAAATGCAAGCCTATGACTAACATCTTCATTTTTTTTCTCCTCTATGGTTTTTAACACCTTGCCTGATGAAGCTTTGTGGAGCTTTGAATGCTTGCAGCATGTAACTGTGCATTTTGGTTGGCCCAATAAATGTATCATTGGCGAGATACAGACCATCCCTTTGTGGCAGCTTGCACCTGCCCCTTTCCCCGACGGATCAGGGCCTCAGCAGCCACAGTGGCAGCCCCAGAGGCCCAATCCACCACTTCTCCAGGCCTTGGGGAAGCGGCAAAATGCTGCTTCCCCGAAGCCTGGAAAGGGGTGTCCTTGGGGCTTCGTGCCCTGACAGCAGCAGGGAAAGAGAGAAAGGGGCTGCTTGGCCCTTTCTCTTCCGTATCTCTGGCACGGCCATTTAAAGAGGGGATACAGCCATTTCGGAGCTCCTTTCGGTGCTGCTGAAAGGGCACCACAAGCGCCCTGTAGCGGCATGCACACGTCATGCCCTCACTGTGATGTTTGGCTAATGGCAGCACCCATGTAGACAGGGCGCCGCCATTTTGACACCACAGTTATGTGCTAGGGTTGTGGGGCATCTGTAAAGGATGCCCCAAGGCAACCCTAGCACGTATCCAGGCCGGTGCAAAGCGCCGGTCTGGATAATTTCATTGTTTGGTGGATTTTTTATTTACTATATGGTCAAAACGGCTACCTCTGAATATGTGTGTGTGGGGGGGGGGGGGTTTGAGATGATAGCAACATAAGACTAGGGTCAAAATCTGCCCATACAGCTGGGCCCACAAAATGCCCAAAAGATAAATATCTGCCAAAATTCTGAATATGTCCTGCTGGAGCAAAAGTGAGGAATTCTAACATGAAGGAGAAATCTTGACAGGATTTCAGTTGCAAAAGACAGTATTGACATTACAGACACTGGGCAGATACAGTCACAAATAGAAATGCCTCAAAGTATGTAAAGGGGTTTCACATAGTTCTTTATCAAAGCTTCCAAAGGACTGGGGATACGGGACAACACAATTCTGTCTCATAATTATACCCTGGATTTCCATTAGAAATCTTTGATGCATGGGCCCTGTACAGACCGGTGAAAAGTGCCTGCCTGTAGACGGAGTCAGGGTTGAGCATTTTGGTGCTCGACACCCTTATGCTGTCTCCAGGGTGCCATTTTGGACATGCCGGTCCACACGGGGCATGCCATGATGGCGCACCTCTGGTGCAGTCCCCAAACGGCACAATGCCAAAGGGGCTTCATCACGCCACGCCACGGCAGATATGGCACCCTTTAGAGGGCACAAGAAGGAGCTGCATTTTGCCGCTCCTTTTTGCATCCTCCAAAGGCCGGATCAAGGCCGCAGCATGTGGTTGCCATGGCCCTGATCCGGGGCGAACCCCTTCAAGCCAATCTGTATAGCCCCATAGTATCAGAAATCTTTGAAACACAGTAGGATCATCGGTGAGATGTATGTAATGAGTTATCCCTGATATTAAAATCAGGAAATTCTGTTTTATATTGGGAACATCATATGCTTACCAAGGGTTTGTTATCTCTTTAATATAATGCTGGATGGTTCAGTGATGGCATAACATTCCAATAATCATGAATGTGGACCTTTCCAGTTGTGATACCCAACCACTGCAACATTCTTCCTCATGTGGTTTGAAAACTGGAAACTATGTTCAGTTTTAAACACCAGCTTTAAACATACTTGTTTGTGTTATTTATCTGCAGTTGACAGTGATGGTGGCTGTTCATTTATTACCTTTGTATTCTTCACAGATCTATTATTTTTAAAAAACAGTTCTAAACTGTCTATACAGATTTATAGCATACTAGATATGAATTTTTATGTTACTTAGAAATGTTACTACATCAAGTAGCATGCAAGTACAATGAATGAATGAATGATATATAATGTCAAATGCTTTTCTAACAAGAAATCAGTTACATTTTTAAAAAACAACATTGAATTGATCAAGAAACAAGACCTTTTATAAGAAAAGGAATAGAAAACACAGACAACTAATAAGTACACAAAGTACACAAGTGTATTTATTACATTTTTGCAAGCACTTGATTCTACATTTCAAAAACGCCACCATCAAGCTGTTGGCACATTTATGTACAAAACAGATTAATTGTAATGCCTGCTACAAAGCATTCTTTGTGAAAATACAAACTCTAATACCAGAGAAAAGCCAAAAGCATCAACATCATTACATGAGTTTAAAAGACACTGTTTTAAAAATCATCACAAACTCTTTTTAAGACACAAAACTGAAACACTACAATATAGAATTGAAAGAGGTTCATAATACTTTTTGCAGAAGGAAAATACTGATACTGCACATTATCAGAAAATGTTGATTCTGTAAGACAGTAAAGTGTAAAAAATAAAATTTAAAAAATAATAATAAAAACAAAAAACGAAAATCAACTAATACTACTTGATGCATAAACATGCCACAAGTAACTATAGTATTACCCTCTACTTACTACAAGAACTGGTAAAAATTACTGATGATGCATGACTAGTAATAGTAGAAAGAAGAGTTTTACTCAAGAATTTTTGTTATTAGAAATGCACTTACACTCAGAGAGAATTCACAATGGTCCAATAAGTGCACAAAACTAGCTAGGATTTTTTTTAAAACACTGACAAAAATGTCTTGTCAGGATACATCACTTTAAAAGACTTTACAGCATTCTTGTAGCATTAGAAATAGGCAAAAATTAAAATTAAAAAACACCAATTTTGGTCCAATAATACTGTTTTTTTTCCTTTTTTGTATGATTTTTTGTGTATTTTTTATACAGGTACTTCTTTCAGATTAACATGACTGACTTTTCTCGTAATATTTTCTTACTCAAAATAAAGGTTGAAATGTATTACTAACACTTCCAAACAATAGCTCCAGTAGCAGCCATTAACCTCACTTTAACATAATACAGGTAAACCAGTATGTGTTTAGGAAAGCTACAAGCCAAGCTATTACATTTATGGAAGCCTCCTTATATATATCACATACAGTATATGTATAATTCAGACAGGTGCAATCCACCTAAATTTTTTAAGCAGGTAAAAAGACTTCTGATTCTTAAGGTTTGCTGTATTATAGATATATCATTTTCATAAATGTAGCTAAGCAGCAAATGCTCACATCAGCACATGAACAGCTCCAATGCAGCATAACCATTGTGGAATTACAGCGATCATTTTGCAGCAACATACGCATAGCTCTATGTAACATTTGTCTATACACTGCAACTCTTGAAAGAAAACCATGGCATCATAAAGCTTTGAAGAAGACAAATGGCCATGCATTAACAAGCACCACAGCCGGCATGCTCACAATATAAACAGCAGGAATAGCCACCAATGAAAATTTAAAAGAGAGACTACTTTGTTTAGTACATCAAGAATCATACAATGTTAACAAAGATAAGAAGCACTTTTTTGTATTTTACCTACTCTTACAAATTTAGAAATTGCACCTTTGATTGTTTTAAAATGTTCTCAGGACCCTCCATCAAGATGCTCACTGGTCCATCTGGCAAGTTTTCCAAATCTGAAGGAATGTCAGTGGTGTGCCTCCTCAAGAAATTGTACGTGGTGTACAAGTGGTCCCTTTGAAGTATACCTGTAGTTAAAGTACTTACCAAAACCAAAATTAAAAAGTATAAAAAGCTATTTTTCCTTTTCAAAAACATATAAGAAACAATGCAAAAAGGTGTTATGCATAACACATACAAAGTGATTTTTTTTTTAAAAAAATCAAAGACATCTCCGTATTTGACAATAGTTAGTATTCTTGATCTAACAGAAAATAAATCACTTTAGGGTGGAAAAAAAGGCTGTTTCAGGAGCTTTGTAGTAGAGACTGATCACACAAGCTATTAACTAATTAGGAAACCAAGTGCTGGACAACCAAGAATTGTACAGGAGTGATTTACAAGTCACCCTTAACTATCTTTTGTGAGAAGCACTTTTGATTTTAAATGGAGAGATGGATGGCCTTCAGTTAAACAACAAAGCATTCAATGGTAGAAAGTAAGACAAGGTATTTCTTATGTGTATGCATTGAGTCGCTCTTTCGAGCGGGTAGAATGAATGTCGTGAAGCTCTTGCTCCTCCTTTGACTTAATATCTTCATATTTCTGCATTCTGCATGCATCTTTCACATAGGCCCAGTTGGCAGACAGAACCATAAGGTAATGAACCTAAGGGAAAGAGGGAAGAAAGAGAGGTGATGGTATTCAGTCCCATTTACTATGAGTCACATTTGGTTACACCAATTTGGATTCCCTCAGAAGCTGTGATGTGTCCAAGCCCTTTCCAAAAAAGGAAGGAACAACAATGTTATTTGCTGGGCAGCTCACGGCAAAAGATAAGGCAGAATCACTTACTCTGATGCTGTTGTTGTTTTTTTCTTTGTTTTTTCAAACATCTATTTTCTGTCATTTTTAAACACATTGAAAATACATTTATACCACTGCAGTATTGTTTCTCTATATACTTATTTTTCTTTCTGCTTTCTGCCCAATGTGGTCAGCATCATTGGCCTTCATTGTTACCAAATTCTATTGGCTATGGCAACCTAGATGATAATGCTGATTATATCATGATGCTTTAGTAGGCTAGAAATGGACAGTTCATTCTGCAATGAACATGTTTAATTCAATTTGGCTCTATAATGTAGACTAAGGGCCAAGACAGACCACTCGAAAATGGTGGTCTGCAGGCATCTGTTTTAACTCTGGAGGGACACTGCAGCTGCCAAACCGCATGATGTCCCTCCCAGAATAAAAAGAACCTGGTTCTTCCGGGTTCTTTTTGTGGTGCTCGGGTTATGTCGCGAGTTCACCACTGGCGCACTTGGACATAAGCGATGTGTGGTCGCGGCACATTGCTTATGTAAAGATAGTGGCCCCCGTGTGGACGGTAGGCCACCATTAGGTTGCCACACACTCTGAAACCCTAGTTTTAGCTGCAAGATGGCACTTTTGACCCGTCTGTCTCGCTTCAGCCAGCTTCAACTTGGGGTCTATCCACACTGTGGAATCAAAGCAGTTTGACACCACTTTAACTGCCTTGACTTTATACTACAGAATTATGGAATTTGTAGTTTGGTAAGATACCATGGCTCTCTGGAAGATCATGCTGAATACCTCACCATATTCCAAATCACAGGGTTCTGTAGGATAGAGTCCTAGCAGTTAAAGTAGCGTCAAACTGCTTTAGTTCTGCAGTGTGGATATACCATTGGCCAGCCAAGCCATCTGCTTTTTCTACTATTTCAGCTTGGTTATTGCAGGTCTAACCTAAGAGACTGAATCTCAGGATTCAAAGCAGAGAGTAAATTTTCCAGAGAAAGTTCAATCTCTTGATTTCATACAGTGCAGCTTAATTTATGTTTGAAAAGAATATCTTGCTATATGAAATCTTTCAGCCCTGCTATAGTCACTGTGGTGTTGGTCTAGATTTCCATAACATCTAGAACAACACCTCATAGAGGGGCTGAAATCAAATTGGTTGCTATAGCCAACAGAGGTAAATAAAGGCAAAGACATGAAATCCACTTTTTAGTTCCAACATGTGTAGCTTATCAAGTTCCATTGATTCAATGTGTCAGTTGGAGTTGGAACTACCAACTGGATTTAGGTAAAAGGCTGTACAATCAAAGAAGGCTTGCAAACGACACAGAGAAGCAGCAGCCACCAAAGGCATGAACAGATTCTGAAAGCAACACAATATGAATGTTTGGCAAGGTGGCTGTTTTGGATGTCCGTTTCAAAGTCAATATGGAAATGTCCCAGTCACAGCCCTGCTGTTTCCTGTTTTTTCACATCCCTTATCACTCCCCACACCTGTACCAACCCACTTTCTCCCTCCCATTCAGCCCCAGCTGAAACAGCACTAAGCCTTTTTAAAATCTTGCTTTTGTTCTCAATAATATTGATCTAGTGTACAACTGATTTCATGAAGAAAAGTGGCACTTCACCAGTTGGGTGGTCACAACACTATGAAGAATTATTCTCCCATCCTGCCTTAACAAGAACTAATCTGAAAACAGCAGATAATTTAAACATTGTGGGCAAAAGAAAGATTGCCCCTTTTCTTTCAAGCTAGAGGTCTCAGGTTCGGGGTCTTGCTCTTCCATTTGTAACTATTTCACTGGACAACACCATTACTAAAGCACTCCTGTGTAATTGAATTTTACAGTTTTATAAGCAAGTTGCCCTGAAGCTTAGTGTGTCATGCCAAGGCATACTGGATGGGAGAAGTGAAGGCTTTGATAGCTTGTCACTGGCTGAAGCAGTTTCAAAACAAGTTCTGAATAAATATATGTACAAGGTAAGGAGAAAACAAGAACAAATCCTATCAGACATTTCTGACTGTTAGCAAAGTATTGTTGCCTGAATTTGTAACAGGCTTCTCTCTTCTTAGACAACTGAACTCGAGTCTGATTTACCTTCCATGGGATTCCTCTTATGATACTGCAAAGCCTAGAAAAATTATTTATCTGGCTTACAACTCCCAGATTTCCCCAGCTGTGAATAGGGAATTCTAGGCACTGTAGTCCAAAAAGTATTTTTTCCAAATCCTGAAGGCTTAGAGACATTATGAGGAATGAAGACATGAATTACTGTGAAACTTGATTCTGCGTATGTATGGCAAAGTGTGGCAAAGAAAGTGCAGTTTGTATGTCTTTTTAAACCAATTAAAAAGCGTGCACATTCACTGCAGAGAAGCTTTCATTAAATAAGTGAACAAACTGTACAAAAACAAAAAGTCTACAGTTGCTTTAAAAAAAATCCAAGCCTGGTGCACTAACTACAACTCAAACAGAAGTCAGCATAATGGCCCAAGCATTGAAAACACAGCAGATATGCTGTTCTTGAATTTACTGAATGAAGCTCAGTGACCTTACCTACCAGGGTGACGTGAACACATAGCTGGAATCCCTCTGAAATGCTCTCCCTAATTCTTGGGTGTGGTGTGAGCATGACTGTCACCAGTTTTATAAAACAGGGAGTAGGGAGATTACAGGAGGGTAAGAAAACTTTCTCAGCCTTGTTCGGATGAGCTCAGGGATTGGACAATTAATTATCTTGCTCAAAGGGCTTAGGAGATAGATCACAAACTGTATAATTTTCTGAAGTCATAAACATCAGACTTCATGAACCTTTGCACAGTTGCTTCTACTTCCCAAGAGTTGAATAACAAAAACAAGCAAAGTACCTATATAGTTTTGCCTTAGTTCCAGGGTGAAGTCTACCTAGTTTCAATACAGAAGAGCAAATTGTCATGTATTCTTTGATGTCCATAATGATCTCTTTTCCATGGCCTTACCACAAATTCTGAAGTACTACTTTCCACATTCAGTGCTAAAATTATACTTTCTTTAATGCACACACTGAAAATTATTCATAATTTGAAAGTTTTTATGCTTATAGACAGGAGTATTTCCCTGTGCTAAGCTAGCTTTGGAGACCCAAGAAGATACACCTTGATAGATTAATGAGTGAAAATGTTGCTTTATGTTTCAAACTTTATGACGCTGGCTGTTCTTGCCATACAGTTTTATTGACCAGGATGCTATCAATTCATTGAAGAGTATGAATCAAGTACAAGACATAACGAACAAGAAGCATTTGCACAGCACTTTTAAAATTTGAATCCATTTTAAAAATTAATTAAACATTGTTCCAGTCTGCAGAGGTAGCAAATAAAGTGTGGAGGCTGAGCAAGCAAAATTAATGTATATTCCAAAACTCCAACTTCAGCCCAACCAACCATGTCACTGTCTATTTGCTGCCTAAACAATCCCTGAAACACATCTAACAACTACAGAACAGGAAGACAACCATTTTTGACATGAGGATATGGTAAACCCAATCTTATTACCATGGTAACTAAATAAGATTTATGTAAAACATACAATAACTTTATTACTGTCTTTACATGAATAAAAGGGAGTGATGGAGCATTTACTACAAAAGCTGTGGGATGGAGGATACCATGTTTCTTACCATATTTAGACAAGTGAAAGGTGGTAAGGGAGCACTTAATACGTTTGATGTGTTAGTAGGGACAAACGTATTAATTATTCCAATATGTAATATGATTTTCACCACAAGGCAAAGGTTTCTAAATCTTACCATAGCAATAACAGCTGCTCCAGCCCCAGCAAGTGCCACAATAAACAAATGGAACGTCATGTTCAGCTGCAAATATAAGCAAGTGTGAAATTAAGGAGACAAACAAACAAACAAACAAACACATTATGTAAGTGTATAGCTGAAACATTATAGTCTCTCTTTATGGTTCAGAATCCACGGCAAGAGAGCTCTTAGGAATAACCAGGAAAGTCAAGGTCTAACAGTACTGCTAGCAGAGGGTAAATGTCTGCCACTGACCCCCCACTGGGCTTCTACAGTCACCAGCTGTGGCCAGTGGGCTCCTGGGCATCATTTGGCTTCTAGAAGTCTGGAAAAGTGATAGCTGTTCATTGTCCTAGTTGCACAACTACAGCAAGATGGTTCCCAAGAAGCCTTTGTTAAACACACACATACACACACACCACTGATTAGCTACAGAGGTGTGCCCCAGGGCCATCAAGGCTACATGGAAGAAGCACTACACAAAGAAGGACTAGGTACCTTCTTCTGCCACAACTGAAAAAGTAAATACACTGGCAGAAGAGTAGGATATGCCCACATAAGTCACCAACAGGATCCTAGCCGCATCTGCTCATTCCTTCTCCCTTTCATACTTTTACTCACTTCAGTAGACTCACACATCCTGAGGAAATTTTCAGACATTGTGCAAATCTTCTTTTCTTCTCCAATTGTGACAATTCCTGTAACAGATTCAGTATCTAGTGAGCTGCTGATACACCTTTAATGCAAAAAAGGTAAGCTCAGAGTATTTTGGGCCTCAAGAACCAGAGCAAAACCTGAGCTATTGTTCTTTAAAATCAGTGTAAGGGGAGTATATGGCAGGTTTAGTGCATAACTGGCTGGAAGTCACCCCAACAATCTGCACTAGAACTAGGGATTGGGTCCTGTGTCATCTGGACCACTAATAATAATAAAATAATAATAAAGCTTTTATTTGTATCCCGCTTTTCTGTGACGAGATAATCAAAGCAGCTCACAACACATTAAAATCCACATTTACAACATTGTATCCCAAATTCCCCCCCTTAAAACAGGATTAAACATGTTACAATTAAAATACCTATTAAAACAGATATATATATATCGAGGACAGAGTGGTGGGCTAATACATGAAGTGAGGGGCAGTCATTCTGTGGCTCACTAGCTGTGAGGAGGCAAGGGGCAACATGATATTTTATCCATGCAGACATGGCCAATCTCAGAGAGATTCAGGATAAGAAATTCAATAACAATAAAAACCATAAATATATACATACAGCCTTAAAACACAAGCCAGAGAGGATTAAAAAGCAACCGAAATCTAAAATTAAAAGTGAAGGTGTTCACATGAAGCAGAAGTGTTACAAATGGAGGCATGAGATAAACCAAAATCAATAATAATTGTAAGCTGCTCTGATAGCGTTTAGGGCTGAAGGGCAGGGTATAAGTACTCTAATAAAAAATAAAAAAATAGCAAATTACTACTTAGTAAAGCCTTTTTGGAAAGGGTCTTTAAAAAGTGTAAATCATAAATTGATACTGTCTTGTTTGAAGCATTGCTTTAAATATCAACTTTTAAAAAAACAGCATTACTCCCACAGTAATTCCCACTTTGCACTTGACAATAAATTATGATTAGTTTAAAACTGGTAATGTAACATCCAGTTGACTCTTTGAAGAGTAAGAGGGGACTGGAAGCACATGAACTGATGGTTCATTGATACTTGTGCACATGATGTTGGGCTATGGTTTTTCATTATATCTAATAAGAGTCCATGTATCCAGTGCACAGTCTGTGACCTGCACATCTCGAAATAGTATATTTTCCACTAGTAAATAACACTGACTGAAACTCACCCATTCTGTTCTATCAGTGTTTACATTCATTGACATTTTGGAACTAAATACTGAAAATCGCCTAACGTCTAAAACAACAATGTCAACAGTTCAGTGACTGCATTTCTAATGGAATTAAACAACAATTCATCCACTTACCAAACTGACGGAGATCCAAGCAGAGGTTTGCCCCTTCCACTAGGGTGGTATTTTTGCAAATAGTCCACAGGTTAAAATACATGTAGACAGGCAGAGATGTAAAAGCTGTAACCCCCAGCCAGGCCAGCATGAAGATGTATGTCAGCATGATAAACTGTAACAAATATTAAAAAAAAAACATGAGAAAGAAAATCTCAAGTTTTAAAAACTATTTTTGTTTTTCAAAAACAAACTCAACCAAACATAAAGCATCAAAGACATAATTCCATATCCAGAGACACAGCCATGTCAGTCTGGAAAATATCAGTATGCAACAACTTGTAGCATCTCTGCAAGGAAGTGTGCAAAACAAGTTGTAGCATAAGCTTTCGTAGACTTGGCCTACATTTTCAGTCTATGTGAGGAAGTAAACCAGGTCTACAAATTCTTATGCTACAACTTCTTTCACACAATTACTCTCAAAGGTCCTAAAAGTTCCCTTTACATACTGATAATATTGTATCATCATGCACACATTTTAATCCTACTGAACTGCTTATTCTTTTGACTGAGAAAGCCTTCCCATGTTTAAATTTGTGAAAGTAATACAATGACAAAGTGTTTATGGTTCAAAATAGAAAGGACATATTTCAATCAAAAAGATTAGGATGGAATCAAGTGAATAATTTTTTTTCTGAGGAGCAAAATAGTAAGGACTTGAAAATAAAACATATCTATCATATATTTTGGCAATTTAGAACAAGATGCAAAGCTCATGAGTTTTGGATTTAGGGCAAGATCATTAGCTCATGAGCCCATGAGTAAATGGGAGACAGCAGCAGAGAGGGAAGTGTAGCCTGCAAACTGCATGTAGCCCCAAGTCCATTTTTGTGGCTTCCAAGGGCCCTCCCCACCCCAAATGTACAGCTTCCAAGCCTCGTGTAGTCACTAATCCCTGAATGACTGGATTTGACAGGAGTACCCACTATGTCACCAACATGACATATACTGCGGCAGAATATGCCACTTATTGAATTCTGGTAGTAGAACAGCTGAAATGGTCCAGAGTCATGGGTGTGGACCTTCAGTTTATAGTAACAGAACCAACTTTGCATCAGCTCCAAATCTCTGACAAAGTATACTTATCCTCATGTCAACAACTGTTACACCTATGTCAGCATGGCATAGCATAGAGTATTCTACATCACCACCAGTATATAAATGCTAGACAGGATAAACACTCTAATGTACACTAAATCAGATGATTTAGTGTGCAGCATAACTATCTGCTGCCACATGTTGTTTGTATTTAAATCTCACAAGGAGGAAGATTGCTATTGAGGACTGGGAGAAAGAGCTAGAGTAGCCAACTGGTTATGGGATGGGAGACAGGGTGAAAACACATTGCCCACAATAACTGTACGCTCCTTTTTACAACTTAATGTGCCATTGACAAAAGACAATCTACCATCGAGGTAAAGGAAGGTGGTAAAGACAATACGTTGGTGGGTGATCTTTTAAAAAATAACAAAAGTGCTCCCTTTTTAAAGAAAAACCACCAACTATTACATGTTATGGTTTGTCATTTGCTGGTATTTCTGTTTTGCAGCTCCTACTAAGCAGCAGTACTTAAGTAGATGAGACATTTCTGCCAACCGCAGGCACTCACGTTGAAGTAATTAGCTGGAAGCAAGTTAAGTCATTCAAGAATTTCAAATAAAAGACTAAAAATAAAGGGCCATTCTTGAATTACTATCAGATTTAACCTGTTTTGTTCTTGCAGCCTTTAAACAAGTTCTGAGTACTGATGTATTTGGCAGTGAAAAGATTCTAAGGGAATAGTTAAATTACATTAATTCTGTAAAAGTTGACAAAGGTATCTCTTTTTTTTTATTCTATACGCTTCTAAGGTTTAATTCCTAGATTGGAAGCTATGTGCTTGTTGTTGTGGTGTGCCTTCAAGTTATTTTTTACTTATGGAGACCAGAAGATCAACCTATCAGAGGTTTTTCTTGACAACTTTCTTTAGAGGGGATTTGCCATTGCCATCCTCTGAGGCTGAGAGAGAATGACTTGCCCAAGGTCACCCAGTGGGTTTTTATGTTCAAGCGGGGATTTGAACCCTGGTTTCCAGGACACACTCCAATGCTCAAAGCACTACACCACACTGGCCCTCCATGTGCCTACTTACCACTTAAATATTTGCCAGGGGAATTGTAAGGCTGAGTTAAAACACATAATGTGAAATAAAAGGGTAGCCACATTGGCTGTGCAGCTAAGGTATGACAAAATCTAAAATCCACAGTGATATTTTGGGCCAACTCCAAAGCATACCACAACTTATGCAAGTTTTCAAAGCTTCACTGGCTTCTTCATCGGGCAGAGATGTTCAAAATCATACAGGAGAAAAATCGTGATGCTGTTAAGAGTCACAGGCCTACATTCTATCTGAGATGTTGTCAGTTAAGATGGTAATGAAGGATTTCAATACAGCTTGTGGAATTTGTATAAAAAGAGGTGTCATGTCCATATCATTACAGGCACAACTGGCTGAAGACAATATCACTTGGCTCCTGCATGATAATTTATTCTGGCACAGACATTTTCTGAAGACCCACACCACTACTTTCTGCAGAAGAACAGAAATCATGTAGCCCTTCAGATGCTGTTGGATGGAACTTTCCAGCATTTCTCATCATAGGCTATTCTTGCAACATAAGGATGAGACCTGGGCTGGTTATAGGGAGCACATTACTCCCCTGTTGATACAGCTTCACTGGCAACCACTTTTTCCAGGAATAATTCACAATGCTGGTGAATTGTCTGCAGCTAGCTGTGATATGCTCTGTAGCCAGTTGTGCCTGTAAAGCCCTATACAGCTAAAGTCCAGACTATCTGAAAGCCTGAACTTCTCATTTGAGCTTATCCAAATCTTACAATCTGGGGCAAGTCCCTCTCCATTCCACCATACTCATATCTGGTGAGCCTTCACTATGCAACTCTCACCCAAGGGGGAAGGTTCAGCTGGGCCCTCTCTGCTCTTTTTTCAACAGCAAGCAAAAATCTTCTTTTTAAAACAAAGATTCACCCTTTAACTGGTTAGGGTAGAAGGATGTGCAATAGGTGTGCTGTTGTTTTTTTAATGTGTGTGTGTGTTTATTTGGTACTTTTGTTTTAAAATAATGTTTTAATGGGATTGATTCTTTGATGCTTGTTAACTTTTGTACATATTGTTTTTAGCTATTTTATTTATTATATTATATTTATTTTATTTTAACATATACTGAAAATCACTTTGGATCCCATAACAGGAGAAAGGCAGGATAGAAACCAAATCAAATTAAATCAAACAAACAATCAATAAATCAATAAGACTATTCTGGTTTTCAGACCTACAGTATCTGGAAACCTGCACAATCTCCACCCCAGGTTTACAGAGTGTTGTCCATCATTGACATTGTGTTTAAATTAATAATTAAAAGCTGCCTAGAAAACAGTATAGACTATTAGGAGTAAGCCACAATAGCCTAGCAGCTACTCAAGTGATATTCTCCATTTATCTCAATTAGTAAGATGCTTCCTGATAGTCCCAGACAGAATGCCACTGATAAATGTAAAACATAAAGCAAAAATAATTCTGAGTTCCCATCAAAGGGGGGGGGGAATCAAAAGGTCATCTGAGCAATATCAACAGCAGTTCAGCACAAGAATCTGGAATGATCAATTGAGATGACCATAGTGGTTAGGGACAATGGGTAATCTGTCCATAGAGCACAGAACATTATCTGGCATCATGAGGCCTCCAGGCCTGAGTCCTGCATTGGAGACTGAAGTAACAGCCAAGTAGTACTTCTGGTTTGCAGACAATGTCTAGAGAACTGCATGATCCCCACCTCAGCTCTACAGACTATTGTCCAGTGTGTCCATGATCAAGTACATCATTCTCACAGAATATAAGAGTCTTTTCCTGTTAAGTCAGTCAGTCAGTTTATTGTATTTCAAGTGAACAGCCATTTTATACACATACAAAAAAAAGACAAAAAGGGAGCAGCTTAAAATAGAAATAATTGAGCTTCATGGGTAAAGTCATTTCCCAAAGCTTTCTTAAGATCTGTGAAGATGCCAATGGTATTACAAAGGCAGCTATGTTCCAGAGGAAAGAACAGAGCATGAATAGTTTTAGAACTATGCAGTTGGTGCACAGCTAGAGGTGATGAAACACCTGCTCCCAGTTCAGTGAGTCTTCTTATGTCTACAAATGCTTTGGAAATCTTAACACTGACCCATGCCCAGACAGCTCCCTAGTGTTGCTGGCAAAGACTAGAACTGGTGGTGGAAATAAGACAGTCATCCTGGCAGGATAAGAACTGGCCTCTAAGGTATATAGAACCAATGTTTCCAACTCCTTTAAATAAGCTGTTATCCTACCTCCCTTTATTTATATTTAGAACAGGAATTAACTCCATTAATACAATATTATGGTGGCATCCAATTAAGTGCCAGTTGAAAAACATTTTATTTTCCACAGCATTTCCTATATGTGTTTTATCTCCCGTGCCTCATTTTATGATGCCCTCTTACCAACTCCTGTTTTTATTGCAACTGTTGTTCTACTATTATTATTATTGGATTATAATTGTCATACATTATTATTGTTAACTGTTGGTTGTAAATTGCTCTATAAAAGGTTTTTTTTAAGTCAGTGTATACATGATTTTAAAGAAATGAAAAGATAATGTGTGAAATGAGGATTACTTATAAAAATAGAAGTACTGTAAACTATAATACAAGAAAAATGTGGTTGGTTGTGCTAGAGTTCTGTCAGAGCTTGACCATTCAGCTGGACTGTACCATTGTTCTGCCATGAACACTGACAAATTTTGAAAAACCACACTATTATACACATGTGTGCTGACTCTGTGTGCATGACACCAACACAATCTTCCACCTGCAAATGGTGTAAGGAATGGGGAATTTATACTACTAAATTTTAGGGTGGTAGGCATGAAATAAAATTGGATGTTTGCTGTTTAGAGTGGTATGGCAGTAGCAGAACTGCCTGTTCACATAGAGGGCTTTTAAAGAATAATTTCAGGACACATCTAGTTTGCCTCAGGACTGGAGACAAAAGGAGTTTGATTTTTCTTAGTCAACACCCTAAGTCTAGGTGACTTGAAGAACTATGTGTGCTTTAACTCCAAGGGAAGAAATATTTACAACTTGATTTACTATAAGGCACAAGACCACCTTATTTCTCATTCTGGCTTTCTCACTTTCTTGGCATTGTGAGAAAAAAAAATCTCTTGTTTACATAAGGCCTATCATCATCATCATCATCATTATTATTATTATTATTGGAGTACCAAAGTCACTACATGCTAGCATGGAATATGTGCAATGGCTCCTTCCACTGAATAACTAATTCCATTAATGTAAGAATGCATTATCTATTTTTGTTGACTTGTGAGGAAAAGATGTGCTTAACAGCTAAAAAAAAAATGGCAATATTTTAGCCAGCTGCCTACTGATCTCTTACAGCTTTCACCAGTCCTGGGAATGATGGGAGCTGGAGGGAATCAGTTTCCCTATTCTTGCCTTATAGATAATATAAAGTGCATTGCAATCAGCCCACATGTCTAGACAACTTATGGAGCTCTTGCAAGTGATTCAGGAAATTATTGCACTGGCTTTTATTCCTCCGCTAGGTACGGGATGTAAATGCATAGGGATGGATTCTATTACACAGCTCCATCCCCGGGCAGTACTCATCCTGTACCCAAAAGGTTGGAGAGAAGCCTGGATCAGGTACAGGATGAGTACTGGCCAGAGATGGAGCTGTGTGATAGATTCCATTTCTGTGTGTATACATCTCATGCCTAGCATAGGAATAAAAGCCAGTACGGTGATCTCCTTAAGCTGCTGGTTAGAAATCTTTAAGAATCCAAATTCCTAACCATGGTTGCCTGTTGAATAATTTACAAGACTAATAAAGCTATTGTTACATTTAGGATAGAATTTTGCACTCAGTTACTCAGGACTAAGTCCCACAGAATTTTATTTATTTGGGTTAAATGTGGTTTTAGTGCTTCCATGAAGAGTTCCACATCATAAGACAACTGTACCTACAGTTACATATCCTGCTTCAGAACTTCATGTATAATTTTGAGTGCACAGAGACATTTTGCATTGAGCTTTACATACATGGTTAGATGTTTAAAAGGGCCACAGGCCAATTTGAACAGGGCTGTAGACACAAATTCTGAAAGTACATCAATACTTCTGCAAACTTCATTAATTCAATGGCGTTAACTCTAGTTGGGGCTAGCAACTGGATTTAAGCCAAAGGTGGGGATTTTACAGCTCTTCAAATGTTGAATTTTAGCTTCCAGTACTCTTTCCCATTTGCTATGTGGAACAGACCTGCTGGGGTTGCAGTTCAATAACATCTGGAAAGCTGCATGATTCCCACTCTTAGTTTATGCCATGAGCTTGTGTCTCTATCCATGCTTTAGTTTCTAGTGAAAGCATTCCGTGAAACCATTATGTTTTCAACAACCACCTAACCAGATGTGAGCAATATCCATTAGTCTGTCTTTACTGTTTGGGATGGGTGTGTGTGAAGACAATTTCATTCTTCTTCTTTTTTTCTGTGCTGTGTAGTTAGGAAGAAGATGCTACATTAATACAAATACAGTGTGCTGTAACAACCACTTTTCTTCTTCATCCCCCATGCACCTCTCTGCATTAATGAATGCAGAAAAACTACAGGAGCCAGAACATGAGCACAGGCCAGAATGGCCTTGATTCAAGAGCAACCACTCCTGTTCTTCACTCCTCATTCTTACCCTAGATTTATCAATTTACACTCTTGCTTTCTGCAGCAGACTTGAAGCAAAACTGCCAAGAGTTGTAATTCATCCAAAGTTACAGCTTCTATATTAGCTCTTCCCTTATTCTTGAAATGTCCATTTATCTCCTTCTACATAATTAATTGAACTCAATGTGATTGATTTTTTTCCAGGTTTGTTTTCCTGTCACCAACTGTTTATTCATGAGAAAGAAAATAAGAATGCTATGTGGAATGTACTGTTAATAAAGAATCAATGTAAGTGATCTATCATTCCTCTGAGATATTTTTAATTAAATCCACAATGAAACTGATATGCACATGATTTTATTTTTAAAAAGTAACAATATGTGTTAGAGGGAGAAAAAATATTTCTGAAATAAAAAGACATTTCATCAGAAACTTCCATGAACTTTGTGCATAATTGTGTAGGGTGGGGCACACTTTAAAAAAAACAAAAATATACGTTAAATAAATAAATATTTGTTTGTATGTTTGGTCTCAGAGATGCTGTACTGTGCGTGACCTAAAACTGACCTTGCACACTGCAGCATGTGAGAAATTTGTGCCCACACATTGCTATCTTCTCCATGCATTTGTGCCAGAAAAGTGAAAGAAGCCTACTCAGCTCTGAGTTTTTGAAGGGAAGCTCTTCTCCCAGTCCATCCACTTTCTGAGACTGTTCTAGTGGAGATGCAAAGCGTGGCTTTCTTTCTTTTCTCTTTTTTACTGATCTTGGCCTTGGGTGCTCTGTACAAGGTAGGTTGCATCCCCCCCCCCCCGTTTTTTTTTACTGCTTACATTCAAAGACCTTTTTATTCAGATAGGCTTTTGACCACAGACCACACTTTCTAAGGAGATGGTTCTAAACTTTGGTGAATTTTAAGTTGTGTTTTAATAATAATAATAATAATAATAATAATAATAATAGTTTATTTATATCCCGCCCCTTGAGGTCAATTGGGGCGGCTAACAGCGATAAAATACAATACATTGTAGATCAAAATTCCCTCCTCCCCTTAAAAATTATTAAATCAATTATAATTAAAACTAACTAATTAAACAACATTAACACATACACATTATTACAAGACAAAAACAAAACAGAACAGAACAAAACAGTAAACTACGGTAGCATTTCCAAGGAGGACCTTGGGGACTCTCATAAGAACAGGGTTCCTGAGGCCAGGGCTATTCCAGAAAGGCCTGCTGGAAGAGATCCGTCTTGACAGCCTTTTTAACGCTGTCTAAAGATGTCAATTGACAGATCTCGTCCGGCAGGTCGTTCCATAATCTGGGGGCGACAACAGAAAATGCCCTCTGGGAGGTAGCTGAAAGCCTAGCTCTTTGAGGCTGCAGCAAATTCCTCCCAGAGGACCGGAGTGTGCGGGGAGGATTATATGGGAGGAGGCGGTCCCTAAGATAGTTTGGACCCAAGCCATTTATTCTTGCATGCTTGTACTTCTCTATGTTTTAACTGTTCTTGCTCTATTTAATTTTACTGTGTGGAGTCTTGACTACCACATGGAGCTTTGGGGGTGGTGGAGAAAAATGAGATAAAACACTAATTAAATATGATGATGACAAGGATAATGGTGATGTAGCTTGTGAAGCTACCCTAACATTTAACATCCCTCCAGTTATCCATCTAGTGATCCAGCTGACTTGAGTCCCAGCTAACTAGTTTAAGCCACAGCTTTGGAGAAAATGCTGTGTATAAATAAAATAGTATAATAAATTCTAGCTCCTGCTTTCCAAGACTTCCCTTATTCTAGGATTGCACAACTAGAAGCAACCAAACACAACCCGCTAATCACATTTTAGTGACAAGTCCCTAAACGGCACAGAGAGTGCTTATAGTATCTGCTGTACTATACAAACAGCTCGGCCTATGATATTACAATCTACTCTAATTTGTTCTACTCTAACTTAGAGAGTGTACATTATCACACCAGCATATAAACTGCATGACATGAGTGTAGGAAGACCCTAGGCTGGAGAGACACAGCCGCTTGTGCCATTGCTCACCATACAATGTTTTTCTTTTGTTGTGTGTACAGGCACATGAGTGGTCAGATGCACCATTGATTCATTGCACCAGAAAGCTGTCACGCACCTCATGAAGCGAAATTACGACAAACATAGCAGGTCCCTAATAATGCAATGGATGTAATAAAAACTTTGGTAAACTGATCAGTCATGGGGTGAAGAGGGGTAAAGGGGGCATATAAGGGGGCTCTCCATGATTGTGATTTGTCGAGTGTACTACTCATGTTACTGTGTGGCCAATCACACAGGGTATCCAATGAGAAGGCAGCTGGGTGAGACAAGAGAGGCACCTGTGACTGTCACTGGTGGTGTTTGTGCAATGGTGCACATGCATGGGGGAAGAACTGAAAGGCATGGCTTGATGTCATGTGGTGTGGAATGCCCATGGTTTGATGTTGTGTGGCATGAATTGGTGTTCATCCTGCCTTGGGAATGGGACATGTGGACAGTGTGGGTTCTTTATCCTTTTTTGTAATCTTTTATATCTAACTACTTTGTATAAGAACCTACCATATTTTTTTCTTCTCCTCTCTTAGATTAGTGGGGATGAAAAAAAACCTGACTTTTATGGGCCATCTCTACTACCATTTTATTGTCAGTAGTTCAAAAAACTACTAAAGGTCTGGTACACACCACCAGGAAGTGGTGTCCTGGCGGCAATAATAGGGCTAGGGACCATGCACCAACTGCACGGTCCCGAGCCCTACTATGTGCAGGTGGTGACCTAATGGTGGCCTCCCATCCACACGGAGGCACCATCTTTATATAAGGGATGTGCATCGTCCGCACATCACTGCGTGTCGCTTACATTGTGAGTACACCAATGGCGCATTTGTGGCGTAAGCCAGGCACCACAAAAAGAACCTGGAGGGACATTGCATGTTTTGGCGGCTGTGGCATCCCTCCAGAGTTAAAACGAATGCCTGCAGGCTGTCATTTTCAGGCGGTCTGTACCGCACCAAAGTTATCTAAGGCCCGGTACATGCGGGCAGCGAAACGCCGCCCCTTTTTGCTGTGCAGTTGTGCAGCAGTATCCACATGTGGCTGCACAGAGGCACACTCAAAAAGGAGCCACTCTAGGCGGCTCCTTTTTTTGTGCCATCATAATGGCTGTGATGCAGCCCTATGACGCTGCTTCTGCTGACAGGCATCTGTATGCAGTGCCACAGCTGCACAGCTGTGGCACCCACTGTGTGGACGGGTACACACACCTGTGACGTCACTATCTAGCCCCAATATCACTGGAATATGCCCATCTGTACTGGGCCTTAATGAGAAAAAATAGTTTCTAATCACTTACAGAAGACAGAAACCAAGCCCCAAAAAGATATTATCTTTGAAAAACGGAGCAGAAAATATTCACTGACAATGTTTAGGCAGAATTATATCACTAATAAGAATATGGAAGTGCCATAAAAGTGACATTTTAAAAATGGACAATCCAGTCTTGACTTTCAGCTTCTTCAACTTTAACAAGTTCAACATCCCATTTCCTGACATCATTAAAACGTATCTGTTCTCCACCATAAATCATGGTAAGAGAGACAGGAAAGGAGAGAAATACACCAGAATGACAGAGACTAATTTAGAAATTATGGGCTGGGCTGGGCTGGACAGAACTTGACAGGGCATTGCAATTTTGAACAGAAGACTCAGGTTGCTTTGGGGGGAAGAGGGAGTGATTCAGCCATGATTAAATTAGCAACATGAAATATGCTTATATGTGTGTTTACATGAAGCAAGGAACAACATTGAAATTTTTATCCAAATCTTTTCACAGATTTTTCAAATGTGGGGCAAGTAGGGTTTGGGAGGGGGTAATAATCCATCTAAGAGTAAATTGAATCTACACACACACACACTGGGCTTTGAATCAGACCCAGTTCTGTTCAAAAATGTACAGCGGGGATGTCAAGGTTAATCAGTTATCATTTTTGTCAGGATTTTCTTTAAAAAGATTAAAAACAGACCTCTCCATGTGTCTCAACACAAAGATACTTTATATAGGGTGTAAAAGGAGGAAACAAGAACAAATTACCTGGCCCAATGATCTGGAAGGGAGTCCAGGATCTGATCATGTTGCAACAGATTTATCTTTCTCAGTAATATCATTTTTGTTGATATATATATAATTTTGTCCTCCATTGTAAAAAAAAAATAGTGAATTTTGAAGAAAATTATAACGACATACAAAATTCTATATTACACAATACTTCAGTACTAGCTTCAAGAGAGAGCTGGACCTGAGCCCAAGTGAGAGGAAAACAGCTGCAAGAGGGGAAATTAATGCAACTGCACAAGCTAATAGAATGATGGGAATGAGAAAGGTGAGTGGGCGCGCAACGTGGGAAGAAGCCATGGGTAAAATAGAAGACCTCCAACAATGTGGGCAGAGACTCGAAACAGAAACTCAGAGGTGATCAGTCCATTGTTGCCTCATCAGACTGGAGGAGTAGGAGAAGCAGGAGCACCATCACCACCACAGCCAAGGAAAACAGCTCTAAATTCTTCACCAATTCCTCTACCTCCAAAAGCAGCTCCCAAATATGTCCTGGCTGGACTGAATGGGACCCAAAGGGAATGTGACAGGCTTTAACAGAAACGTTTGAATAGATGACGTGGTTGTGTATCCGTTCCATGTTTATCTAGAGATAACTTATAGCAAAAATAATTTTCACATCCAATTGGATTAAAGGGACAGGAAAACAAAATATATGGATAAAGTAAGGGCCACCTTATTAACTATTTAATTCTGATCTGCAGTAGGGCTGCTTACCATGGTGTAGAAGCAGGTGTAACCTTACCTCCTCCCCAGGATGTCAAGGGTGAGCCACCCTTAACCCCAGAGGGAAGCTAATCAATCTTGCTTGTCCCTGGACAGTTCCAGTTGTTCTCTTTCCTATCTCCAAGTCCCATGACACAACTGTCCCTTTGTAAAGTCCCTTTAAGAAATGGTGATCATGGGTACTCATCAATTATTGACCAAGATCTCATTTTCCCACATTAACTTACTAAACCTACTGACCACAATTAAATGTTAATTTTAATTAATAACTCCTAACGCAACTAACTTACATTTTATCCAATCCTTGAAAGCATCATCCAAAACCTACTTTCCCACAGTATCCATGCAATCAATGAGTGCTTAGAGTGTCCCATTCTAACTTCAATAGATGTGACAGCACCAACAGGCTCTCACAGGGAGCTACTTGGCTGGTGAGGCAGCAGTGCTGGCAAATGGGTCAAACTTGCTGTTGCCTTGTCTAGCTCATGTGCACAACAATGTGATGTTGCATCAGATTGGACCTGGAGCAGATGGTTAACACTGTGGTCACTCTGGGACATAATGCTCCAGACTGGCCCCAGTTTAAGTGGCCAGTGTAGACCCATCATTAATTGTGGCTACAGAGAAAGTCCTGACTCCGGTAGTTTTCAGTCTCTTAGGGTGGTGTGAACCACAAAAGGTCTCTACTCAAAACTTCAATTTCTGGACTGGTTCACGTAGGGAGAGTTAATAATCACATATCTTGTTTGTGCTTGACATATATGGGTGGCCTAGGGAGCCTTCTCTGTGACTCAGAGTAGTGTTCAAGCTGCCACACTACCAAATTCCCATTTCATTTGGCAGAAGAGTGAGTTCTGTAGAATATAATTTGATGTGGGTGATGCTTGTCCTTATACACTATCTCCCCATCTGTCACTCAAATAAACTGATATTTATCAAGATGTACAGAGTGCTTTTCAAATGGGGAAGGGACAACATGTGGAAAAGTATCCCTGGACATCTTTTTTCCCATTTAAATTGTCCACCTTCCCTCTCTTATGCGCCTAGTGCCAATTGGCTGGGACAGTGCAAAGTGGGAATGAGCAGGAGTGTGGAGGAATGTCAATATATATGTGCCCCTTGTGGTCATTCGCAGGAGGGCTAGTCACCCCACTGACTGAGTGTTTTCTTTAGATTTAGATGTACTGCTTTGAGTGTGGTAGAAAGTTTAGGAGCGTTTGGAATATGAAAAGAACATGGAATATTTTATGTAAGCTTTCGTGGCAGGTTATTTAAGGCTGCAGAGTGTGTGGTTTCATTTATATCCCTTGGGATGTCATAAGAAAATGGCAAAAAAAAAGAGAGAGAGAGAGAGAGAGAGAGAGAGTTGTTAATATGTAAAAGTGAACTGCTGGATCAGCAGATCATTAGGGAACATCATTTTCCACAGAGAAACAAAAATATCTTTTTGCTTTTAGCAGGGAAGAAAACAGATTAACACTGTGATGTCTAGAAACACTTTTCACTAGAGATACAAAGCAGGGCACAACAGTAAAAAAAAAAGAATTACAATCGATCATGAATGTTGTGAACACTTTGAGTGCTCACAAATTTACTTGCAACTCCAGACTGACTCCATGCTTTCCTCCCACAGTTTGAGTCTGGCTTCCTCCCACCTTGGCAATGCATTTGACAGATGTAGAGCCCAGCACATTAAGTGCTGATTCAGTCGTTTGTCTAGTCCAAATTTTAAAAACACTGCATGTGCACATATTCATTAAATTACTTTTGCCACCATTTTAAGCACTGAAAAATTGCCTCAAAAATAGGTTAGTGATATCATCAGCACCCAGCATATCAGAGAAATGCACAATCAACTATTCTTGTCTACACACAAAACCAGCTTTTCTCAAGAGCTTGTTCTGTGTGTGTACCAAAGAAAGAAGACTATATGTCAAATAAAAGGACGTAAGAGCACTTCCACAGTGGCATGACATCCCTCTCCCTCTTTTTGGCTGGCTTGTGGATGGCACTGGCATTATGCCCTGCATAGAAGACGAATGCCAACAGTGCACTGGTGAATCCATGAGCAGCTGTACAGGACCACTGAGAAAATGATGCTGGAATGTACATGGGGGACAATGATCACTTTCTACTGCTGAACATCTAGCAGGAAAACTTAGCATCCCGCAGTTAACAGGATGCATGCGCTGGATCTCATTTTCCTGCCATCTCTTTTACTGGTGTACTTGCAACGGGGCATTTACATGGGTGAGTATGACTTGCTTTAAATTAAAGTGCACCTCTTAAGCTGCACTGGCATTGATGCATTTAGACATCCCTGCAAAGGTGCACTTTTGGGAAGAAGTGGGGGGAAAAAATCTTTTTAAAGTGGCTTTTCTCCCCATAAGACGGCTTGAGAACATGTCATCTAAATGCCCCACCTTGAAGCCGGCCAGAAAACTGCCTTATTTTGACCGTCTGTTTTACCCCTTTATTAAAGATAGGAGTCTTCATAAGAATACTCTTTTCTGCATCTTCTTTCCTTCTTATCTGATACCAAAGCTACATTCTGCCCATGGTGAGCTACATAGAATCATAGAGTTGGAAGAGACCGCAAAGGCCATCCAGTCCAACCCCCTGCCATGCAGGAACTCTCTATCAAAGCATCCCCAACAGATGGCCATCCAGCCTCTGCTTAAAGACCTCCAAGGAAGGAGACTTCACTACACAACGAGGGAGTGTGTTCCACTGTGGAACAGCCCTTACTATCAGGAAGTTCTTCCTAATGTTGAGGTGGAATCTCTTTTCTTGTAGCTTGCATCCATTGCTCCGATTCCTAGTCTCTGGAGCATCTGAAAACAAGTCAGCTCCCACCTCAGTATGACATCCCTTCAAGTATTTAAACAGGGCTATCATATCACCTCTTAACCTTCTCTACTCCAGGCTAAACATCCCCAGCTCCTTAAGTCATTCCTCATAGGACATGGTTTCCAGAGCTTTCACCATTTTAGTCGCCCTCCTTTGGACACGTTCCAGTTTTTAAACATCCTTTTAAAATTGTGGTGCCCAGAACTGGACACAATATTCCAGATGGGGCTTCACCAAAGCAGAATAGAGTGGCACTAATTCTTCCCTTGATCTAGATACTATACTTTTACTGATGCAGCCTAAAATTGCATTGGCCTTGTTAGCTGCCGCATCGCACTGTTGACTCATGTTCAACTTGTGGTCTACTTGAACTCCTAGATCCCTTTCACATGTAGTCTTGTTCAGCCATGTGTCCCCCATCCTATATTTCATTTTTCTGCCCTAAGTGCAGTACCTTACATTTCTCCGTGTTGAAGTTCATTTTGTTAGAATTGGCACAGCTTTCTAGTCTATTCAGGTCGTTTTGAATTTTGATCCTGTCCTCTGGAGTATTACCTATTCCTCCTAATTTGGTGTCATCTGCAAATTTGATATGACTTTGCTATGGCCTGAATCTGAGGAGCAAAAGACAAAGAAGAATAAAAAAGGAAGCTAGGACTACGTGCTTCCTTCACAAGATGAATAAGAATATTATTGACTGTAATGGAGAATGTAGATTGTAAAGAAGATTTTGGAGGAAGGATAAGTAGTTCTGGAGGGTTTTGGAGGAAAGGTAAGTTTTAAGTGCCGATGAAGCATCCAAGAAGAGATAGCTGAAAGACATGATGTGACCCAATGTTCAATGTCAGACAAAAGTTCTGGAGCAGAAAAATAAAACTGCTTATCATCAGCATAAAGATGATGCTGAAAACCATACGAACGGATATGATTACCAAGAGATGTATAAAGAAAATAACAACAGGCCCAAAACTACACTCTACAAGTAGTCTTGCATGAAGACATCCCACAGCCATCTGTCTCATGTAAAAGAGCTCGCCCCATGTTCTTGTGCCAGTGTTCCAGAGAAAATCATATTTCTGATTATATTGGGAAATAAAGTATGAAGTGCTACTAAAAAATAATCCAAGAAATGAGAGCAGTCAAGTTTATTAATCTTCCAAGGGAAATGGGGAAAGCACAATTTGAGAATGCATATGCAATGTGTAATAACGTGTGTATAGAACAGAAAGTACATTATATTTTACCTTTGAAAAGACAAAGAAAACTGCAAAATAGAAAGACAAGCCATTCCTGTTCTAATTCATCAAACTGTTGGATAATAATCTACTAAGCACCAGAGCAAGAGTATTCAAAGATATCAGCCTATCACATTAAATTGATGTGAATACCTCAAAGAAAGATGTATGTGGCTGATAAAGGCTATCTTACTGACGGAGTTTGAAATCTCATTAATGATTAAGCATTTCTGCTTAAGTATGGACAACAGCTAATAAATAACCTGGCAGGAAAAGCAAAACAATTAACTGAGAGAACCAAGATGTCACAGAGTCCTGTCATAATAAAAAAATTAATCACTTGTGGTCATACCAATATAGAGATCCAAAGTGCTTCCTTTGCAGGCTGTTTCTGGAACAAACACGATGAATTATGCTCGATGAGAAGTGTGCTAATTTTAAAAAAGGAATTCCCAATTGCTTTGAAAAATTAAGAATAAAACAGATGAACTAGGTCTTTCAGAACAACACAAAATGTATGTTTGAAAATGTTTCCTATGAATAAGGACTTTGAGCTAATACTAACAGAATTTTGAGTGTTACTGTTCAGAAAAACAAGAAGACATGGCTTTTGTTATCAGATCTGACCCTATATTTATAAGGTTGGCAAAGTGATTTTAAATGCCAACTTAACTAATTTGGTAGCTGCATGGGCATGCATACATGTAAACACACACAGAAAACAATACTTATAATAATACAGGTTGCATATCCCTTATCTGGAATTCCAAAATCCATAATGCTACAAATTCCAAAATTGTCCACATGGGTGGCTAAGATAGTGACACCTAAGTACAAAATCATCCAAAATACTATATATAAAATTAGCTTCAGGCTATGTATATCATTTAGATATGGGTCCACTCTCCAAGATATCTCACTGTATAGAACTATGCCAAAACCTGAAAAAAAATTCTGAAATCCAAAACACTTCTGGTCCCAAGCATTTCAAATAAGGGATAAGCAACATTTTCTATAATAAAGTTGAAATACTCTAGAATTCAGAATCAAAATAATAGTTTCCAAACAACTGTCTCCAGTTCTTCAGATAAACAGATAAGGATGCCTTTGTGTCCAAATATCTGGCTCAATCAATATTTACCTAAGGAAGGGGTAGGCAACCTTTTTGAGCCGGGGGCCAGATTGCTGTCCCTCAGACAACTGGGGGGCCGAAGCCAAAAAATGTAGGACACATTTTTTAACAATGGAGGACATGCGAAAAAATTTGATAATTTTTTTAAAATGTTAATATAAATGCATGTTTCTTAGGCATGATCAAAATGGAGGACATTTGGGCCTCAGAAGCTGGCTGATATCAATATCACCATCATCATCATCATCATCACCACCATCACCACCACTATCATTGTTAAAGCAGACCTTTTAGCATTAAAAGCACCAAAAACACACAGAAATGCACTTTGGAAAGTCACACTGTCTCACCTTCAGAAAGAGTGAGTGCATGTCTCAGAAACTGACTGATATCATCATCATCATCATCATCATCACCATTATCATTGTTAAAACAAAGCAGACCTGTACAAATGGAATGGAAATCCTCCTCCTCCTCCTGCTACTCTGCTTCTTCTTTCTCCTCCTCCTCCTGCTCCTTCCTTCCTTCCTCCCTCCTCCTCCTCCTTCTTCTTCCTCCTCCTTCCTCCTCCTCTTCCTCCTTCCTTCCTCCCTCCTCCTCCTCTTCCTTCTCCTCTTCCCCCGGCCCCTTCCTGCCCTGCCCGCGGCTGTCTGGCAGCCGCGGGAAAGGAGGGAAGGAGGAGGAGGACCCCCGCCCCCTTCCTGCCCTGCCCAAGGAGGAGCACAACAATAATAAAAGATCTTGCCCACAAACATTTGAAGTAGGGCCCAGTATTGCAGTTTTGGATAATATTTTGCGTGTACACAATTACTGGCTTTTGGGTTTTTTTGGGTGGGGGGTTTGCAATGAAAATTGCAATGCTTGCAGGAAAAAAACACATGTGGCTGTTTGCAAAACACATTTTCTGGGGGCACGGTGGTGGGTGGTGGTTGGTTTTGCATTCTTTGCCACAAGGCCTTCACAGTTTGTTCAGACAAAAAACACAACAAAAACGTGGTGTAGTTTCTGCACAAAATAATTTTTCCAAATTGGGTAGGTGCAGATACCTGTGAAAATTGCACAAAATGCCCACCACTGTATTGTCGTCCTGGATGTGTTTCTCACAAATGTTGGGAAAAAATTTTGGGTGGGGATCAGTGACATTAATAACTGTAAATCTTATTTTCATCCATACAAAGGGTTAGGAGGCCTTGTTTGTGTAACATTTCAAACCATCTGCACATAAGTCACATATGGATACTAGTTAATTGATTCTTCATCAGCAGATTTTGTTTTACACGGATTCACTAGCTACAAGACTATGGGCATCTTCATACAAGTGCACTGGTTTTTGTAAATTGAACACCTGAGATAAATCTCAACGTGATAGAACGACCCACATGATATTATCATGACATATCTCAAATGACGTGAAATGACTGTTTCCTGGTCACATTATTAGAAAACTTCTGTAGTTTTTCAAAATGTTGAATTAGTGCAAAAGCTTTAATTCTCGTTAACTGAAAAAAAAGCATATCTTGGTCGAACATTTTTGATTTGAACATATGAAGGAGCTTCAAACTTTAGTTCCCTGAATTGAATGAACCTGCGTTGACCCACGTGAAAGTAGCATGGGTATCAAGGGCTGTCCATATTAACATACCGGGCGCTGACACATCTGCGCAGGTGGTGATTTTGAAATCTCCATAGAGATCTTGTGGCACCAGTGTGTAGAAAATCCTTCCACTCAGCGGCAAAATGCCATAGGACAAGAAGGCAGCCTGCTACTGTATCCTAGATTCACATCTTTGAAGATGTCAATCCTGTGATTAAAAGTATTTGCCATGTTAATGACATTTTAATAATTGGATTCTGAACTATTAACATGACATGTCTTGCAGTGAGACATTGCCCGTCTTGAAGATACCACAACAATAAGCGAATATCAAAGATATGCGACAGTTCTCAGCTTATGATGCAAGCTCCAGTTGAATGTTGCATAACAAAAATGCGACTCCTTTTCTTCTCTTGCCGTTTTTGATTGCTGATGAGATACAATGAGGTTCTCTCTCGTGACTCCTGCTCTCTCACCACTTACACAGGAGTTATATTCAACTATGGTAAATGGAACATAGAGCGTTCTACTACTGCTGTTATAGTTGCATGGCTTCTCAGTATGTTATTCATGTCTTCTTAAAAGTAATTGTCCCCAAACTTTGTGTAAAGTGATTGTTGCAAACTAACTGCAACTTTGTACTGATGATTTCTTCATTGCTCTGCACGGTAAAATGAATGTTAGGGTTTTCAGTTTGGAGGGAGAGAAAATGTGATCTGACACTGTGAAAGAGTATCCAAAGCTGTGCACGATTCCTGCTATTCCAAAGTGGTGTTGCTGCTAAACAAGTTGTACAATGATAAAGTTAATCCCTCTATGCATTTGCCTCCCCGCCAGGCCCGGGGGCCCCGCCCTGGTTTTTTTTTTACTATATGCCTTTGATAACAATTGATGAACAATACAAAGTGTTCTTCTTCAGTGTCCTGTTTCTGTCTTCAAACACATGTTGATTGATTCATCTAATGGAACATTTTTGACTAGACGTTCCTTTAGTGCCTTTTTTTGGACAGTGGATTTCCATATCAACTGGCTAGCATCTGTCTTCACCTCCTTCAAATGATGGTTGAACACTGCTCTTTGTTGGTGATGATTGTGTTTGGAGCGTCAACACTTTGTATATGACGTGACAGAGACACAAAATGAAAGAAAATAAATGTCATGGTTACGCCATGGATTAATGCTGAATGTCCCACCTTCCAGTCACTGAGGGGTTTCCTTTGGAAATGGGCACTTGAGCCGAGTGAAAGAGTTTCCTTGTAACAGAAAACAGTGATAACTGTGCTTATTTATCCTTCGTTTGGCTGGGTCTGGCAATGCGCTCTGACATGGTGCATGCCCTTGTACCTGACGGCGACGGCCCGGGAAGCTACATTATGTGGCAAAATATGGCAGCGCCAGGCTTGGTTTTACTGGCATATCCAGAGCCAGCGCACATAAGCTCCGTTCGCAAGGACTGCGCACTGGCTGTCCTATGGGGTCGCTTCGGCGTGTGGGGGGTGCGCAATACATGCTGGTTTGTATCCTATAAAGCCCTAAATTGGCTTTTTTTTTGGGTCCAGATACCTTGGGAGGAACCGCTCTCCCCTACAATCCGCGGGCCCGCTCTCTCAACCATGCTTGGTTGCACCGGCAGTATGGATGGGTTCGCATGGGGCCGGGTGGGGTGCTGGGCGCGGTGCGAGAGTGTGCCCGAGGAGAGCTTTCCGCATCTCGCCTCGACCCTCTGGAATTCCCTGGCCGCGTTGGAGCGAGGCGGGGTGGGCCGCTTTCGGGGGGGGGCCACGCTCCCTGGGCTCCAGTTTAAACAGTGGGCTTTAAAACTTTCCTTGTTCAATTTTAATTGTAGATTGTTAGTTATTTGTATGAATGTTTTGGATAATGTTGTGACACCTCCTCGATTTTGATGAGAGGGCGGTTATGATAAAAATGGTTTTTTTTTTTTTATTTTTATTATTTTATTTTTCATTTTGTGTCCCCTGGGCGAGCACTCTGTCAGAGTACTTGTGGGGATCCTACGGAGCGCAAGAGGTGTCTCCTGTTCCATTTCCATTGCACAAATGTTAGGAGAAAGCGGGTTTCCATGTAGCAAATGTCTCACAAACTTATTGTGTGTGGTGGGTCCAATGTTTTAGCAGCATGTTGCAGGCGTATGTGCCTGCGTCTCCAAAATGACACTAAAGGGTTTGAGAGAAGTGAAGGTCCTGTTGGATGATGCACAGGTGTTGTGTTTGCGCATTCCACAGAAAAAGTTCTGATATTCTGGTAGGCCACGGTGTTCTGTAGCCTGAGATAAGGGGGGAAATTGTGGTCTCCAGTCCCCCTACTCCCAATTTCATATTACAGAATCCTACTGGTCTAGCAGTTGAATCTGATTTTGATACTGGTAACAGAATGGCATTCTACATGGCAAGCTAGCTAAGAGAGTCACAGGCAGGAAATGTTGTATAAAACAAAACTGCCCAATGGCTTGTTCCTGCAGCCTGATACTGACTGCTCCCCAGGATCTGATGTTCCACTCTGCCTAATGCTACTGGCATCCTCAATTCAACAAGAAAAGAGAAAAAGGATAATTTCCCATAGTTCAGACTAATGCTGAATAATGCAATAAGAGACCCATCTTATTTTGTGCCATATTTATTCAATTGTGTGTCAAGAAGATAGGTCAAGATTTGATTGATATAAGGTTTGAAAATTCCACTGGGTGATCTCAGCATACTAAGTGATGACAACTTTTAAACTGTTTACTATGGCCTAAGTCATGTTAATGTCTTCTTCAAGTCTTCAGAATAATGGTATAGCCAGGAGTTTTATTTTGCAGTTCTACAGCACAGAGCAAATAAATTACCATCCATCTTTAGAAAGATTTCCCAACTGAGCCCATTATAGGTCATGACCTTTCATAATTTCATTTCATTTTATTGAACCAGACAATAAAAGCAATAAGGCTAGGAACACAAAGAATGGTGATTAACACAGTCAATCATTTATATACATTTAATGCTGATGGGAAATATATGAAGCAGTTTATTTTCCACCATCTCAGGGAAGAGTATGCTCTAAAAGTATTAAAAGATGAAAGGATCCTGAAACTATTCTATGGTATAGACTTAAAACTGGTTGTGTTTTTAAATCATCAGTGCTGAAAAGTTAAAAACCAGACAGCATGAAATTGGAAAGTTCCCTATGAAAGCAGCATTATGGTGACTGAGAACAAACCATTTATCAACATGGAAACAGATGTTTTGTTTCCATAAAAGGCCCATATACAACCATACCTTACAGAATTCTAATTGTGAACAGTATACACCACTGATTTGTTCTATGCCATTTGGCCCTACATTGTGAACTTCAGGAAACTGACTACACAAACAATGAAATAATAACAATACATGACTGACAGCCAAACTATACATTGCCTTAATGAAGTTGAGCAAAATCCTAACTGCTGAAGGTGGTGGCCAGGAACCAACTGAGTAACTTTAGGCCACCTGAAGTTGTGCTGAATCCATCAATGCTCAGCCTGTTGGACATTACCTAGGACCAACCCCTGGCCTCAATTTGAGTTGAAATTGTGGCTATAGCCCTAGCCTGGAGGAGTCTGGATTGGCCCAACTCTGCTCCTCCTTTGCCCTACCCCTTCTCTAATCCCATTTTGGGGTTGGTTTGTTTTTTAATTTTGTATTTGTTTTGTTTTGCTGATAGATCTTAGCCAGCATTCTGCTTGCAGATAATTCTGTAGGTAGATTTCTGGTGTCAGCTGACAGAGGAGTGTTATGTATATAATCTATAGTCAGTGCATCATCGAGTTAAAAATGCAATGAAAACTAGCATACTTTTTGCTTTATTTTAAATAGGATGTTTGAGGTATGAAGGGGAGGCTCTTTTTTTACTGGGATCCCCCTCCAGTGAAGGGAGGAGAGATTTCTTACATTCTTGTTTAGTTAAAACTTTTACTGACAAACAAACATGTCATATACTTTGTGCACTCACTTACAATGCAAGTATTGGGCTTGGGAGGGGGGGATCCTTGAATCTTTTGAGTATCTCTGAGAATCCTTCTGAGTTTCAAGTAAAAATGTTCACAAAACCCAACATTTTTATAAACTGAGTACAGAGTGCTTAACCTATTCTTAGTGTTTTCAGTCTTCTACCATGACCATGATACATCTTTCTTATGCCAAAAATCATGATCAAAATTGAGATTCTCCATAGTTTGGGATTCAGATTGTATTGAGACAATAGAATGATTTTAGCAAAAACATGGTTTAAATTTAATCTACAACAATCAGCTCCTTTATATGATTGGTTTTATAGTCTTCTCACTGAAGGGCAAATTTAGGATGCCAAAGACAAAAGATGTGAGGAAGATTTGCAAATTTTCTTGGGTTCATGGAGATATGGAGCCTCAGCACATCTCAAATGGTTCCAAGAGTTTTTGTGCATGTTGCAATAATTTTCTTTTTCACATTTTGGGACTTTTTGCTTAAAATTTCATTTGCACAAAATGCATATTTAGAATTAAATATGGTTTTGCACAAATGTATGCCATATCTGCAACATGTAAATAAGATTTTCACAATATGTTTTGAAATGTGAAATATCATTTGAAAAACATACAAAAATGGCATTTAAAAATATACAAGTTCATTTTTAAAACATACAAAATTTCTCATAATATTGTCCAGTAAGAAGAAAAAATAGAAATGTTTCATTCTTGAGTGTGTGAATGAAATAAGTGAAGATTTACATTCCTAGCAAGGACAAATATTGTATGAAGGTTTACTTTGATATTTTACTTTGTTTTCCAGTTGATATCTAAGCTTTACCTTCTGTTGAATTTTCACTTGACTAACATAAAACTTTACATGAAGCAACTGTAGGTATTTTGTTCTATTCTTCACTTCTGTTACAAATTGACAAAATAACGCTTTTGACTGTAATAAAAAGTCAAATGTAGTTTTTTTAGAAATCAGCTTTTAACTTCTCAAATCTTTGTGATAATCTTCCTTTCTAAAACATGCCAGGCAGTGAACCCAGGTAGGCATACATCTTTCTCCCCAATGCCAACAATCTTATTCTTTAAAATGCCCTGTGGGATAGGCCAGGGGGAAGGATGGTGATTTTCTCAAGATCACCCAGTGAAATCCTTAAATGAATACCAGAAAGGAGATACACAATTCTCAATGAAAGTGCAGAATCATTTTAAATAATTAACCAATTGACTGGAAAATTCTTTATCCTTGGGGGAATACAGACCGGCACTTTGTGCCAGCCTGTGGGTGGAGTCATGGCATAGCATCCGCAAACTCAACACCATGACTCTGCCCCCATCATGCCATGATGCCACACACCTGTTTACATGGCATGACCTTACCACAGTGCCCATATGGCACAGCATGAAGGGGCGTCATCATGCCGCCCCATCGCAGGGCAACCCCTTTTCAGGGCTTCTTTTTGCTCCTTGTGGAGACTGTGGTGTGCGGTTGCTGCATTCCCCAATCTGGGACAAAAAGGGGCAGTGTCCCACCACCTGTTTACACAGCCCCCTTGTCACCAAATTCTTCACAGATTAACTGTGTTCCTTGACTGATGTTTCATACATTCTGACACAGGAAATGTAGATAATGGGTTCAATGCTTAAAGCTCTGATTTACTATATGCCTACTGCTATACAATGGTTATCCAGAGAGTCATTAAATTGGAGTTGAGAAAAATGAGAAAGCTTTAATTCAATATTCAACCACAATCTTAGCTGTGAAGTTAGGTTAATAGTCTCTACACAAATCTAAAAATATATACTCATTTAAACAACAGGAGCATAAATAATAGTAATTAGCATCAATTATGGGCTGTGACTCCCCACCCAGCCTTGTTTCTATTGTTTTGCTAGTGCTACTTCTGAAAAGGCCAGTAAAGCCTATTTTCTTCTACCAGGAACCATCTCATAAAACCCTAGGGAAAAAGTGGGTATGTTCCCACTTTCTCCAACTAATCTGAACCACCAACAGCACTCAGTGGCAGCTGGTGCCTTCCATATCAGAACTAAAGCAGTTTGACACCACATTAACTGCCATAACTCCTATAGAATCCTGGGATTTGAGGTTTGGTGCGTGAGCACCAGAGCTCTCTGACAGACTAGGCTGAATGCGCTGGATAAAAAATGGGAGGGATGGGTAAAATCTAATCAGTCCTGCAGACAGACAAATGTGCTGTGGTCTGTGTGCAGAGCCCTAAGATAAAATCAAAAGCTCATGCAGTAAATGGGTAAAAGAGCTGATGTGACCAATGTGTACTAGGCTATAGAACTATAAATCTCAATCAATGGAATGAGTATATGGAGATGTCATATATATTGAATACACATACAAATACAAATGAAGTTTTCAACACCTCCAAGTAAACAAATGGGAGGGATAACATAGCAAGCCCATTACAAGAGATAAATTGATAAAATGAGACCAAACACGTTTCGGCAACAGGTCTTCGTCAGTGGTCAGAATAGGCTGTTGTTACAGCATAGAAAATATAACAGTATATGTGGATACATCCAGTGAAAGTAAGTAGTTGTTTGTCCAAAATGGACAGTAACCTGGATGTCCCACAGATCATGAGTGGGTGTGGGTCTAGTAATTACATCTACTATTACAGCTGTATGAAAGGAATACTACAAATGGTTAAGCAGAGACTTACATGGTAAAGACATCAATAGTATCTCCAGCAGCTCTTGCCATCTCAAAGTAGGTCTGAAGAATGTTGACTGTTCCTGAGAGGGCTTCATGTCCACAGCCACAGAAGAGGGCAACTCCAGCATACAGTAGGATGGTGGCAATCAGTGAGGCATAGGGAATGCCTCCCAAACACTTGATACAGCATTCAAAGCACCCTAAACAAAACAGAAGAAAACAGTCTTTACACCTTTCCATTTTCCTCTTCCTCAAGGCCAACCCACATTGGTAGCACTCTATTTCCAGGCCATGTGCATTGCCTCCACACTTGTAAACTCTGGAAAGAGGATGAGCAAACAACAGGACTCTGTAAAAAATGCAAATATAAGGCACCTTTAACTCTTTTGCCACAAAAATCACTACCATGATTTGATCATTTCAATGCACATAAATTTTCTTGACCACTTTACACATCTACAATAGGGTAGTTTTTTTATAAAAGCAGTATGAAGTCATGAGGAATGGGAAAGAAGATATTTTTATATTTATTTATTTTCTGCAGTAGGGTGAGATTTTGGCCCGGTACATATGGACCTTTTAAGCGCCCTCGTCACATGCTACAAGTTGGCTGAGGGCGGAGTGCCCACATGCCCGCAACCTTCGCACGTGATGAGAGAATAACAATGGTGGCGCCCTGTATACATGGGCACAGCCATTGTTACGTAAGTGCCGCGCGGTGTCCGCATGGCACTTACATAATGAGTGCGCCACTGGTGCACTTGTTACACTGCCACCGTGGCTTCAAAAGAGCCTGTTTTTGCGGGTACTTTTTCCGCTGGCAGGAAGCCTCACAGTTTGGTGGCTGAGGCTTCCCTCCGGCAGAAAAACTGGCACCAGCAGGCTGCCCTTTTGGGGTGGTCTGTGCTGTGCCATAGGCAGCCAAGGCTCCCCAGGATGAGTTAAAAGTTCTAGTTCATGAACTCCAGGAACTCACGTTTCCAGCAAAACACGAATACCTGTAACACATTCACCAAAGCTTGGAAACATTACTGTTTTGGACAATAAGAGGCTGTGTAAGGGAAGGCCTGCAGCTGTCTCTAGCTGTGCCAGATGGCAGCCATGGCAACTGCACACTGCAGCCCCGATCTGGCTTTTCCAGGGTGAAATAGCCATGGCACCATGGCTTTAAGGCACTCCTTTGGTGCTGTGTCATGTAAACACAGTGCCAGAGGAGCGCCATGATGCTACACGCCATATGGAACATTGCACAGTGTCATGCTGCCATGGGAAACCACACCCCAACTCTGGCCACAGGCCGGCCTCAATAGCTGGTCTGCACAACTCCTAACTTACCCACATAGGATCTCTTTCCAGTATGGCTACTGGCCATGATGAACAGGAAGTTTGGGGAGTAACATTTTACAACGTTGATATTAAGGAAGGGAAAAGAAATTTATGGTACCTTAAAGACTATCACTCCATGAAAACCTATATCATAATAAAATAATTAGTTTTTAAGGTGACACAATACAGCTAAATCTTTGGTAATCTGAACAATGATTATTTAGTAGGAATGGCTATTAGGTGCATGGGCCCTCCTGCAGGAGACATAGTGTTTGGTGACTAATGGAGTCACAGATAACCAGAAGAAATATAAGATACAAAAGTTTAATAAAGGTTCTGTGAGAACATAGGGGCTGTACAAACAGTCCCCAAGGGTTGGCATGCAGCTGCCCCTTTACTGACAGGATTGGGGCTGCGGTCACTGCATGCCGTGACCCTGATCCAGCCTCCAGAGGGCAGAAAAAGGAGCCACAAAATGCAGCTCCTTTTTGCACCCTCTAAAAGGCGCCCCAGCTACAGTGGCATAGCTTTGTGATGACCTTTTGGCGCTGCATCATTTAGATGCAGCACCATGATGCTGCACACCATTTAGAATGGTGCACGGTGTCATGGCACAAGGGGGCAGAGTCACAGCATCAAGCGTGCAGATGCTCTGCTGTGACTCTGCCCACACCCTGGCACTTTGCGCCCATCTGTACCAGATCACTGTCTGTAAGGAAACAAATATAAAGCTATAGAGAAACAATTGCAAAAGCAAGCTAAAGAAAATGTTAAACTGAGTAAAGTATTTATACACTGTTGTGAACACCATCTACTAAAAGAGATACTGTATTGAACCTGACTTATAAATTTATTACTGTGTTTCAACAAGCAGTTATCTGAAGTGATTACAGAAACACATTAAAAACACTACCAACATTGACAAAAGTCTTTTAGGTTTGGGACACATTAGATAATGGATGTGTGGCTGACAAAGAATAGTTAGTGCTAAGAGGGGGAGAAGGAATTTGAAACCCAGAGTGCTGGCATCTAAAGAGAGTTATAGTAGAGGAGATACTTAAGGGAGTTGCAGGTTCGAGTCTTGCAGTGACGAATTGGTGGGATAGTGGCCATCATCTTCACATAATCGGTGGCAGCAGTGGCACAGATTAAAAAGGAGTGAAAGGTTCAAAGAAATTTTGGCAGTGCCATGCTGTCGCCATCACAAGAACATATCTCTTTCTTTTTGCTTTCTATTCCTGTGATGTCATTTTACACTTTACATCCAGCAATGTATGATTTCCATTGTTTTCTGGTATTATTGTGCTTAAGAATCAGACATGCTCTTTCCTCTTCACTCTCCTTTTGTGGCACATCGCTTTCCATGCAGTGGGGACATGCCTCATTTCATTCATTCATTTGTACAAGACATTTTCCTTTTTGTAATGAAATTTTTAAATATAGACTAAGCTCAGCAAGATGAAAAGAAGCCCATTACTATTCTTCCTATACACATACTGTATAAGCACAAAAATCTTTGGTATTTAATCTGACTAACTTCAGCTTTTTCTTTACATGATTTGACAGCATTAGTTCTCTACATCTCTGGAGAATAAATGCCAGCTGGACCAGCTGACTGGTTTCTATTTAATCTGTGAAGAGCTTTTTTGCTTCAGAGCAAAAAAGGATGTGTAATACGTTTTTAATTCTAGGGGGAAAACATTGTTCCAGTCAACATTCCAAGAGGAAAGTGCCAACTATAAAAACAACAAAAACAACAACAATTGCATGTCCCTTTTTTGTTTCGATTTTTAAATTTGGAATATATATGTTTGTATTTTATAAGTTAATTCTTAAACTATTATGTAAAATAATTGCAAAAAGCAGGTTGCAAAAATGCACCTTTGTATGCTGGTTTCCAATTTAATATAAAATATTCTTTTAGATGTTTTTAATGTGTTATATTAATACTTCACAAACAGAGATACTGTATTGTTTAATTACAAATGAACTCAAATAATAATGTTTGACTTGATGTAGGTAAA
Source organism: Sceloporus undulatus (assembly GCF_019175285.1). NCBI lineage: Eukaryota > Metazoa > Chordata > Lepidosauria > Squamata > Phrynosomatidae > Sceloporus > Sceloporus undulatus. Next base: position 133,878,941 of record NC_056526.1, on the reverse strand, counting down.
CAAATATGTCTTAGAGATTTTATGTATGGGAACTGCTTCTTCATGTATAAAGGGCATAAAAATGGAAACAATTTAGAACACAATGTTCTGCCAAACATCAAGTGAAATTTATTTAACAATGTAAGCATGTTCAGTTTCTTAAGGATCTCCTGCCGCTAAAGAGCTAAACTTGAATATTACCCTCTTTCTCCATGTTTAATTCTCTCAACAAATATCAAAAACCTTCCAGACAGAAAATGGACCACATGGACAGTAGAAAATAAACCCTTTAACTTTAAACAGGTAAAGAGATTCCACCTCAACATTAGAAAAGACCACAAGGGCCATCCAGTCCAACCCCCCTGCCATGCAGAAGCTCTTAATCAAAGCATCCCCAACAGATGGCCATGCAGCCTCTCCTTAAAGACCTCTAAGGAGGGAGATTCTACCACTCTCTGAGGGAGTGTGGGCTGTTTGACAGTGGCGGCTCAGAGACAAAACATTTAAAATCTCAGTAAAATTCAAAACAAAATCTATACACAATAAAAAAATCACATAAAAATATACAAAAATTAAAAGAATAACTAAAACCCACCTGCTCCACAAAAACCATCCTGATATGGCTTATATACCACACACCTGCTTAAATAAAAATGTCTTGGTTTGCTGACAAAAAACAGGGAGGGAGGGAGCCAGCCTAGCTTCCTATGGAAAGGCATTCCAGAGAGTGGGAGCAGCCACCAATAAGGTCCTCACCAAGTGAACCTGTGATCTTGGCAGGGCTGAGAGAAAACCTTCTCCTGACGATCTTAGGGCTCTGGCTGGTTCATATGGTTCACTTCTTTGGGAAAAAAGTGACAATCTAAATTCAGAACTATACACATGGTTGAATACACAGGGTTTCAAATCTAGACTTTTAAAAGTTAAGCACTTAAAGTCTTTGTTTTCCTTACATTTAATGGCTGGCATTCTGCCTTGCAGGATTCATAACCCAGCGTTATGGATCTATAACAGTTTCAAATTCACGTAATGCTACATATTCACAATGGTGGCACTACTGCAATGATTGTAAATACTCCTGAGCCCCAAACTTAAACCTGATGGATCCACTGCATATGACAGAGGTTTGCAGTGCTAATAATTTGGAGCACTTGAGAAGAATGTGGCTAGCTCCCCTTGAGGCATAGTACAATGGGCATAGTGCAATGAGCAGAAACTTCTATTCATCTCACTGCAGCCTGGAGAAGAGGGAACATATCTCACCATAGTTGGGAGGCAAAAGGGGGCTAGCTGCATCATCCTAAAGTGCCCCACTTACACACACTACCAACCTCCATTTCAATTAGGAGCTTCCTCAATATACTGTATTAAACTGCAGCTTCAAAGAAGAAGAATTTTTCTTTGATGATGGCTGGAAAAAAGGAATTTAATACTACATGTGTTCTAAAATGCACCCTATAGCTTCAGTTGAAATACTGCACATCCGTATGTAACTATAATGATTTAAAAAATCAGTACATTCCTCCCACTCCCTTTATAAAAAGGATGAGAGTGGGTGGGTGGGAAATTATTAAAAGTTATCTGCCTGTGGTCTTCCATCTGAAAGCTTAGACATGGAAAATTTAATCTCTTGTCACACTTCACATGTGTAGCAAACATACAAGGTGAAAAGGCATAGTGTGTATATGTAAATCATTGACCAACATCATTCGTTTCTTTGTGTATAGGCATAAAAGGAACCACTTTTGTAAAGGTAAGGCTGCTTTGGAAGAAATAACCAGAAACAAGTAGAAAAAAGGGGTGTATCAGCAGCAGAGGGGGATTTGGAGAGAAAAAGCTGGGAGAGTGATAAAATAGAATGGCCTTGTACTAAAGCAACATTCACAGTGTCGAGTGTCACTTCATAATACAACAGTGCTTCTTGCAAACTGATGATCTGTGGCATAATATGAACTATGGAAACATTTCACGGCAAGTCAGAATGTCCATGTATGTCCTTACTTTCAAAAGGGAAAAATGCTATTGGATTTAACAGTTTGGCTTTTTTTGACAAGGACTGAGATCCCATATGAACGGATTTTTGAAGTGAAAAAGGCAAAGTAAACAAACAAACAAGCAAGCTTCATTTATATACCACCTAAGCATTTGCTAAGCTTCATATCACCTAAGCATTCGCTGAGCAGTTTACAACTGTAAGCTAATTTGCCCCCAACAATCTGGGTACTCATTTTAGCGACCTCGGAAGGATACAAGTCTGAGTCAAGCTTGAGCCCATTTGCTGGTCTTGAACTCACAACCTTATGGTTTTGGGTGAATGGCTGCAATACAAGCATTTAACCACTGTGCCACCAGGGCTCCTCAGAGTGAGGACATGTTTCTCAATGATGTTGATATATATTCAAATATAACTGACCATATTTCATGGGAACATGACTATGACTGTGACCTCCAATTGGCTAGGATCGTGTGTCAGCCAGTCAAGAGAGAAAATAAAAATCATGCTAGATCAATGATCAACAAGGTTATTTCACTCAAACCAATGAAGTTGATCTGCATGGGCTTGGTGTCCTCCACTAATATCTGTCTCCAACAGCTTTGCTCCTTCTTTAATCTACAGTGGACTCCACATCCATTGGGTTAGAGGTACAGGACCCCTGTGAAAGTGAAAAAACTGCAAATAAAAAAGTACTATTTTTTAACTTGGGATAACACCTCTATAGGAATCTCGAGGTCCTCTAAAGTGTCTGTGATCAATATCTGCTGAAAGCTGACCATAAAATTGCACTGGAGAACATGCAAATGCCTCTCTAGGAATCTCTGGGTTCTCCACTATGGCTTCTCATGGATGTTGTCTACTGAGTTGCACTGAAGAACCTAGAGATTACTAGAGAAAATGTGTTAAATCCATGAATAATCAAATCTGAAAAAGTCAAAGGTGAAAATGTGGAGGGCTGGCTGAACTTCTTATTTCAAGGGCAAGCTAGTAAAGAAGGAGCAAAGGTGTTAGAGCTAGGTATTAGAGGACACTGAGCCCATGCAGATCAACCCTGTAGAACCCACAGTTTAATGGGTTTCAGTGGAATAACCTGGTTGGCAACAGGGTATGGTGGGGGGATAAGGGAGAGAAAACACAATTTGAAGAATAGCTTTTGATATTCAAGGGGGTATGTATGGAGTCCATATCAAGATTTCTGTTTCTCTGTAGACATGAACACACACCCATGCACCTATAGAACTGCTTTAATAAATTACTGTACGAGTAATTCAGAGAACCATGAAACCAACTCTATTGCGTGCCCAGCAAGGATTTTACTTAGGTTTATTCAAACAACCACCCCAGCATCATATGGCAAGTCACTTCTGAAATACAGGGATGTTTGGGAGTTCTTTTGTCCCTCAGTTGAAAAAACAACAACGTCATTTATCTTGTTGAATATGGACAACATCTTCAAGACTTCTCAGGATAATAGCCAGCATGTTTATTTCAGGCTCTGCAAGAACTGAACTGTGTTCAAACCTATGTATACACTAGGTCTGGACTGTTGGCATCTTAGTCTATTTATTGTTTTAAATTTTTGAAGTACAAAGTATGGCCAAAATCATACAAAGAGGGGAAATAAATTAATCAATAAACTGTCAATTAATTGAAATGCATGCACTGTATTTCATTCAACTGAGAACTCTAATTTATGGAGCATTAATGGCTAGGAAAATGCAGAGAAATTTGTGTTGTGATTACTTTTTATGTGTTTACAGTACATTAAGTTTATTGCAATTTAAATTAGACATCCTACTCGCACAGCTAATAAACATGCATAGATATGGACATTTAGCAGTGCTTGCATGTGAGGTGAATTAGTCAGCTACACTGGAAACAAACCCTTTAATCTAAAAACTTCTAAACTGAGTCTGTCCAAGTTAGCCAGCTGTCATAGTTAATGATTGTGAAATAGAAAGAACACAACTGGGTCCTTCCTTCCACTGCACAATGATAACATCATTGGCAAATCAGATAGCAATGTTATTTATCATTGTCATAGTCACTGATCTTTCTCTTGACAACAAATTTATATTGATGGGACAGGTCATTTCCATCACCTTCTTCCTTATGCAGTTCCCTGAACAACTTTGCCTTGAAAATGGTATGAGATATGGTGGATTCAGTAGCCACCTGGTGGTTTCCATGTCAGTGGTTTCCATGTATGTGGGGTGGTGAATCTACTGCAGGTCTTAATCTGTATTTTAAAGTCACCCAAGAGTCTGAACCTGATCCTCCAAGTAAGTTCATCAGTGTGGTGTAGTGATTTGAATGTTGGACTATGATCAGGGTATCAAATTCCCGCTCAGCCAGGGAAACCCATTGACTGACCTTGGGCAGGTCACACTCTTTCACCCTCAGAGGAAGGCAAAGGCAAACCCCTATGCACAAATCTTGCCCCCCCCCAAAAAAAAACTGTGATAGGGTCGCCATAAGTCAGAAATGACTGGAAGGCACACTACTACAAATCCTGGATTGTCTCTTTAAAACTGACTTTAAACCCAGAGTGAATTCAATCACCCACAGACATGGAAAACACAAGACATCTCTGGGTGTCCTAACACAGGGCAAAGAGGGAGGAGGAATTGTGCAGCCTGGTGGATGTTCCTAGCAGCCTTAGCTAGCACAGCCAATAGTAAGGAATAGTGAGAGTTGCAGTTCAATTACAACTAGAAAGTCACAGAGTTCACATTCCTGGCTTAACAGATGCTACATCTGCACTGCAGATATAATCCAATTTGACACAACTTTAACTGCCATGGCTCCATCCTATGGAATTCTGGGATTTGTATTTTCCAAAATGGGAACCAAACTCTTTAACAGAGAAGGCTAAATGTTTCACAAAACTATAGTCCCCTGAATTCTGTTGCATTGAGACGTGGCAGTTAAAGTGTTGTCAGACTGGATTATTTTGGCAGTGCGGATGCAGCCCAAATCTCACTACACTGACTGAACCTAAAGCAATTTTTACAGTAAGTGCATCATTATATTTGAATTCCTGCCAATATGAAAATGGATTCCTGCTCTTTTTGGAAGATTAAATGAGTTACGTGAAAAATGCTTTTTTAAAAAATCATTGTAGGGCCACACCTCTCCACTGCAAAAAAAAAAAAAAATCTTCTAGGGGTATGAGGGCATTTTCACCATAGTTGGGGTTTTCCCCAGGGAAGCAGAAAAATGGGAAAACCTAGAGCAGACAAATCATTGCATATGTCAACAAAGAAAAGGGGCAGCTAATATATCAACCAAGTACAATAGTCACAAGAAACTGATTAACAACATACTATTTGGGTTTCTCCTAGGTACTCCCAGCTATACTAAATGTAGAAGCTGCTGGTTAGATAAAAGCAGTACTGTCTCATGACTCTCCTGGATATAGGTCACTAGGACCAGTTGTTCCTCATGCCAGAGGCAACTGTGAGAACAGCCTTTGGCCTTTGTGAATGGGATCTAACAACTCTGCTATCATGTATTGAATTTTTAACCTACGGCGGCTTATTTTAAGTTTGTTTTCTCATGATGATGTGCAACAAAAAGTGTACTACCTTAATATTTCCTCAGTGTGGTATAGGGAAGGCTGCTATGCTATACATGCTTGTCTGGAAGTAAGTCACAGTGATAACTGAAATTGCTTTGTGTGTGTGTGTGTGTATATATATATATATATACACACACACACACAGGGAGGCAGACACACACATGTACACACACACACTGAAATGTATGTTTCAGAATTAGCATTTCAGTATAATTATATGAGGCAGCAGACATTGTATTTGGCTGAATTAATTCAGCCATACCTGAACCTGAGTGAATTCACATTAAAGTACTGATTTTCCTCTGTCAAAGCAGAATGTACAGCTGTAGCTAATCCTTCTTACTGATAAAGGATTGCTCTGTGATGCAGCAAGCATGACCAGGGCCATCAGCCATCTGTTGAGGTCTGCCAGGTGTATCAGACACTGTCAAAACTTGTGTGGGGGATATATATATATATATAAAAAATCATAACTCCGGGCAAGCCAGCCAGCAATTACAGAACTTTAAACAAGTCACTGGACTGCCACATACAGATGGTAATAGATTCAGTTAAACTTGACAGGCCACAAATTGTTGAGACACAATATAAAGTTTCTTGAATGAGGCATCGAAGATGAGCAGAGGAAGAATAGAAAATAGACTAACGGATTACACGGGCAATGTCTGCTGAAAGCTTCTGGATTTGCTTATATGGAAGAATAAGCATAAGTTACATAATGCATAAGGCCTGATGTGAAAAGAATGGCCATTTTCAATGGACCCACCAAATTATGGAATTCCTTGCACCCTCTTTGACTAGGATTGCCAGGTGAAATAAGGGACAAGGTTTCTGTTCCTTCAACAGTTGTGTAGAACTATTTATATAAGCAGCACCTGCTGAAATCCCCTCTTCTGTACAACCATTAAAGAGACAGAAGCCCTACCCCTTATTTAACTTGGAAATCCCACCTTTGAGTGTTTTCACATAGACAAGCCTCTCCTATCCAGTTAGGTGGCTGTCTCTTGAGTTTTTGATATTGTGTTTATATTATTGACCTATTTTAAATTTATTTTGTTGATTTTAATGTTTGTTAGGCAATTTATGTACATGCCCCTACAGTTGTCTTCTGTTATCCTACTTACTTTGGTGAGTTCCTGCTGACAAGGTTTAACTAATATAAAGAAACACTGCTACTTATAGAACACATATTTACTTCAGCAGTTATAAAAGCTCTTACCAAGTCCCAAATTCCACATGATGAAGTCAGTGTGACCTGATCATTGCAGTGGCTTTGCATGTTCTGAAACAGTGTTCCAGACAGAATAAGTAGAACAAAATTGAAGATATAGATGCATATGTATATAAATATTTAACATAAAGGCAGAATTCAAAGATATAGCCATGTTAGTCTGTAGAATCAGTATGTGGAGAGATCTTGTAGAACCTTTGAGGCTAATTGAATGAAAGAAATTGGCATATGCATTTGGTGGAGTGGAAGCCAGGCACAGACATATGCATGCCATTAGTATGTAAGGATATCAATTCAAATTACAAATCCTTTGTGTATGGGGATGAAGTTGCAGGTCCTGTTTTAACCATGGTCAGTGCACAAAGGCCTGGAAAACTGGTCATTGTTCATGGAGATGAACTGTCAGAACCAGTTTTGCAATGGGGCTAGTTTGTGGTGAGGGGAATAGATGAATGTAGGGCACCCCCATGAGGAGGGGTCAAATAGTGTTGAAGTGTGTGTAGTGAGTAAGGAAACCATAGTCTTTGTTCACTCCATTGCTGAGGGACTGTAGTTTGTGGATGAATTCCAGTTCTGCTGTTTCTCTTCCCAATCTACCTTTCTAGTTCTTTTGTTCAAGGACCACTGTTCTGAGGTCTGAGATGGAATACCCAGGGAGACTGAACTGTTCTGCCTCCGGTTTTTGTGTATTGTGTTTTATTATCATTAAAACTAGACCTGCAACTCCATTTCCATACACAAAGGATTTCTAATTTGAATTGACATCCTCACATACCAATGTCACACATATGTCTGTGTCTTGCTTTCACTCCACCAAATGCATCTGAGGAAGTAGACTGAAGTCTATGAAAGCTCATGCTGCCATATTTTTTTTAACTTAGCCTCAAAGGTGCTACAAGATCTCACCACATATTAAACATAAAGGTGTATGGAGAATATCACTTTTCAAAAAATAATCAGACTTTTGTTGTTGTGCAAAAGGGCCTTTTAATGTATGCTGTAATTGTTATTCACATTCAAGATATAGATGCAATATGCCCATGTCCATTAACATAAATATTCTGTATACATTGAATATGATTTTATAAATAAATAAATAAATAAGCAAGCAAGCAATTTTTTGATTTAGTAGTTGTGCAGAAGAAGGGTCTTTCAATGGATTCCATATGGTATACTTTTACTGTTACTGTTTTTAAATGCATTTATATTTTTTAAATTTGTGGTGTTTCAATATGATTAAATGTGTGTGTGTATTTGTCAGTTTTTAGCAGTAATTTTCTTTCATCCATGATGTGAACTACCTTATGTCCCATGTTGGAAGAAAGTGGGTTTTAAAATAAAATAAGATAGCAAGTCTTATAACTGCCGGGGTGTGTGTGTGTGTGTTTCATACCAAGCTGATAGAAGTGTTTAATTTAATAAATAGCTCCTAATGCATTCTGATATCTTAATGAGTAGAAATTGTTCAATAATGGAATGTTAAAAGGAGGTGCAATTTTGCATCTAGCTAAACTGCTGAATATTTTCCCTTAATAAAAGTACTGTGGGGCCTAGTTATTATGACAACTACACCAAGCTCAATTGGCTTCACCTATTGTGCTTTTCCTTTTATCTATCCACCGCTCATATTTTTGAACATTATAAGTACTGTGGAAAATTTTATGTACAAAATATAGATTGTGCAAACAACTAACCATTTTCCCTTTCTGTCCCATTAGAAGTAACTGGTAGAATTGGAAGGGTGGGAAGTAAGGGCAGCAATAAAATACATTTGATAGAGTTATGACATCCCAATGGCAGGGGGGTAAAGGTAGTGAGATATTAAGGTAGAGTTCACAGCTATAAAAACACATTTGCCATATTTAGTTGCAAAGTGGTATTTGTAAGTACTAATACAACCAAAAAACAGACTAACAAATAATGGACATTTAATAGGTTCCCCTTGCAGGAACATAGTCTTTGCAGTTGTCATTGCTAAAGCTTACCAGAAATATAAAAAGGGAAAAACAGATTAATGTTTTATGCAAATATTTCCTTACTGATGTTTTATGCCTTCAGATCACTCTGATTCCCAGGCTGGAATCAGGCAGAATGGATGCAGATCCACTGGATCTAGCCAAATCCTCATCCAAAGGGGCCTTAACCTGGCATAAATAGACTGGCTATTTGTCATGGAGCAACAGCTGTTGGACTGAACGGCCCTGTACACCCTGTACCTGACTCTGCTGTTGCATCTGCTGAGTAGACACCCATCACAGCCTGTAACACCAGATGGAGATGCCTGGCCATGTGGGTGTAGTCAGGCACCCCATTTCCACACTTATGGATTGTGGTGCGGGTCTTCTCAGTAGACATGATGGCTGAGGCAGGTACAGGGCACACAACAGTAATGGGTCAATGGCACAGTGGTGAGCAAGCATGTAAACACCACCCCCACTGCTGCACTGGCCCAGGGACTGTCCTGGGGCAAGACCTTTGGCAGCATAGCATGGGTTTGGTCAATCCTGCCTCTCTGCTTAGGGCTTTCATCTCTCCCTCCCTTTGGGGGCAATTTGAGCAGTGCAACTGCTAATGGTTCCAGGAATGGTACCAACTCCAGTGCTTAACCATTCCTAGGAGCTTATTCCATTAACATATCTTACCTCTTCTGGCTTCAATTCAGGATCCGGGATGCCCCTGGATGTTATCATACCTAAATCACTGCCTATCTAGACAGGATGCCACCACCCGGATGCATCCCAAGTCGAAGCCTCGCTCAACCAGCACTGTTTCAAAGTCAGGGAGCTTCTGGGTTCAAGAATTGGATGATTGAGCAAGGCTTTGACCTAGGATTCATCGAGCAGCGGCATCCCAGCTAGATAGGTGGCGGTTTAGGTATGATAACATCCAGCTGCATCCCAGATCCTGAATTCAAGCTAGAAGAGGTAAGACGGCTTATTTGTTAATGAGATGATTTTTTTGTGGCCCTATAAAAGTTTTATGCATTGTTTAGTCTACCAGAGAATGCATCTAGACTGTGTTTGCATAGCTTAGAGTTAGTTGACAAACTCTAAACCTATGCCCTACTCAATCCCTCCTTTTACATTTGTCAAAGACATTTTGCTTCCATTGTTGATTAAACACTGTTGTTATATCTTTACCTGGACAAAGATAATGTTTAATTTTAACTGTTGTTCATCAAAATAAGCACAATTTCAACCCATGGTGAATGATACTGGTCATTCATATAACCATAGCTAATGCTACCTAATTAATTTCCAAAGTGAAATAAGTTGAAAATGAAATGTTTGTGGTCTCCTTAAACACCATGATGGAGCAGAGGAACCTATGGCTCACACATGCAACACCACATTGTGATTTAGCATTTCATGCAAAGTAGCACTTAGAAGGTAATCTGACCCATGTCACTTTCCAAGTTCTGATATTAATGGTTATGAGAGGATAATATGCTAAAATATATGCTAGAAAACCAAATAATTGTTTAAATATATTTCATGTTGCTTTTATATAATTATGGCCCTCAACAGACCAGCAAAAAATGCTGGCATGAGGGCAGAGCAGGAGTGTGGTGACCGCCCCCCCCCCCCCCCCCGCTAGCATCATGCCAGAATCATACTGCCCAACCAACCACACAGCAGGCAGCATCACACCACAGCTTTGGTGCAGCACATAGACACGGTGCACCAAGGAGCCACAGAAACGCTACGGCGGCACAGAAAAGGGCATTGTTTCCACTGCTCAAAAAGAAGCCATTTTTTGTGGCTTCTTTTTGCACTGAGGACCTGCCAGGTTGGGGCATGGTGTGCAGTTGCCTCGGCCCCAACCCAACACTTCCAGGGGTGGCACAGAGCTGCCTGTTATGTAAAGACTATAACATGTAAAAGAATCACAACAGTTGTAAAACAATTAGGAAATAAGAGAAGGTGAAATACAGGGGTTGTTCCCACTATGGTTTAAACTGGATTGTGATCCAGTTTAAACCACCATGGTTCCCACTTAATTCGAATCCCTGAAGCAAAAAAAGGAAAGGGGGGGCAATTATTTTTACCCATTTAACCCGTGTCAAAAAGACACTGGTAAAATGGGATGTTTTGAGGGCTAAATCAATTTATTTGGAAATAAATCGATTCAGCCCAAGTGGGAACCAGGTGGAATCAAATCAGATCCAAATCCGCCCTGGTTCCCACTGGCAGCAGCTTTCCCATGCTCCATCTTCAGTCATCCCAGCCTGCCTACCTCCTTCCATCCCGGCCATTCCTCTGCCCCCGGAATGGCCAGGAGGACAGAGGGACACATGGCAGGGCCACGGCTGTCGCTTCCTGCACCAATTCTTGAAACCAGTGCAAACATAGTAGGAACCACTGTGTTAGCTGAACCGGTTTCAGAAATCGGTGCAGGAAGCGAATCAAGAGGTAAGTGGATTTCATATGGACAAAACCAGGATGAAAAGCATTGTCATAAAAGCAAGTTACAATTTTCTTACTAGCCTCCATGTAAAGTTACTGTCAGAAGCAGCCAGCAGAAAACTCTTTCAGTTGTCCAATCTGTATTCATCCCAAACTAATGTCTCAAGGAATATACTGTAGTTCATTCAGGGGTTTCTTCAGTCCCCTCAGCACAAGGCAGGCAAACACATCTAACACTAGAGGTCAGTGTGATTTGAGAAAAAGCCTTTCCAGTTCCCTAGAAATGCAGCTAGCATGTCATACTATACAATTGTAAGTCTGGATACCTCAAGAAGCTACAAATCTTAGGATCCATGGCAATTAAAGTGGTATAAAAGTTTTATAATTGTGTATATGGAAAAGAAAATAGATTATTGTGTCATGATATCCTGGCAATAACTGTAGTGTAGTTGCCTTGCAATGAACTACCTGTGGATAAAAACTCTTCACACCATAAATAAAAAAAGCATACAATTAATGTCCTTGCATGAGAAGATAGATCAAACCCATGTTTAAAACTAAAATTTCCCTTTATTTCAATACAGAAGATTTGTATGGTCCAAAACATACTGCAGAAATAATCCAGTCTGACACCACTTAAACTGCCCTGCCTCAGTGCCAAGGAATCCTAGGAATTGTAGTTTATTGTAGCACCAGAGCTCTCTGACAGAGAAGGCAAAATGTCTCATAAAACTACAGTTCCTAAAATTCTCTAGCATTGAGCCAAGGCAATTAAAGTGGTCTCAAACATGGATTATCTCTGCAGTGTGTTTTGAACCAATGTTGTCAAATACTGAAACAGGGAGGGAAATGACAAATAAAAATCCTCCCAGTAATGATCAGGAATAACTCTATGAACTAAATATGGTATGGTTCTGAAGACAAGTAGAATAGTTGAAGTAAAGGAGTGTTTTGATACAAGAATGATTGCATTTATTTTAATATAAAATCTGGAAAATCTGATCTATGTTTATATGCAGGAGCTTTCCCCAGCTGAAGCCCTAGATGTGCATTTTGCATCCACATCTGTACTCAAGGTGACAGCCTGTCAAGAGTTTCTTTGCAACTTCCATAACTTTTGTCTTTAGAAATCTAATGCACAGAAATTATCTGTAACAATGTTTTTAGACTACTGCTTAAACTAACTGTTACCTTTTTTGTTGATAGTAAAGAAGAGAAAATATACCCCTTCTTAGTGGGAATGTTTCACTGTCACTAAATCAGCATCTTGGAATAAATTCCTACAACATTTGTGGAGTACAGTCATCTCTCCATATCCATGGATTCTGCATCCATGGATTCAACCAACCAGTTTGAAAATATTCTCACACACACACACACACAGAGAGAGAGAGAGAGAGAGAGAGAGAGAGACAGGCTCAGTTTCTTAGACAGGAGTACCAAATGAATTTAAGGCTATGGGTTTTAATTCTCTTATGTACCATATGCATCATATAATGCCTCTGTCTGAAACAAGGATTAAGAGGTCAAGTTACTCTTGTGGCATAGTTATATAATCCATTGTAGAGTAGACTTTATTGCTCCTGGCATCACTTTGTTTAAAGCACTCCTGCTTCTAAAGTGTTTCCTTCAGGCTAACATAATAAAAACTACTGCATAACCTATGTTTAATAACCCTAGCAGAGAAACAGAGATTAGCATCATCAAAATAAATGGACAGACATTTTACTACATTCACAGGTAACTTTTAAAATGGTTACTACCCTCCAGTGTACAAGCATAATAACCACACAGTCTGGCCACATTTGCTTCAACCACCTGGCAACTCTTTCTTTTAAAAGCACATTCAATTTTCACATATTTGCTAGCAAATAAATGAAAACAAACATGACAAACTAATAAGCTATCTCTCCCCCACCCTTGAAATTCCTTATGTTAAAATTAGGAAACTCATATTCACTAGACAATTCAAAACCCTTCATGCTAAAAAAGTTGGGTACAATTAAAAAAAAAACAAGTCATCATCAACTGCATTTGCTATTGTATAAAACTTTATCCTAATCCATTTCCATATTGGCGCAGGTCTGGGTTCAAACCAATACTTTCTTGGTTGCCATGTTAGATGTTTTCTGATATAAGGACAGCGGGACAACACCAACAGCAATGAGTCTTTAAAATGTGTTGAATTCTCAATGGTTGAATATCAGTCCAAAGGGATTGACAAGTGAGTTCTCAGATTGTTCTCAACTTCCTTGACTTTAAATATATTTTTCACCCTCCACCAAATATAAAAGAAAGGCATTATTGCTTGCACCAAAGTGTGAGAATGATATTTCACTTCATGCTTCATGAAAGTATTAAGGCCACTTCCATGGTACTAGATATTGGAGAGATGACTACAAGGTTGCACCATGATTCAAGACAACTTGAAGGCACCTAAGACTTCAGTGTATATGCAAGGGACTCAGGGAACTGATCTGAACTCACTTTAACCTTTTTCTAAGAAACATGAATATTACTTAGGCCCTATTTGGGAGATCCAGGGTACTGGGAACAAGGCCTACAAGCTAGGAAACAGAAGAGGAGAAATATTTGATATGTTTCAGATACAGTGTGATTGACTGTTTCTTGTGGAAAGGGAGGACATTGATTTCTCAGACTGGACTGTATTCAGTGGTTGCTGTGGTGACAATATCTGGCCAATGTACAAGGCATTACAGCTGTATGGGAAAGCTTAAGAAGCTGGATACTCCCTATGGCTGTGTGCCCAGAATGAACCATGATAAGTCCCTCAGATCATGTTATTTGCCTAACACAAAAAGATGCTGTTGCTAGCAATAAAGAAAATGGTAAAACACAATTTTAATCCTGACTTGACATTTATCAATGTAGAACTGAATTTCAATGACTACAGAAAGAAAGCAATCAAAAGACTGAAAAAATGGTAGATGTATCCCAGGAGGCGAAGACTTCCTCCTTTTTCTTTTTTTCTCTCCACCCCACTTCTTGGTAGATGTTGCCTAGTTTGGAATCTTAGGCAGGTTACAAACCGCCAGAAAGTATGTGCGGAGCGTGTACTAGGGTTAGGAAGGGGCGGTGCTTCCGCAACCCCTAACCCTAGTACGCGCTCTGCACGCACAAAATGGCGGCGGCCGTTCCACACAGCCACCACCATTCCACACGGCCACCACCAGACATGTTGTGGCGGAAGTGACACCGTGAAAGCGCGCCTTGCGCTTTGCGGTGCCACTTCCGGGGTCCAGGAAGGAGCTCTGTTTTGGAGCTCCTTCTGGGTTTGCGTCGCTGGGCGCAGCCTTCAGACGGCTGCGCCAGTGACACAGAGGATAAAGGGGCCAAGCGGCCCCTTTCTCCTCCTCCCCACCATCGCCGGGTGTCCTTGGGGCTTGAAGCCCCAAGGACACCCCTTTCCAGGCCGCGGGGAAGCGGCCTTTTGCAGCTTCCCCACAGCCTGGAAAGTGGCGGATCGGGGCCGGTCTGGCAGCTGCCGGTCTGGCAGGCTGCCGGTCTGGCAGCTGAGGCCCCGATATAACGAGGAAAGGGGCGGGTGCACACCGCCCCAAACGGGCTGTAACCCGCCTTAGAAGCCTCAGTTTACCTTTTTCCTCTGATTTAGAAAGAAGATACCTTTTCCCCCGAAAAGGGCTACATTCTCCAGAAAGAGAGCAACTGTAGGATATTGGTTTGTTTAGGATAGTAGGAAACCAGGATTCAATTTCCTGCTTGGCAATAGAGACCCACTGGATGAGTTACCTCTCAGCTTCAGAGGAAGGCATAGTCAAACCCTATCTATAATAAATTCTTCTGAGAAAATCCTTCAATAGTTTTGTCTTAGGGTTGCCATAACTCAGAAACAACAAATTTTCCAATGTTGAGTCTTCGGTAGCTTTTTGTGCAGCTCAACCTCTTGTCCTTTTTCTTTTCTTTTTTCTTTTCTTCTAACCATGTAGTGAGGCTCACACTTCACTAATCTTCGGATCTCAATTTTCTTCCTCAGCCTTTGCCTGAGCTTTCAGCAACTCATTTCTTGGAAAAGGTAGTTAAAAGTCTTTCTTCCTAAATCTTTAGGATGAACTGCTAAATGGATGGGAACAAAGAAAGCTTAACTGTGGCCAATTTTACCGTTTATAAATTTCATGTGTATGAGTCATCTAGCAGGCACATTGGGCTACAGTAGGCCCATTCCTGACCTGGTTCAGGACCTGGATCATTGCTAGCAATGTCCAGGCATTTGTTACAGACCTATATCAGACAGGAGGTATAGACTGGATAATCTGATGCAAAATGGATCTAGCTTGCCTCTCCACACCACATCACTGAGTTTTAGTTTTATTTTATCCATGGTTATTCTATTCGGAAGTCATTTGTGTTTATTAAGCATTAATTACAGCATTAAAAATGATAGCAACATCTCAGTGGTGTCACTAGACGCATGGGGAGCAGGGTCTGAACCAGGTAACACCTCAAAAGAGGGTGACACCCAGATGGGCCCTCCTCCCACTGCAGGATGAGAAGGGGCAAACACACCCCTCCTAGTTTCACAGTGGTAGCGATTCCCTCCTCAGGAGGAGGTTGCCACCATAACCAAGGAGAAGGGGCAAGCACACCCTTTTGGCTACTGCCCCCCATCAGACCCCACACCTGGTGACACCAGGTGTGAACATGCCACTGCAACATCTCTAAAGATGATGGAAATTTAACTCATTGTAAATCTCAAATCCTCAGCACATTTGTTCCATTTCTTCTAAAAGGAGGGATTTTTCATTCAGTATGCTGGCTGCCAAGAATAAATTATACCTCTATATTTAATATAATCCTTTGACAGAGGAAATTAGACTGAGGGACACAACATGGTCCACAGTTTCTCAGCCTCAGTCTTAAATGGTTTACAATATGTTTACTGCCAACACCCATCACCATCAAACCTTTAATCAAGATGCACATAAAGAGTTCACAACAACAACAACAACAACAACAAACCCCCAATAAAAAGTAACTGTTGCACACACTACAATAAAAGCCAAACTAAATTCCATTTTGAACATGTACATTTTGAGGAAACATACACAACAGCTTGAGTTTCTGGGAGGAACAACATAAAGGAAACGTTTAAACAGAAAGAAAGGAACACAATTCTATAGGCTTTACCTTCATTGTGATTCTTAGAACATCGCTATCACAGCAGGCCTGGAATAATCTGAAAAGTCTACTGAAATTTCATCCTTACACGACAAGGTCACCTTTGGGGGGAATAATGCATTCTGGACCTCATACACTGATTCAAAGGTAGCAGGCAGATAAGGGAATTGTACTGAAAAGCCACAGTCAGCAGGAATTCATATGGAATCAGTCTTTGAGTTAAGTAAGGATTTGAGCTTTAACAAGACAACGATATGGCTGGATCTGCAGTTATATCAGTTTTTTATTTAGCAACCTAGAGGTGGAGATTTAGAAAAATTAAACCCCCTATCTATAAAAACTTTGTTTGGTAAACTGTTTTCTGGTCTCATGTTTATGCAGATGTCACACCCTAAAACAGACTCTGTATAGATTGCTATATGGATCTTTTAAATGTTTCAATTAAGGATAGAGTGAAAAGCTAAAGCCAAGGTGCTCATATTAAAGTAGGCACATCTTGCTGAGATCACAGTCCCTGCCTTGACTTTGTTCATTTACAACGTACCCTTATTTTACCCTGGGTGGATGTAGCACTGTAGCAAACACAAGGGAGATCCCTTGGATGCAGAATAATCCCACAGAGCTCCATATAGCTATAAGTGAAGCACATTGCCATCTGGTGTAATATTTTCTCATTGTTGCTGTTGGGTTTATGAATTTTGGTTTGCAGTTATACCTCCCAAAATCCTTCAGCTAGCACATGGCAGCTGAGAGTTTCTGGGAGCTGTAGTCCAAAAGGTTTGTTTGTTTGTTTGTTTGAGCAATGTGTCATTCAGCCACCAATTCATATGATAAACAGATTCCCTAGAATTTCTTATGGATCCAAATGTATATCCCATTAAGAATAACACAATGTTTTCTCAAAGACCTGCTTTGACATGCATTCTCATGTTCACTCAGCCTTTATTTTTTGTCCTCCCTTCACTTATGCAAGTGTTTGTGAATTCATCCACTGAACATTCACTTGCTCCCACTGGACAGGAAGACTACTAGAGGGAATCAGAAACAAGAAAGGTTTGGATCATTGTCTGCACCAGTAGAATAACAATATTGCTGCCTGAGATCAAATGGAGCTGGGTTAAGGAAAAGATTAATATGAAGCTAAAATGAATAAAAGAGTTTTCAATCAAAAATTAAATTTTAATAAAAATTTAAACACAGAAGGATAGTTTACTTGGCTTTGTTGAACAAAAAGAGCTTGAATCTATTTTCTAAAGTCTATGGGGAAATTATTTTTGTTGATACAATTTAAAAGAAATGTGTCAATAACTCAAGACACAGATGTCTGACTTTACTCAGGACAAAAATATGGAGTATACAGATAATGCAATTGACTTCACATATCATTATGCCAATATACAATACAATAATATACAGTCACAGGGAGAAGAACATTGCACAAGAACAGGGTGGGAAAAGAGAATTCTGATCTCCACATTAACCACATTAAAATGTCTGTTTGAGACAGAGGAAGTAATCAAATGGCAAGCAAAGCATTTCACAGAACAGGAACTCCTTTGTCATCTTCAAAACATTTGGGGCATTTCTGACACCTAAGCAACCATATTAGGTGCAGTCCAAAGAGAGTTAAGCAATTCAAAAGGCACATCAATTTCAGTGGAAAAAATGCTTACATCCTATTTTTTAAAACTGGATTTTTAAAGTATGGTTACTGAGAAAATAAATGGAAAAGTATGAGAAGGTGGGGAGAGAAAGGAAAAAAGTGAAGGGGAACACACATGATGAAATGCTTTCCTATTTAAATAAATGACATTTTTGACTGATTCTTCCCTCTATTTTCTAAGCACCATTTCACCAATATAGCTGTAGAACTCTGTTGTTGTTGTCATGTCCCTTTGAGTCAACTCCAAATGATGGTGACCTTATTGTAAGGTCTTGGCATGATTTATTCAGAGGAGGTTTCTCATTGCCTTCCACTGGATATAGCCTACATCACTTGGTATTCCTTGGCAGTCTCTGTTTCAAGTGCTGACTAGAGCTGACCCTAGTCAGCTGCCAAGATCAGAGATGAGCTGGTGCCTTCAGGGTATCACACCTGTAGAAAACAGTTTTACAACAGTTTGCAATGTATAGTTTGAACAACTACATAAACTGTCTAGGAGGACATGTTTTAAGTTTGAGTATCTCATAATCTAGTTTATGTAGGAGTTGTTTTGTTTCTTGGCTTGTTGTATCTCAGTTACTACTAAAAGAAATGATGTTCTTTCTAAAATTACATTTTCAAGCTGAGACAGACCAATAGCATCCTGCCATTATAGTCTGAAATTGGAGTGTGTGGAGATGTAGGTGCCATGGATTAGACTCAAAAAATGGCTCAACTGATAGATCTGAAATTTAGCAGTAAAAGAGGGGTACATTGATGATACAGCATATTTATAGCAGTTTAGACTTTGATAGGTGACTTCCACCAGTGTGAAAAACTTCCACCAGTGTGAAAAGTTATGTAAAATTCTTTTTCCCTAGAGACTGAGACTGCACCCACACTGCAGAAATAATCCAGTTTGATACCACTTTGACTGCCATGGCTCAGTGCTATGGAATCTGGTAACTGCAGTTTTTTGAGATATTTGGTGCCCCCAAAAAATGCCATAGCACTGAGCAACGGTAGTTAAAGTGGTGTCAAACTGGATTATTTCTGCAGTGTGGATGCAGCCTTAGCTGACTGATTTCTCTGTATTTTTTTATTGTGTTAGGTTAAGGTCAAGATTACAATCACGATCAAGGCTTTGTCCTAGCAGTAGTATAACATATTTGTAGTTCTTATGAAAAATGCACTGTTTCAGCCAATCATCGCCATACGGTCTGCCAAAACACATCCTCAGTATGAATGTGTGTTGCCTGGCAACAGGTTACAAGCAAGACAGAAAAAAATGAAGGTGGAAGGAAGTAGGTGTAATGGCTTATTTTATATTTATGATTTCGCCTTGGGGAATGAGCTAGCACAGCCAAGCAGAGGCCTTGATCCCAGGTAAGACTGGGATTTGTAAATTCTGGATGCTAAATTTACAAGCCCCAGAAGATATTTAAGTAAATAAGTTATCCTTAATTTACAAATGTATACATCTGTTAAGAGACTTATGCCAGTGGGATTTTATGCAAAAAAAAAAAAAAAAATGATTTCAGAATTTTCTACAATTTAGAGTGTTGCCAAGTTCCCTGAAATAATAATCACCATTTTCATATTGATATACATACATCATAGTATGTACTGGATTAAATGTCCAGTTGAGCCTTCATATCCACAGGGATTTTTTTTAATCCATGGATTCAAGCATCCGTGGCTTGAAAATATTTTTTAAAGGGCCCACTACATACTTTTAAATAATAACTGGAACTGAATAGACTTGCATGGAATAGACAAATCTTCGGCTCAACTCTACCATCTTGCCATTGAAACACAGCTCAGAGGTAATTGTGAAGATGGGATTCACCACAGCATAGTATCCTACCCCATATCCATCTCTGATCAGCATTTGGGGGCTTTAGGGAACACAGAAAGCCAAGACAACACATTGAATCAAGAGGTTTGTTGTTGATGATGTTGTAAATGAATTATAGAGAAAGAAATGAATCCTTGTTACAAGCCTATAAAATTATGTGAAGTCGAAGACTTTCATGGCCAGCATCCACAGTTTTTTGTGGGTTTTTCGGGCTATGTGGCCATGTTCTAGAAGAGTTTATTCCTGACGTTTCACCAGCATCTGTGGCTGGCATCTTCAAGTTTTACATATCTTTAAAAGGATATTTGTATGCCCCTTAATTCAGAGCTGAGCCTGGTAGACAATGCTCATGTGTCTTGAATTCAAATCGGATGCACTAATTTAATTAATATTTAATGGAAAGAGATTCAGCAGCATCAAAACCTTAATTTTGAACTGTAAGCTGTACTGGCTCATAGGAGTGCATGAAAAGGTTGAGCCTAAACACATTTAGACTGTTACATGATCTTAAAAGTGACAGAAGTGGCACCATGGCAGAAAGAGTAGGGTGAAGTCGATGTTTCTTTTAGGTTCTCCCAGGATGACCTAAGTTCTCACCATTTACCACTCTACTCAGAGATTCCTTTTTTGATAAAGAGTTAAAGTACAATACAGTCGGCTTTCCCCATAGGCGAGCTTGCCTTCAGCAGCTTTGAGTTTACGTGGAAGGCAAGCCCCGGCAGAAGTAATGGGGCACATACCCATCCCCGCATCCTGCAATGCGAAAGCACCATCCCATTATATTCTATGGGGTTTGAGCATACGCTGTTTTCTCCGTACACTGGGGGGGGGGCAGAACATATGCCCTGCGTATGGGGAGGGTGGACTATACTTACATTGAACCATGGATAAGTAAACGAAGGATTTTCTGGAGTTGTTTTTTTAAAGTAAATTGATAGGCTTATATACAAATATGTACAGTACGTATGTCAGTTCCTTGGGAACAGTGAGGCCTATTGGGTATTTAGCATTCTTAACCAAAAAGCTCTTGTGTGTTCCCAAGTGCAAAGTCCATGATAGTTATAGTGATATATTTGTGTAGTATGAAATGGGTACACCTGGAATACACTTCCTACACAGAAATGTGATATTTTGAAGGCATCATTCCCTCTATAAATAAAATGTGCATCCTTAATTTTCAGTTTAGCTTTTGTAAACTTGATCACTTAACCTACAGGCAGAAGTGGTAGCTGAAGCTTAAGGGTGCCAGCAATTCATCATTAGGGCGCGTTACAGACCGCCCCTTAGGGGCAGCCTGTAAGCGCACCTTTCCCCGCTGGATCGGGGCCTCAGCGGCCAGAGCAGCAGCCGCTGAAGCCCCGATCCACCGCTTTCTGGGCTGCGGGGAAGCGGCAAAAGGCCCCTTCCCCGCAGCCTGGAAAGGGGTGTCCTTGGGGCTTCAAGCCCCAAGGACATCCCACGGCGGCGGGGAGAAGGAGAAAGGGGCTGTTTGGCCCCTTTCTCCTTTGGTCCGCTGGGCGCAGCCGTCTAAAGGCTGCGCCCAGCGGACCAAACCAGGAAGGAGCTCCAAAACGGAGCTCCTTCCGGGGTCACGGAAAGGGCGCCCTAGGCACCCTGCCGCAACCCCAATATGTCACAACCGCGCCGCCTTGTTTGGAGGCGGCGCGGCCGTGACGTATCAATGACGGCGGTCATGTAGAACGGGCACTGCCATTTTGTGCGTGCTCAGCATGCGCTAGGGTTAGGGCGGTGCGGAAGCACCGCCCCACCTTACCCCTAGTACGCACTCTGCGCATACTTTTAAGCCCGTGTGTAACGGGCCTAGGTTTGCCTAATATGTTCCTGGGTACCCAAAAGGGGACATATGATGGTGCATAGAGCCTGACAAACTTGCACATGCTTGATACAGCTAACTGGACTCTGTAAGAAATTGATTTGTATTCCTTTGACAACTAATTAATTGCAGCAGACATGGCCAATCTAAAATTTTACCTTTCTTCTTCCATGTAGTCACTTATTCTCCCTCCCCCCCCCCCTTTTTTTTTTTTTTTTAAGAAGAGGATATTCATAGCACTGGTGGTACTATGAAAAATTAGCTAGTTAACTATTTAACTACATATCAAATACATCTTTGTCCTAGGAAAGGAGCAGGATAGGATGGAAAATATGCTCTCCTTGGCAGATTAGTGAAACTGCATTGCATAGACCTCAATTGATGTTTAGAAAATAATAATGCCTTGAGAGAGAAAAGGAGACTTCTCCTGCACAGCAAGAAACCCAGCCCTTAAAAGCCTCCAGAGCAATGCTACCCTAGTTCTATTATCAAAGGATGGCTGTATAAAAAGAAGGAAAGGAGCTACTAATAAAGGACCAGTGCTTCCCTTTTAGCTGCTTAACAGATGTAACAAACAACATAAATCCACAAAATTGTAAATAGCCATCAAATGAGATAATATGCAAGAGTTGTTGGATGTATTCCTTTTTGAGGGGATCCCAATTTATTGTCACCAGAAAAATCACAATGGAATCAGTCTCTTGTGCCCGGGGGAAAGGTGGGGAGAGATGCAGATGAAATACTGCTCCTCCTTTATGCAGGACTAGTCTGAAGTAAACAAGTCATCTGGCTGTTATTATGTAACATCACATTGCTTGGTAGATGGCACTCAAAGGAAAGTGTTTAGAAGCTTGTGTCAAAGATGGCAAAATTGGGCTATTACTTAGGAGAATGTTTGTATCACACAATTAATTCCTCCTTTATTAAGATCTCTATATTTACTGTCTGAAGTCATCATACTGCTGATGGGTGGGGGAGGGATTTCCAAACATGGGTACAGCTGTTATCTTCCTTCCCCATCTTCTGCAATTATTCATTTGATGCTGAAGACGTGACCAGTCTTAGTTATCTGAGCCACTGAGGTGCCCCAGGGCAAAAACTGCAATTAGAAGGAGGACAAAAATAACATTGTGGCGTTTGTTACAACTGGGGGGAAAAACTGACAAGCTTCTAGCAGACCACCCTCAAAAGCTAAGGATCATACTGGGATCCTTTGGGCTTGAATGTGGCTGCTCTATGTGATGGGCCTATAAACTCTTTATTGACCTTTGCTCCTCTCATCCTTCACACTTTTTGGTATCTGCTTCAATCCCTGACTTGTTCTTTAGTTCTGACAACTGCCTTTGTCTTACAGCTCCAGGTTCCTTTGATTGGCATCACACCATTTTTATTTTTATTTGGCACAGCATTTAGAAGCACTGTGCCAAAGAAACCTGGAAAAGCTGCTGCTGCCATGGCAAGAGTGGCTTTTTGCCACTCTAAAAAGGAGTGGTATTTTGCTGGTCTTTTTAGAGCTGGCAAAGTGTTGGATTGAGCCCATGGCGTGCAGTTGCTGTGGACCCGACCCGGTGATGAAAGGGCAACATAAAACCTCCACTTCAGGGCCATCTGTTTTGCCCCTCAGTTCCCTTCTAAGGTAAAAACGTAAGAACAACCTTTGCTGGTCCAAACCAAATGACTGTCTAGTAAAGCATTCTATTCACAGAGGCCAACCAGCTGCCTACAGAAAGCCTTCCATGAGGACCTTGATGCAACTGCATCCTCCACCTCATCTTCCTGACAACTGAATACAGAGATGCTGAACTTCTAACAGTACACCCATTAATGGCCCTGGCCCTTCATAAATTCATCAATCTCCTCTTAAATCCATCCAGTTTGGAAACCGTCACTATATTTTCTGTCAGTGTACTGTGCAGAACTTTTCCACACTACAGCTGTGCCAGCAGTAGGAATCATGCAACCCTTCTGAAGTTGTTGGTCTGCAAGACCCAGCTACCCAGCCTAGCCAACAATGAGATGCATCACTATTGATGTATCCAGCTTAATGTTGTCAGGTTTTCAAACTAGCAAAATGGGTCAATCAAAATTCATGACATGCGAGGTTGACAATCAAGAAGTAACCATTTATCAGATTGAAAGTATTGGTGAATTAACTTAAGGGCTATACAGATGGACAGCTAAACACACTGCGGCACTGATCCACATGCCAAAAGAAGCTGGTCTGAGCAGCTTCCTGGAAGGGGCATCATTGGTGTGCTCGCCGTTCAGGCACTGCACACCACGGACACCATCATGGCATGCGCTGTATGAATGGGGGTGCATCATGATGGCAGCCAAGCATCTGAACTAGGGCTCAGAGCATGCAGACGCTCAGCTCTAGTTCAGCCCTACTCCACAGTCAGGCCAGAACAAAGTGCCAGTCTGTACTGCCTTTATGTATTTTTCTGTAAAATGAACACATTTTCCATATTCATAAATTACATGATGTACACATCTGCCTTTACCTGGCAACCCTAATCTATCAATATGTGGAGGGCCACATGAATCTCACCCCTGAATCATGCACTGTGTGAAATATTTCCCTTTATCTGTCCTGAATCTGCCACTGTTCCATGTGAGTGGACAACACCAGCTTAAAGTATTATGAGATAACCATATGTGATTCTTCACACCATACATAATCATATACATTTCTATCCTGTCCCCATTACTTTTCTCAGAGCTAAGCAGCCCCATGTATTGTTGCCTTTTTTTCATAAGGGAACTGTCCCAGCCTTTGATTCTTTTGGCTATCTTTTTCTATCATTTTTCCACTTCTACAAAATCCTTTTACTGATATGGTTATGAGAATTGTACACAGTAGTCCAGATACAATTACCTAATGGATTTGTATAAGTGCAGTATGATATTGGCAGTTTTATTTTTGATACCTTTTTCAGTCCTAGCTAAAATTTTAAAGAACCAATGAATAACAATCTGATGTCCTATGTGACAAACAATGTATCTGCAGGTGGCCTAAAACAAGTTGCAATATTAAGGCTAGAAGCCAACTTTTCATTATGCCAGTAAAGCTATTAAACTGAAAAGCAATTCTGTGGAAATCTTCACATTGTGGCTGCCTGGGTTTTACTGAGCCTATAAAAAGGAAGCAATTATTATTCTAAGCAATTAAACAAAAGAATCATAATAGAGAATAAATATGACATTACACATTAATGTTTATGACATTGGCACACATAAATAACTTCACACTCCTTTTAGAAACTAAGACCTTGATGAGGAAGCCAAAAGACTCCTTTGCCTGTTTTCAGCAAATGTCACATTTTTCTTGTGAACTGCATTATAGAATGGAGAAATTATAGTATCCTGTACTAAGTACAGTCAACAGAGGCAGAGACAGCCTCACCAAATCCAGAGGAGGCTCCCAGTGAAGGCAGATAATAGACTCCAAAGTATCACTGAGAAAATATTTGTTTCTAATTCTGCATTCACACAAATATAATTCTTTTTTTTTTTAATGGCAAACTAGGGACCATAATCAAATACTCAAACCATACTGTGATTTAATTGATGTTAAAATTTATAATTACCAATAAAATGTGTAACTCATTTGCCATTTCTAATTAATAAACTAATTCTTATTTTTAAAATGAATTAAATACATGTACCTTTATTTATTATCTGCTCAATTCATGAATAAACATGGAATGAGTTCTTATTTTAAAATCAAAAGAGGCATCCTAGGGATCATAGTTCTGAGATGATAGCTTCCTCGCCATTTTCTGTATGCCATCATCTCAGAACTGTTTTTCCCAGCCCACTTTCCTTTCAGTAAACAGGAGCTGGGGAGGTAGACATGGGGCTCATCTACACTGGCCAGAATACTATGGGCTGCTCAGAGTTGTCCCAGGTTCCTCTCATTATCTATGTATACCATAGCAATGCTGGGTGACTGTCTACACACATGTCCCACTGCGTTGCCTGGCAGCATTGCCACTAGCACAAATCTATCTTTGAGATCAGAGATGAGGCACCCACCACTGATCACATCGCTGGCCAACTTGTTGTGACCTCAGAGAGAGTGAGTTGCCCTGGTGGCAGTGATGCCAGATGGCTGTGTAAGCAGCTGCCCCCGCTGCAGAGTGCTATGGATTTTTCTGCAAAATACAGCACAAAAGGTGTGTTTTTTAAACCATTTTAGACAGGGATAGGATGGATTCAGTGCACAACTGGCCTGATGTCATGAAGACAGTCCACACTTGATTTGGCCCTGCGTCTTGTCAATAGGTCATGGTGAGGGTGGGTGGGGAGGGAATGGTGTTATTGGCTGGTGTACAAATGCCCCTAGATTGATGGTATGCAAACTGCAAATGCTGCCCCATTACTACATGGGTCCTTAAGTAGGAAATTCTCACTCATTTCTGAGAGAAGACTGCAGTGGGTCTCATCACACCGACGGTTTCTCATTTATATAAGGAGAAATGAAAGTAAAATTCATATATATTATGATGTGGGTTCAGAAGCCCAAACTATGATGATAACAAGTAATGTCAGTCCTTGATTATCCATAGATAGTATGTCCTGACAGCAGTACACAAGACAGCTAAACAAATTTTTGCCACTCTCAAATGAGTTGTCACTTAAACAAGGCATGTACAACAGAGGACACATTACTATAGCAATGCATTTGTGTTCACAGACTTATATTCCAAGTCATGGATTTTCCAGGATCTAAATTGGGCTTGTAGATATATATAGGCATTGGTGTAAAGACACTAGACATTGACACTGTTTCTGCATTTTGAAAAAAAACTCCATTTTATATATACTGGTATTGTTATCTTCTTTATATCCCAAACACACTGAGAATTTATTTTATGAGAGTGTGTGTATGTGTGGGTTGGTCAACTCATAAAATATATATTCAGCCTGAGAATGGGATATAAAATATAATAGTACCAGTCATTTCAGTATTAGACATTCTAAATATGATTTTTAACACATAACCATTCCATTTCCCATTTTACAAAACAAAAAAGGAAGGAAGGAAGGAAGGAAGGAAGGAAGGAAGGAAGGAAGGAAGGAAGCTGCAGTTCTTCCTGCAAGGGCATGAATGTTTTCTAAAGACAAGTTAATGGGAAAGATCAAGAGCTTCAGCCCTAACTGTATGTAAAATGTCCAGTTCAATTGGCTCCTCATGGCTGACAGCCAAAAGCTATCCACGTTCCAATGAGGTGAATTTCCTATAAGAAATAGGAAAATGATTATGGGGGGGGGGGGGGGATATGTACCTCTTTTATCCCAGTCATAACAGTTGGGTATCTTACATGAAACATAACAGCCCAAATGTAAATGAACTAAGTATAATGCTGCATGCCAGAAGAAATACTAAAAGTAAGGCTGCCAAATTGTTTCAAACATGTGGATACACTAGAGAAAATAATGCATGCATGGCCTTATGATCTTAAATATTAATTAATTTATATCATTTATTTACTAATCTTATCCACCCATAAAACAATGTTGTTCTTCCAGATTTGGAAACAGAAACTGTTGCAAATGCTTTAAGACCCTTTCACACTGTATAATTTTAGCACTTTGATTCCCCTTTATTTACCATGGTTCTATACTATGGAATCCTGGAATCTGTAGTTTAATACGGTATTTAAAAGTCTTTGCCAGAGAGCAATAATGCTTTCCCAAACTATAAAACCCAGCATTCCATAGTATGCACCCATGACAGTTAAAGTGGAAATAAAGTATGTTGTACAATCTCACCTATACAATTGAATTTTTTAACCCTAACAAGATGGATGTTTTCAAAAATTAAAATCTAACATCTGCTGCACAAAAGAAACAAACATGAGATCAGGGCTACAGCTAAAGTCTATAGTAAATGTTATAAAGACTGGCTTACAGAATCTTATTGTTTGTAGGTATTACAGTGAAGCTTGGACTTGGGGACAATGGCAACAGAGATAGACTGGGAAGAGATTCCAAGACTAGAGTGAAGGAAAAGAATGATAAAATGGTGAGAGGTCCTGAAGGTCATCTGTTTGAATCCCTGATCAATGCAACATGTCCCACACAACCACAGTTTTCTTAACAAATAGTCATCCAACCTCTGTTTAGAAACCTCCAGCAAAGGAGTGTTCATCATTCTCCTAGGTAATATGGTGCACTGTCAGACCTCTTATCAACAGGAAGTTTCTCCCTTTGTTTAGTCAAAAGCTATTCACATGTTAACATGTCACCATTTGGTAGGGTAACCTTAAATATTTACAAAAAGCTTTTCCTAACTCTTGAAGGAGAAGCTATACAGTGGGTAATATCTTCATATGATTTTAATTCCACAGCATGAAGTCATATATTATTAGATGGATACTACATTTTGTACAGCTACCACAATGGGGATGTAATTCTATACTAGCTTTCTTTTCAAAGGAAGCAGTGAGTCATTTTAGATATTTTCTTCCCACTGCAAGAAAGCCTGTGAAAACTGTGCAATTTTCAAACTACTCCCAATCTAGGTCTTCGGGGGGGGGGACCCAAAAAAACAATCACACGTGGTTGTTTGGTACAGAAAATAGTTTTTTTTTTTTGTGCAGGAAATAATATTCCACTGCAGAAGCATTATGTTCTGTAAAGAAAATGCTGTTTTCTGTGAAGAAAATACTATGGGATAAAAAATTTGCACAAATTTTGCATGTGGTTGTTTTATGTAGAAAACCATGTTTTCTACAGGCAAACAGAATTTTCTGCAATAAAACAATATATTCATGCAGAAATGTTTCTGCCGAAAATACTGTTTTCTGTGCAAAATGACCATGTGTGAATTTTGAATAGCATGTGTCCTGAACTGCAAAGATTCTCATCAGTCCAATATTTTCATCAGTGTTTCTCAACACTCAAGAAATGTGTTTTTCTATCACTTTTTCTATCACTGTTTTGAATATTCTCCAATATTTTACCATCCCTAATAGACAGCATCTGTGCAGTTAGAAAATATACAAAACCTTTGTATCTCTTAGCCAGATACTCTTCATTCACAACTGATTCAATAGCTTTACTTGATACTTCCTGATTCCATATTCTGTGTTGTGATAAATGGGTGTCTTTCCATTTATCAGAGCCTTTTCACCAGATTACAAAACATTAAATGTGGGATGAGATACAGTTACATTTTAATGAGGATCAGTGTCACAAGAGTTGAGATAGGATCTGTCCAATGAGATGTGCAGTTGGGCAAAAAGCATGAACCTTCATGACGGTTCTGAGCAGAGGTTTCAAAAAGCCTGAACCATCATGAAGTCTCTGACTCTCTTAAGCAAACTGTGAGGGGCTTCTAACCAAGAGCTCTGGATTTAAAAAGGCTGGTTGAAGCTGAACAATGGAATCTCAACTGCCTGCTATCCCATGAACACCAAGGACTACAAATCCCATGTGAACCATGAGTAAAATTAGGAGAATGGACCATCCAGTTGTGTTAGGATATTTTGATTCTTTTCTTGATTTTGCTGAAATGATTTGCTCTGTAACTTATACTTTCCATCTGTGCCTGACGGACGAGATCATTCTTCATATAAGAGATAGCCTTTTGCTATAGAATTTCCTTACTTAGAATAAAACTTTTGTCTGCATGTACACTATCACTTTCACACTGCCTCTTTCACTTGCCTTAGCAAGACCTAGCTCTTCCCCCAAAGCGGAAAGAGACAGAGGGAAGCATCTCTGCAAGGAAAGGCCAGGGAATCTGCAGCAAGATCCCGGTGTGTTGCCAAATGGGAGGAAGAGAAATCATTGGGTGATGGCAGTGAGTCCATTAGATAAAAGGGGTTCTCAAGGAATTCCATCCAACTCAGACAGGAAAAGGGAGTGGGGCTCAGAGGACTCTCACACATGTACAGAAATTTGAAATTGATAAAGAAAAATCATGATCAGTAAAAGTTAAAGAGCATATTTTGCCCCCAGAGCTCCCATGATATAGATTAATATGCAGGGGGGGAAAGACCGCACTCTCAGCATGTGACTTAGTATGACAGACAATGTGTATTATAGTTATTAACACTATGGATACAATTTAAACATATTCACAGTTCTAAAGTGCAATATTCTCATTACAGTATTAGGTTTTGTCTCTGTATTCTGTATGATGAAGAAATGTGAATTTTAGAGCATCTCCACAGGAAATACATAGTGTACTGATTTTTGTAGTTGTAATGCCTGCATTTGCAAACTTGGAGATGCCCAAAATCCATCATTTTGACAAGATATTAAAAGTGGCATGTTGCACGTACACTTTACTAGCAAAGCAAAGTGCAGGATGCTTATTTTCTTTGTAGAAAATAAGTCCTGAACATCTGCTAATTTCTATGGGAACCATTTTCTAATAAAATGTAAAGATAACAAAACTTTGACCAACTCTACATAACTTGTCCAACTGTTATCAAACCACAATATGCCATCTTCCATTCACACTAAAGTAATGCATGAGTAAAACTCTTTTCCTGCTTTGCTATTGAAGGATGTGGAATATTCCATGTACAGTAAGACCCCAGCACATGTTTAGGATAGGATCCTACAGAACAGTAGTCCTGTAGCCTGAACAGGGCTAGGATGGATTTTGATCACCACGGAGTTCATTGCACAACGGGTATCACAACATTGATCTTGCCTATTATGCAGTGGTAATGTGTCTGCACCACTCGAGTCAAATGGAGGGAGAGTAGTTAAAATATAATAGTTGTTGTGTGCCTTAAGTCACTTCCAACTTATGGTAGCCCTAAGGCAAACCTATCAAGACGTTTTCTTGGCATGTTTCTTCAGAGAGAGTTTGACATTGCCATCCTCTGAGGCTGAGGGAGTGTTTGAATTGCCCAAGGTCACCCAGTGTGTTTACATGGCTGAGCCTGTAAACCCTGGTTTCCAGAGTCATAGTCCAATGCTCAAACTACTACATCACTCTGGCTCTCAAAAATATAATTACAGTTGGCCCTCCGTTTTCATGGAGGATCTGTTCTGGACCCCCATGCAAAAATGGAGGCTCACGCATATACAAGCACAATAGGCTTGAATGGAGTGTATGCCTGTGAGCATGTGCAGGCATGTGCCACAGGGGAGCACCCCATTGGAAACAACAAAGGTCACCCCTGCATGAGTATTCGCAACCAAGATCCAAGATCCGCACTTTAGGAGGGATGACTGTACTATATCAGAACTACTGAATATATGCAAATTTAAGAAAGTAATATTAAGTCAGTTCAACTGTTTCAATATGTCTACTTCAATTAGAAGTAAAAAGTGGGTTCAGGTTATAGAGGCAGAGGAAGGTGGAAAGGAATAAGCAAATAAAATGGGGCAGATAACAGTGCAGCCTGGGAGGAACTAGCAAGGAAATAATGTTCATGAAGTAAAAAGAAGAAGAAAAGAAGGAAGAGGGAGAGGATGGAAATTCAAGGAAGAAGGAAGAAAAAAGTGAAGAAGAATGAGGGGGAGAGAATTATTATTACTGCTGTTGCTCATACTGGAAATAACTAAATGAATGCAAAGAAATGGACACACAAAGACAGGCATTAGATGAATAGTTCAAAAACTATTCAGAAACAGGAGACAAAAAGGAAGGAACTAGACAGAAGGCTACGTGTGCTTTCCTATGGCTGCAGAGATTGTGCCCCAGTTACACAGATCATGTGAAGACCAACATGTCTGAATATACTGTAAGTAATAGAAGCATATAGCAACACAATGGAATGATTTAAAGAAATAATTGGTTGATATGACTGAGCTAAAAACTGAGGAATTCACAAAACAAATCACATATGTATGAATGCATATTTCTTCCTTATGAACTGGGTACTAACCAGTGGCTTCACTAGGGGTGCAGGGGGTGCGGCCCACACCAGGTAACTCCCTATGAGGGGGTGAAACCACTGCTCCTCAAAATCTGCCTTTTGGCAGAAACAGGCTGTGGCATTCACCTATATCCCATTAAAATGTTAAAGAGATGGTGTGAGTGGGGCAACACTCACTGGGAGGAGAAATGAGTGGCCTGGGTGTTTTTGCTTTTGTTTTTAAATTAAAATTTCAAATTTCAAATTTCAAAATTTAATTTTTCAAATTTAATTTTTAAAACCTCACATTTTACCAAACTTTCACTTTAAGCACATGGAAATATGTATACTGTATGTAAAAAACATTTAGGCTGGACATATGATATTGTAATGTCAAAGTATAATCTTAATTGAGCTAGTTGTTTATGCCACAACTATTACCATTACATTCAGTGATATATGGGAAATTATGAGTAACATTGCTAAGGATTCTGCATGGTACGGTATGGGAAAAGGTCAATGGAGGGTGACATCATGAACACCATGTACACCAATCCTAGTGATACCACTGGTATTAACCAGACCATAGTATTGTTGATTTTTATGTATGGGTGTGAAAACTGGACATTGAAGAAAACTGACAGGAAGAAAATCAACTCATTTGAAATGTGGTACTGGAGAAGAGTTCTATGGATATCATGGACTACAAAAGACAAGCCTCAACTACCACCAGAAGCAAAGATAACTAAATTCAGGGTGTCATATTACGGCCATATCATGATATGATTCATTGCAAAATATGATAATGCTTGGTAAAGCGGAAGGGAGTAGGGATAGAGGAAGGCCATACTGCAGGTGGATTGGTTAAATCAGTGAAGCCATGGCTCTGAGTTTGCAGGACTTAAACAGGGCAGTTGAGGACCATTGATGTTAGATTTCTCATTCATAGAATCACTGTAAATTGAAGTCAACTTGATAGCTTACAACAATAACAACATCTGGTCTGTTTACTGTTTCCACTACTCAGCCTTATCTACACTGCTAAGATCCTCCAGTTTGTTGGGGTGAGGACCACACACATATTATCTCCAAGTATGAAGGTCTCACACTATTTCTTTTTCTTACTGCATCTGCTGCCATTCACAGTGTGCACAAGTGTATTCCACTACCACCTTAACCAGAGTATCTTCCCACACCCTACTCATTGCCCCATCTGTGCTAGCCTACCCTCCACCTTTCTGACCTGCCATTGGTACCACAAGCTGCTCTCCACAGCTACTCTACTGTCCTCTTCCCTTGCACTGCTGATTATCCTGTATTTCTACATTATCTCCAAAGTCAGACTTCTGCATCCTATTTGTGTTCACTGTTGTCTGTCAGTGCTAAATTTGATGCAAGAGACTTGCTCTCAATTGAAACTGTCACCCTTGATGTGAGGCTTTCACTTGTGAAGGCACATCTGGATCTGTCTCTGTGGCTCTTCTGCTTGCTCTTGGTACAAAAACTCATTTGCTGGATCCTCTTCCCATTATGTGTTTGCAGATAGGAGTAGTAGGCTATGCTGTGGTCTTGGTTTAAATTTTAGTAGCGAGCTATGATGTGTTCATGATCTTGGAGTCAGCATTAGTGACATCAGATCAGATCTTGGCTCTTCTCTCCTTTGCCTTCTCTGAGGAGGACTGTACAAGGTAGGGCATGACAGCACCTCCCTCTCATGCTTTGATGCTGCCATGCCCTACCTTGTAAAGTCCTCCTCATGGAAGACAACGGAGAGAAGAGCCAAGATAACAGGCTCTAGTAGGAACCAGAGAAGGTTGGCAGCCTTCTGAAAGCAGAACTCAACCCAGCTCAGTTAGCTCCTGAAAGACTAAGAGCCAGATACTGAGACAATCAATTCCTCTAAGTGCCATAAATTAAAACACTAGCTACAAGAGAGTAGGAAAAGATTTAGCTTGACTTGAAAGGAATAAACTGAGGCAATTAGCTCAGCTAGATAAAAATTAGCATGACCAAGGTCATTGTATTTGTTGCAAACAACCAATCTAAAAATCTCCTTGTTGCATTATTTGGTGTTTCTTGCTCTACCACTTTCTGGATTTTGGCTTGCTTCTTGGATTACTCTCTTTGGTTTGATTTTGGATTGGATTTTGCTTACTCTAAGATTGCCGCTTGCACTTTGATCCCAGAGTAGCTTGACCATGTTTCTGGTTTTGATGACACTCCATGTGGAACTTTTCCTCTGTTCTCTTGCAGTGTGGGTATCTCTTAAACTACATAGCCAGACATTCAATGGATGCATGTTGCCATAAACAAAATTGGCAGATTTTCCATGATTTTTTTTAACCTGCACAATTATTTTGTAAATTAATCTCCAACCACTGAAAATTTTCAAATGTTTACAACCCACACCACTTGACAAAATGTATTACAATAATCCCAAAATATATTTGACAAAATATTTCTGTTACATTCTTTATACAGATTTGTTCTATATAAAGAAATCTACTGTGCCTAATTGGCTCCATTTTTAAAGTTTAGAAATATAATGAAAGGCATAATGTAATAAATAAAGCTAACATTAATATGGAATGGTAACATGTCACCCAGGATTAATTAGCAAGAGAATGTTGTTGGTCTTCCAAAAACAATATTTTCTGTCTAAGTCTATTTTCTGAATGATTTCTACTTGCCAAAACTGGAAATGAACCCGCAATTATATAATCCCCTTTACAAAGGCCTTTGGGCTTCATATAAAGGCAGCACTACATAAATATAACCGCTAATCTTCTCTTGAATGAAGCAAAAGATTTACAAAACATAATTCATCAATTAGTATTTTAGTAGAGTCTTTAAATAGTATTTTTACACTTCTAAAAAAACTGCTCCCTACAGCATCATTTCTCCAAATCTTCTATGAGATGAACATGACTCAAGGAAAACACCATGATGTCAAGAGAGTTGACATCAGGCAACAGGGGAAGAGGAAGAATAAATTACCAATGGGTTAACTCAAGGGAACCAACAGCCCTGGATTTGCAAGACCTGAAGAGGGTAGTTAATGACAAGTTATCTTAGAAGTCTGATTTATGGTGAACCTATGAATGAGAGACTTACAAGAGTTATATTATAAGAGTTCATATTAACAGAGCTTGTATAAAAGCCCTCTTCAGATCTTGCAAATTCAGGGCTGTGGCTTTCTTGAGTTAATCCATCTATAATGTAGCCTTCCTCTTTCTCTGTTGCCTTCAACTTTTCCCAACAATGGCCTGTTCCGCACAGGCAAAAAGTACGTGCTCAGCATGTACTAGGGTTAGAAAGGGGCGTCCTTTCCAGATGCCCCTAACCCTAACCACACTGAGCACGTACAAAATGGTGGCGGCCATTCTACATGGGCGCCACCATTTTGATGTAGCGGACGCTTAGCGTCCGCACATCGTGGCGCAGTAACGATGCCGCAAGTGCGCCATTGGCGCCTTACAGCATCATTACCACGCCGCAAAAGAAGCCGCTTTTTGCTGCTTCTTTTTGCTGTGCAGAGGAGTCGCGTGGTTTGGCCGCTGAGGCTCCTCCACGCAGCAAATGAGGGCGCTTTACAGACCACCCTTTTGAGCAGTCTGTAAAGCGCCATTATTACCAACAAGTTGACCTGACAGCTCATAAAAACAACACTTGTTGAATATTTATTTCAGTATACAGCCCTGAAATCCAGTTTTGAATGAAAATGTCAGTTATGCATTTTTAAAGGGCATAAACACATAAACAATGTATTTACATTCATAAGTCACTGTCTACTCATGACTTAGGGCAGGGGAGATTTTCTAAAGAAGGAGTGAGAGAGCTTTATAATCCTTGGACAAGTTATTGCAATGTATCATACAGAGCTGAAAGAGATGCCACAAATCAACTAGTCTGTTCCTATGCACAGACAGAATATCCAGTAAAGCATCTCTGACAGGTGCCTATCACATGTCAACAGTCCCATCAGGATGAACATGTCACATCATGTTCTATATCTATTAATAATCTTTAAACAGATGACAAGATGTAACAATCAGGCCTTCAAATAATGAAAGCACAGAAACCTTATTTCCAGCTGAGGCAGTGAACCTGTACCTTGTTTTCAGATCGAAAGGGTGGCCTCCTGTGATGGAATATCTGATTTGGGAGAGGGCAGGAGAAGACACAGACATGAAGACTGTGTCAGGAGGCACTACAGTCCTCCTTGACATTTAGTTTATAGGTTTATTTTGTACATAGAACCATGGGAAATACAACCTGCAATCAGAGTCCATGCATCCTGGATGCCAGGTTTACCATCGCAGTTAGAATGAAGTGAAGAAATCCACACATATCCCAGTCACAGCTAGCCTGATAATCTTCCTTCCACCATATAATGCAATCTCCATTTAAATAAAAAAGCAATAAAAAGTGTTTAAACATTTGTATTATTTAATGTTTTTGTTTAAATCTTATTTTGCAACCTTGTGTTCCAATACTGGGGAAAAGACAGAACAGATGGGAAATGAAACTATACAAATAATCTTTTTCTAAAGGAAATAAAGCCTTATTTATTGTACTGCCACATAAATAAGTTTACATTCATTCTGTTTGTTTCACCAGTCTTTCTGTAGCACTGATATCACTCCTGAGTGGGTCACCTGAACTCAAAATTTGCATTTGGATGTCAAGATTCACCCCACTGATAGGATTTACAAGTTCCACATCATGTATTATTATGCAGGGGGGAAAATGAAGCCTCAGTTCCTCTACTCTTCTGCTTTCATACTATGGGTCTAGATCAGAGGTTGGCAAACTACGGCCCGTGGGCCGAATCCGGCCCGCCAAGGCCTTGGGACCGGCCCCAACCCGGTCCTGCCGTCGATTGCTGCCCCCGCCGCAGCTTTTGTGCTGCTCCGGGCACCTGCAGGGCCTCGCTGCCCTCCTCCTCCTCCACCGTGCATGGCTGCGCAGAGGAGGCGGAGGAAGAGGAGGACAGCGAGGCCTGGGGCGGAGGAGGCCAAGGTGGAGGCGGCACCAATATTAAGACACTGTGGCAGGAAGAGATGACTTGTTTGTTTTTATATTCTTGATATTACTGGGTCATTTCAATTCTTCATGCTCTCCTCTAAGGATAGCTGACCTGTCTTGAGTCATTTAGGTTCTCTGTACTGCCACTGTACAGACATGACATCTAGAAGGCATCCACACATACTATATTCTCTTTCGTGATGCAAACCAGGATTATTTTTAATACAAGCTCTAGTAGGGGTACATATAAGATACACACATCTTTAGAACACAGATGTCAGCACAATATGGTTTCCATAGCAACTGAACAAGAGAGAGAGAGAGAGAGACAGAGAGACCGAGAACAAGAGAGGTGCTATTCACCAAGTACATATTAGCAAGCAAAGTAAAGCTGAACAAAAATAAATAGACAAACTAATGCTTCTCCCCAGAATCCTCCATGTAATGTGCCTCGT
Source organism: Sceloporus undulatus (assembly GCF_019175285.1). Lineage (NCBI taxonomy): Eukaryota > Metazoa > Chordata > Lepidosauria > Squamata > Phrynosomatidae > Sceloporus > Sceloporus undulatus. The sequence goes on along the minus strand of NC_056526.1, from coordinate 133,841,945 downwards.
CCACTGATGGCTTCCATGCAAATCAGGCAGTAAATCTTTATATCAAGTTCTTGTGACAAATTTAAAGAAAATGCTCAAAGTGCTGCACCTTATGTCCAAAATGGGCTCCATATGTTGGATGGCTCCCTTAAAAACACTGAGCACATTCACTACTTTACTGCCATGGAAGCCACCAGCCATCACAGCTATTAAGTGGGATTTAATTATTCTCTCACTGGATCCAGCTGATTCTCCTTTCTTTCTACAGCCCCTTCCAGATCTGTTCTGAAAGGCCAACAGAGTGTGCAGCTAGCTCAGTAAATACATATCTACTTCCTCAAGAGCCTCTAGTTCTTTCACTAACACCACTCCATTCTTGTCTGGACACAACTATAGCACTATCTAACTTTATCCAGTTGGAAGAGCCACCATCACAAGTGCTAGTTTTAGGAGCAGATATTTTATATCACTGTGTCCAATCCTAGTCCCTCCTCTCAGCATTCATCAGCCACCCCTGCCACCAAGAAGAGACTACCCTTGCAGACTTTCCATAGGCCCACAGTGAAATATTTCCTACCAACCTCTACCCAAAGATTGGAATGTTTGGTGCTACCTAGATCTGGTTACCAGATAGCAACCCACTACCCAAAATGTGGCCGGAAAAAAATATCACAAATGATGAGTGATGTGCACCTTGCAACACATGTTCAAATCTGCCAGTTCTCCAAATCTGAGTGGAACATATATAAGTATCTCTTTCAGTTCTTGGCTCATCTGGGTTGTGTTCAGTATCAGCAGCTCACAGGTGGACAGAAATGTGAAAAGGAAAAAAATAGAGATTTCTTTAAGTGAGTCAAAATATGATGAAGAATAATAGATATTCCATTTTAGCCACTGTCCATAAAACTTTGAAAATTGCTTTAAGCAGACAACTGTAATGTTGCATTATATTCCAATTAGCCAAGAAGATTAATTTTTGACGAATACACAGATACACAGTTTGGGAAGTACTTGTAATTAATTTTTTTCAGTGTCCAATATATAACTGAATTTCATTATGATTGCAAAGGAATGATGGATGATGTCTTTCCTCTTATAAGGTAACTTCTATACTGTACTTACAGAGGCTGGTATCATTAATGATAAAGGAAAAATATCATGTGGCTCAAGTATTGGTTTGTGCTATGTCTCATGCTGCTTCATTATGCTCTGTTGTAGATATGTAGGTACAGTACGTGGGGAAGAGAATAGTTTTTTAAGCAACTAAATAATAAAGAAAGTAAGACAGATTTTTTTTAAAATAAATGAAGAATAACTATTACATGACTTTTGAAAAAGAAGTAGTAAATAAAAGTTATGCTTGCAATAGTAACTTATAGGAGCTTACAACTACAACAGGTACTCCACATTTGCAGAGGTTAGGGACATTACACCCCCCATGAAAATGGAAAAACCACAAATTAAAAAAACCCCACTCTTTTAACCTGAGAGAACACCTCTCTAGGAATCTCTAGGTCCTCCAGCACAACCCTAAGGCCAACATCCAGCAGACATTGATCATAGAACTGTGTTGGAAGACCTGCAGGTGCCCAGAGAACTGTTCTCTCTAGTAATTTATAGGCCCTCCAGAACAATTTTGGGCAGACATTGGCCATAGGGTTGCTCTGGAAGACCTAGAAATCCCAAGAGATAACATATTAATCAAATCTGTGAATAATCAAATCTGCAAAAGTCAAAGCTGAAAATATGGAGGGTCAACTGTATAAATATTTTAAAAATCACAGAGAGGCCATATGGTCCATTAGTAAAAACAAAAATCTGAGATAGGTGATGCATTGCAGCTTTATCCATGTTATGACCAGCAACGAGGAGGACTCGGAGGATGACGAAGAGGAACCTAAGAGAGTGCTAGACCCCAACCCTGCCTTGCCAGGTCCTAGTTCTGCCCTACCAGATCCTGGGGCTGTTGAGTCTCTTCAGAGGACACTCTGAATCAAGTAGCCTAGCCTTGTTTCATCAGAGGTGCCAGGCCTGGGAGATGTACAGCAAAAGCCAGGCATTGAAGTTCCCAACTTCAGCCAAAGGAGGGCAGAAAGGGACAGCCTGCGAAGGTCGAGAAGGACAACTGAGAAGCACACATTAACCACTCAACAGCTGCGATAAGGGAGCGGCTCTGTGATTTAAGACAGATGTGAGATGCTGACTCCCTTCGTCAGAGATTATTGTGATTTCCATTTAGTGAATGCTGCTGGCTCTGGCTTTCCTGGACTCTTGGCTCTCTAGACCTTTGACTGCTCTTGAACCTACAACCTGTTTGCTGGTTTTTCAGCCTTGTTTCCTTTGCTGAGCTGCTCTTATCAGTGAGTGTGTGTGTGTGCTGGCAGCATTCCCAGACAATCCAGGTCTCTGAAGTACTGCAAAGATGTTACAAAAGTGGTACACAAGTGATGTGAACTTTTGAGTTCTCATCATAATGCATAATGGAATAAAAATTAGGAAACAAGGAAAGAAAAAAAAATGTCTATAAATCTAGCCGGATAGATTGGCAATTGTGTGTCTGAAGCTGCCAGATGGATACTGAGGGCCTTCAGCTTGCTAGGATATTCAATTAATGGCTTCTCTCAATGATCACCAAGTAGAGATGCTAGCTGATACTCTCAGAGTTGCTTTTTTTTTAATTCACAGACTCCTGAAATGTTTGGAGCAGAGGCACAAAAGAACATGGCTGCAGATTATGTTTAGTTATATAATAAGTCAATAAAGGCCCTGTACAAATGGGACCTTTAGCACGTACTGGAGACATGTTAGGGTTGCCTCAGGGCGTCATTTCCAGACACCCCGCAACCCTAACATGTCACTGGGATGTCATAGCTGTGCGGCACCGTATACATGGCGCGCACAGCTGTGACGTCACTGTTGTGCACCATCCAGATGGGCGCGCACGGCAGTGATGTGTTTGTGCTGCCACAGGCAGTTTGTGGTGGCGCTAAAAGGAGCCGCTTTTAGCCCTCCTTTTCTTTCTGCGTAGCTGCGCCGCACAATTTGGTTGCTGTGGCACGGTTACGTGGAATAGAGAGACGGCTCCCAGTCACCTCTTTCTGGTGGTGTGTATCCCGCCAATGTTACTTTTTTATAAATAACTTTCCAAAATCTTCTTTCCACCTGACATCCTGCAAGAGGGAAAAACACATTGAGAAACTTATGACTTAGCTACACATTGCATGGCTCAGTGGATGAGTGTGCACAAAAATGAGATTGTCTGTTTCATTGATTCAACTTTTTCCATCATTCATTCATGCAATTTATTCTCTGCATAATTGCATACAAATAATGGGGGAGCAATAACATGAACCTAATCCTCCCATGGAGAACGTTTCAAAGGGAGGTGAGAAAGCAAAGGTTTAGCGACCATCTCTCCTACAATTTCTCCAGTGTAAACTTCCCACTCCCAAGACTGTTAGGGTGTTTGAGTTTTCTTACATATGTTTGAGAGTAATGTTTGGGTCAGCCCAGACCTATACATGTGATATATATTGTGAGGGAAGGGAAATCTACTAGGCCTATTACTATTATATTGTTTCATAATAGCATTGTCACATAACAAATGGCTACCAGCAGAGTATCAGGCAGGGTTCACAGATGTTAGAGCCTTGTCCAAAATCTCAAGGTCTAGATGCCTTTCTCTGGTCCTCGGGGTGATGGGGGAGGAATCTCAGGATGAGAATGAGGCCTTGAAAAGTGTGTATATAAATATTTTATTCATCTGGTAGACCCTTTGTTTGTTATTTGAATGACATGCACTGTGCAATTGTGAGCTGAAAAAGAACCTGTTCCTCCATCAGTATTCCACATTGCAATCAGCAACATGTCTGAGATGGATTTTCCCTCTTTGTTTTCCTCTGGTCTTAGTTTTCTGCAAGAGAGCTTCACAGTCGTGTTTTGTTGTTATTTTTTTTATAACAAGCAGATGGCATCCACTATTTAGTATGTACAGCAAAGCCACCTGCTGCTCTGCCCATAATCACCACTGTGCTGCAATGATGCCTTCTTCTCTTTGTGTGCAATTACTAAACAAAATCACAGTATAAAAGCAATGCAATGCTGAAATAGAAAATGACCAAGATTGAGGTGCAGCTAAAATATACTATAATCATTTATAATGTATTAAAAATATTTATCATTAGATCAATGTAATGCTTTTTTAAAATACTGCTTAAAAATAATGAAACATCACCATTTTATCTTTTGGAGTACACAGGTCAGCTTTCAGACTATACATTAAATTTACAATTAGGAATACCCATAAAACAACAGCATCTGAGAAATGATTAGCAAATGCTATTAAATTATTAGCACACTTTTTAACCCTGAACCATGTGTATACTGTGCTGATCACTTCATCTTTAAATTAAAACATAGTTCAAAAATTGAGACAATCCTAATTAATTCTAACACTTCAGTGATTTTTTTTTCTCCAGGAAATGTCCCAGATTTTCAACTAGCAATTTCACCATGAAGAGCCAAAAGAATAGAGTTCCTGGAAGGCACAGGATAATCTTGTTGAATGTCCCTTTGGTACTCTTTGGACACTCAGCGGCTTTCGATACCATAGACCATGGTATCCTTCTGGACGCCTGGTAGAGGTGGGAACGGTGGCACTGCGCCCAGTGGTTCTGATCCTACCCTCTGGGAGGTTCCAGATGGTGCAGCTGGGAGACGTGTGCTCCAATAAGAGGGCCCTTACATCTGGGTCCTCAAGGAGCCATTCTGTCTCCCATGCTTTTCAACATTTACATGAAACCGCTGGGAGAGATCATCCGGAGACATGGGGCACGGGGTTATCAGTACGCTGATGCACCCAAATAGTCTTCTCTAGGTCTCCGACTGATGCAGTGACTGGGATGGCATCTCTCCTCTCGTGGCCTGTCTGGAGTCGGTAATGGGCTGGATGAGGGAAAACCGACTCAGTCTGAATCCAGAGAAAACGGAGGTGCTCATGATAGGTTCCCCCGGTCCGGGGATGGCGGTGGTTCCACCTGTCCTGAACGGGATCACGCTTCCTGTGAAGGACTCCGTGCGCAGTCTGGGGGTGCTCTGGATTCGTCGCTCCACCTTACATCTCAGGTGGATGCGACGGTCAGGAGCACCTGTTATCAGCTTCGGCTGATTCGCCAGCTGCGTCCCTACCTGCCAGAGGGACCTTGAAACGGTAGTACATGCCTGGAACCTCTCGTTTGGATTCTGCAACGCGCTCTACATGGGGCAACCCTTGTACCACACCCGAAGCTACAACTAGTGCAGAATATGGCAGCCAGGCTGGTACTGGTATATCCAGAGCCAGTCATATAACACCAGTGCTCAAAGATCTGCACTGGCTGCCTATTCGCTTCCGGGCACAATACAAGGTGTTGGTTATTACCTATAAAGCCCTAAATGGCTTGGGCCCAGATACCTGTGAGGACCGCCTCTCCCCATACAATCCGCCCTGCACCCTCAGAAATCTGGGCAGCAGCTATTGAGGTTTCCAGGGGCCAGACTAGCCCCACATCAAGGAGGACTTTTACCATCTCAGCCCCGACCCTCTGGAACTCTCTGCCCATTGAGCTCCGCTCGGCCACCTCTGGCCCAGTTCAAGAAGGAGCTGAGAGACTTTCTTGTTCACAAAAGCATTCCCGACAGGCTCCAATTAGTCTCTCCCCCCCCCCTCTCTATGCAGCAGTGGCAAGCTGGCCAGAAGGTTTTTAATGTATTTGTTTTAATGAATTTGCTGTTTTAATTGTACTTGCTGTATATGATATTCATGTTGTACACCACCTTGGTTTATAGAAGGGCGGTATATAAATAAAAATTTTTATTATTATTATTATTATACCCCCCCCCCCGCCGGCATCTTTTAAACCCAAATAAGATAGTGCCCATCAACCTATCCTATGAAACTGTGTG